>NW_028225351.1:0-589781 GCF_052327205.1 Somniosus microcephalus
CACTCACTGAAACACTTCCCTCTCTGTTGCAGATAAAGTTGGAGCACAACTTTAAGAAGTTTGCAGATGATACAAAAATTGGTCGTGTGGTTGATAATGAAGAAGAAAGCTGCAGACTGCAGGAAGATATCAATGGTCTGGACAGGTGGGCAGAACAGTGGCAAATGGAATTCAATCTGGAGAAGTGTGAGGTAATGCATTTGGTGAGGGCTAACAAGGCAAGGGAATACACATTAAATGGTCGGACACTGAGAAGTGCAGAAGATCAGAGGGACCTTGGAGTGCATGTTCACAGATCCCTGAAAGTAGCAGGACAGGTAGATAAGGTGGTTAAGAAGTCATATGGGATACTTGCCTTTATTAGCCGAGGCATAGAATATAAGAGCAGGGAGGTTATGCTTCAACTGTATAAAACACTAGTTAGGCCGCAGCTAGAGTACTGCGTGCAGTTCTGGTCACCACATTACAGGAAGAATGTGATTGCATTATAGGGGGTACAGAGGAGCTTTACGAGGATGTTGCCTGGGCTGGGGATCTTTAGCTATGAGGAAAGATTGGATAGGCTGGGGTGTTTTCTTTGGAACAGAGGAGGCTGAGGGGAGACCTAATTGAGGTATATAAAATTATGAGGGGCCTAGATAGAGTGGATAGGAAGGACCTGTTTCCCTTAGCAGAAGGGTCAATAACCAGGGGGTATAGATTTAAAGTAATTGACAGGTGGTTTAGAGTGGATTTGAGGAGAATTTTTCTCACCCAGAGGGTGGTGGGGGTCTGGAACTCACTGCCTGACAGGATGGTAGAGGCAGAGACACTCATCATGTTTAAAAAGTACTTGGATATGCACTTGAAGTGCCGTAATCTACAAGGCTGCGGACCAAGTGCTGGAAAGTGGGATTAGGGGGGATAGCTCTTTGTCGGCTGGCACGGACAAGATGGGCCGAATGGCCTCCTTCTGTGCTGTAAATTTCTATGATTCTATGAACTGAAGGTAGAAGGACCTAACCAGCGGGGAACAAACACGGCTGCATGTCCTTACTCCCATGGAGGAGATGGTGCTCGCCATCATTGGCGTGGCCATTGCTGAGCCCGTGGCTAGCAGCGGGGCTGAAACCATAGAAGATGACAGTATCCTCATACCTAATCTTCCTTCTCACATTTCACTGCCCCTTCATCCCACAATTTCTTCTGATTTACAAGCTGCAGATGGTGTAAACATGCACTTCTTGCTTTCACTGCCTGCCCTCATCACAACCATACCCTTGTGCCTTTCTCTTTTCAGATACCCAAGAAGTGCCAGGCGGTGGTGGAAGAGTAACAAGACACTGATGATGAACAGTCACTCGATTTCACACTCATAGCCACCAGCTCAGATACCGACACTGCGCGTAATTTAGAGGCTAGCATAAAGGCAGGATATGCATGTGGTGAGACACAGGGCATGAGTGCCCTACAGCCAGGGAAGGGAAATGCAGGTGCCAATTCTCCGGAGGGCGAGATCGCACACGAGTTCTGCTGCAGAGGACTCAGATGAGCTCTTCGATGGGGCAGGCTGCAGAGAAGGCTGATGGGCATGCACAATGAAATGCTTGGAGCATTGGGAAGACTGTCAGAAAGCCTGCATGTAATGTCAAGGAGCATGGAGCAGACCGGCACCAACTTGGCACAGGACTTTGGGCAGAGCTTGGAGCCCATCCTTCCCAGCTTGGAATTGATGGCACACTTGTGGACCCAACCATGATGCAGCGTCTGATGGCCGATGTCGCAGCTTCCATTGCAGCACAAACTGCAGCCACCCAACATCTGGGTGCTGCACTGGGAGCTCAGACTGCTGTCATGCAAGGTCAGCTTGCTGCCATGCAAGCTGGTATCATGGCTGCAGACACCAGTAATCAAAAGGGCTTGCAGGCTGTCACAGTAGTCCAGCACTCTCTCCTCCAACAGATTACTAGGATTGCTGAGGCGCCACCCCGGGGAAGTGTCAGTGGCTCCAAGGAGCACGAGCCTACTGTCCTCTCTCAGGATGACAGCATTCATGCTCCCACTCTTGCCATTCCGCCAGTGCCCTTGCTGTTGCCTTTCAGCCAACCAGCCCAGACTGCTGCCGCCCACAGCCGGGCCTGCTACGCCGAGAGCTGCTCAAAGTCCTCCTCCAAAGCCACCTGCAGTCTCTTCCACTGAAATTCAGCAGCCTTCCACCAGCCATGATGCAGCCACTGGGGGAGCACTTCAGAGCACTAGGACAGGCAAAGGCACACGGAAGACAGGCACTAAGGGAATACACAAGGGTGATTAGTTTACGCTTGTATGCAATATAGCATGGTTTTATTTATAAATGTGGCTTGGAATGTAAATTTTGTGTTGGCTTTTATTTTTGCATTGTGGCCAAGCGGATGCTGTGATGGTAAGTGACAGAGGGAAGATAAGGTGTGGGACTGTTGATGAATGGGGAACTGGGGTTGCGTTTACTGATATCACACTTGGATGAGTTCTTCACGGACAGTCCGGCCAGAAAGGGGCTAGGTTGCCTCCTTCCTGCATCTTCCTCCTCCTTCTCCTCCTCCTGCTCTTCAGCTGCTTGCCATATAGCTGGTGGCGAGGGCTGTGCCCTCATGATGGTGAGGTTGTGCAGCATGCAACAGACCACCATAAATCTTGACACCCACTCGGCCGAGTAATGCAGGGCTTCTCCAGATCAGAAGCAATGTTTCAGCACGCCAATTGTCTGTTCTATCACATTTTGTGTGGCAGCATGGCTTTCATTGTATACATGCTACCCACATGTGTGTGGGTTGTGCACTAGAGGCATGAGCTGTGTCGTCACAGATAGCCCTTGTCACCCAGTAGCCACCCCTTGATTTGCCGTGGTGGCTCAAATGAGATGGCACAGTGGACTACCGCAGAATGAAGGCATCATGACTGCTGCCAGGATAATGAGCATTGATCTGCATGATTTGCTGCCTATGGTTGCGCACCAGCTGGACGTTGAGGGAGTGGAATCCCTTTTGTTTCTAGTACATGTCAGAGTTGGCATGTGGTGCCCACAAAGCGATGTGCGTGCTGTCGATGGCACCCTGCACCATGAGGAAGCCTGCAATCCTAGCAAAGCCACGTGCTCACTCCACCTGCTGGTCTCTGGCAAGAGAGAATTAAATGTAGTCAGCTTCCTTTGAATAGAGAGCCTCAGTGACCTCCCTTACACAACAGTGGATGGCAAACTGCAGGATGTTGCAAGTATCTCCAGTTCCAGCCTGGAAGGATCTAGACGCATAAAAGTTCATTGCCATGGTCACTGTCACTGCCACTGGCAATGTGTCCTCGCCCTGCTCTGATGTTGGAGCTGTGGCTGCAACAGGTGGCAGATTTTAGTGAAGACATACTTATTGAAGCGCAGACATCTCCCACATTGTTTCTCGCTGAGGTTCAGGTCGGAGAATTGCTCC
The DNA here is from genome assembly GCF_052327205.1 of Somniosus microcephalus. Lineage (NCBI taxonomy): Eukaryota > Metazoa > Chordata > Chondrichthyes > Squaliformes > Somniosidae > Somniosus > Somniosus microcephalus. The sequence continues at coordinate 3,441 of NW_028225351.1, forward strand.
CTGAACACCCTGGGCTGAGAGCCCTTCTCCCCATCCTCCTCCTCCTCCCTCTTCTAGCAGCGTATGCTGCTCTGCGTGCCCTCTGTTCATTCTCCAAGTCATGCTGTATTTAAAGGGGAATTCATACAAGTGCATCCATGCCTGTCAGCAAGTGGTTTGTGCAGAAGCCTTGAAGTCAGGAAAAAGTCCTTCAGCACTTGCCACACCACTCCCTTCCAGCCACTGAGCCAATGTTGGATCCAACTTGCCACTTTCCCTTGGATCCCATGGGCTTTTACTTTTCTGATCAGTCTGCAATGTGGGAACTTGTCAAAAGCCTTGCTAAAATCCATGTAGACTACATCAAATGCGTTACTCTCATCGACCTTCTGTGTTACCTCCTCAATAATTTCAATCAAGTTAGTTAGACACAACCTTCCCTTAACAAATCCATGTTGACGGTCCTTGATTAATCGGTGCTTGTCAAAATGACGATTAATACAGTCTCAGAATTGTTTCCAATAATTTGCCAAACAACCGAGGTTAGGCTATCTGGCCTGTAATTACTCCCTTTTTAAACAATGGTACAACGTTAGCAGTTCTCCAATCCAAATGGCCTCCTTCTGTGCTGTAAATTTCTATGATTCTATGAATATATCCCTGTAATGTATGAAGATTTTTATTAAAAATCAAAAGGACATTTACCTTCCAACTGGAACGTGATATTGCAGAGACCATGCGGGTTTAGGCAAGACTTGAAGCAGGGGAATCCACAAGGGTAATAGTGCCATTCACATATTTCAGGAGCAGGGTTGTAGAAACTGCAGTACATGGCTGAAACAGCAGAAAATAGATAATCATTACTTACTACCTGATTTTAAAAGTTTACCAGATTCCTCATAATTTGACCTACGTATAAATCTATTCTTTGAATCACTGGTATCTTTTGTCTCTCCTTTAGTACCTCATTTCCATCCCTTTTAACCACCCAGGTAGCTCTTTTTATCATTGTTTTCTCTTGTCTCTCCTTCAGTGTTTTTTTTCTATCATCTTCATCCCTCAGTATCGTTTTTCTATCCCTTGTGTGCACTGGCCATCCCTCCGTATCTTTCTATTGTTTGTGTTCACTGGCCATCCCTCTGTATCTTTCTATTGTTGGTGTTCACTGGCCATCCCTCTGTATCTTTCTATTGTTGGTGTTCACTGGCCATCCATCTGTATCTTTCTATTTTTGGAGTTCACTGGCCACCCCACTGTATCTTTCTATTATTGGTGTTCACTGGCCATCCCCCTGTATCTTTCTATCCCTTGTGTTCACTGGCCATCCCTCTGTATCTTTCTGTTGTTGGTGTTCACTGGCCATCCCTCTGTATCTTTCTATTGTTGGTGTTCACTGGCCATCCCTCTGTTTCTTTCTATTGTTGGTGTTCACTGGCCATCCCACTGTATCTTTCTATTATTGGTGTTCACTGGCCATCCCACTGTATCTTTCTATTGTTGGTGTTCACTGGCCATCCCACTGTATCTTTCTATTGTTGGTGTTCACTGGCCATCCCACTGTATCTTTCTATTATTGTTCACTGGCCATCCCTCTGTATCTTTCTATCCCTTGTGTTCACTGGCCATCCCTCTGTATCTTTCTATTGTTGGTGTTCACTGGCCATCCCTCTGTTTCTTTCTATTGTTGGTGTTCACTGGCCATCCCACTGTATCTTTCTATTATTGGTGTTCACTGGCCATCCCACTGTATCTTTCTATTATTGGTGTTCACTGGCCATCCCTCTGTATCTTTCTATTGTTGGTGTTCACTGGCCATCCCACTGTATCTTTCTATTGTTGGTGTTCACTGGCCATCCCTCTATATCTTTCTATTGTTGGTGTTCGCTGGCCATCCCTCTGCATCTTTCTATTGTTGGTGTTCACTGGCCATCCCTCTGTTTCTTTCTATTATTGGTGTTCACTGGCCATCCCACTGTATCTTTCTATTGTTGGTGTTCACTGGCCATCCCACTGTATCTTTCTATTATTGGTGTTCACTGGCCATCCCACTGTATCTTTCTATTGTTGGTGTTCACTGGCCATCCCTCTGTATCTTTCTATTATTGGTGTTCACTGGCCATCCCTCTGTATCTTTCTATTATTGGTGTTCACTGGCCATCCCACTGTATCTTTCTATTATTGGTGTTCACTGGCCATCCTTCTGTATCTTTCTATTGTTCGTGTTCACTGGCCATCCCTCTGTATCTTTCTATTGTTGGTGTTCACTGGCCATCCCTCTATATCTTTCTATTGTTGGTGTTCACTGGCCATCCCTCTGTATCTTTCTATTATTGGTGTTCACTGGCCATCCCTCTATATCTTTCTATTATTGGTGTTCACTGGCCATCCCACTGTATCTTTCTATTGTTGGTGTTCACTGGCCATCCCTCTGTATCTTTCTATTATTGGTGTTCACTGGCCATCCCTCTGTATCTTTCTATTATTGGTGTTCACTGGCCATCTCACTGTATCTTTCTATTATTGGTGTTCACTGGCCATCCTTCTGTATCTTTCTATTGTTCGTGTTCACTGGCCATCCCTCTGTATCTTTCTATTGTTGGTGTTCACTGGCCATCCCTCTATATCTTTCTATTGTTGGTGTTCACCGGCCATCCCTCTGTATCTTTCTATTATTGGTGTTCACTGGCCATCCCTCTATATCTTTGTATTATTGGTGTTCACTGGCCATCCCACTGTATCTTTCTATTGTTGGTGTTCACTGGCCATCCCTCTGTATCTTTCTATTGTTGATGTTCACTGACCATCCTTCTGTATCTTTCTATTATTGGTGTTCACTGGCCATCCTTCTGTATCTTTCTATTGTTGATGTTCACTGACCATCCTTCTGTATCTTTCTATTATTGGTGTTCACTGGCCATCCCTCTGTATCTTTCTATTGTTGGTGTTCACTGGCCATCCCTCTATATCTTTCTATTGTTGGTGTTCACTGGCCATCCCTCTGTATCTTTCTATTATTGGTGTTCACTGGCCATCCCTCTATATCTTTCTATTATTGGTGTTCACTGGCCATCCCACTGTATCTTTCTATTGTTGGTGTTCACTGGCCATCCCTCTGTATCTTTCTATTATTGGTGTTCACTGGCCATCCCTCTGTATCTTTCTATTATTGGTGTTCACTGGCCATCCCACTGTATCTTTCTATTATTGGTGTTCACTGGCCATCCTTCTGTATCTTTCTATTGTTCGTGTTCACTGGCCATCCCTCTGTATCTTTCTATTGTTGGTTTTCACTGGCCATCCCTCTATATTTTTCTATTGTTGGTGTTCACTGGCCATCCCTCTGTATCTTTCTATTATTGGTGTTCACTGGCCATCCCTCTATATCTTTCTGTTATTGGTGTTCACTGGCCATCCCACTGTATCTTTCTATTGTTGGTGTTCACTGGCCATCCCTCTGTATCTTTCTATTGTTGATGTTCACTGACCATCCCTCCATATCTTTCTATTGTTGGTGTTCACTGGCCATCCCTCAATATCTTTCTATTGTTGGTGTTCACTGGCCATCCCACTGTATCTTTCTATTGTTGGTGTTCACTGGCCATCCCTCTGTATCTTTCTATTGTTGGTGTTCACTGGCCATCCCTCTATATCTTTCTATTGTTGGTGTTCACTGGCCATCCCTCTGCATCTTTCTATTATTGGTGTTCACTGGCCATCCCTCTGTATCTTTCTATTGTTGGTGTTCACTGGCCATCCCACTGTATCTTTCTATTGTTGGTGTTCACTGGCCATCCCTCTGTATCTTTCTATTGTTGGTGTTCACTGGCCATCCCTCTATATCTTTCTATTGTTGGTGTTCACTGGCCATCCCACTGTATCTTTCTATTGTTGGTGTTCACTGGCCATCCCTTTGTATCTTTCTATTATTGGTGTTCACTGGCCATCCCACTGTATCTTTCTATTATTGGTGTTCACTGGCCATCCCTCTGTATCTTTCTATTGTTGGTGTTCACTGGCCATCCCACTGTATCTTTCTATTATTGGTGTTCACTGGCCACCCCTCTGTATCTTTCTATTGTTTGTGTTCACTGGCCATCCCACTGTATCTTTCTATTGTTGGTGTTCACTGGCGTCCCTTTGTATCTTTCTATTGTTGGTGTTCACTGGCCAGCCCACTGTATCTTTCTATTATTGGTGTTCACTGGCCATCCCTCTGTATCTTTCTATTATTGGTGTTCACTGGCCATCCCTCTGTATCTTTCTATTATTGGTGTTCACTGGCCATCCCTCTGTATCTTTCTATTATTGGTGTTCACTGGCCATCCCTCTGTATCTTTCTATTATTGGTGTTCACTGGCCATCCCACTGTATCTTTCTATTATTGGTGTTCACCGGCCATCCCTCTGTCTCTTTCTATTGTTGGTGTTCACTGGCCATCCCTCTGTATCTTTCTATTATTGGTGTTCACTGGCCATCCCACTGTATCTTTCTATTGTCGGTGTTCACTGGCCATCCCTCTGTATCTTTCTATTGTTGGTGTTCACTGACCATCCCTCTATATCTTTCTATTGTTGGTGTTCACTGGCCATCCCTCTATATCTTTCTATTGTTGGTGTTCACTGGCCATCCCACTGTATCTTTCTATTGTTGGTGTTCACTGGCCATCCCTCTGTATCTTCCTATTGTTGGTGTTCACTGGCCATCCCACTGTATCTTTCTATTGTTGGTGTTCACTGGCCATCCCTCTGTATCTTTCTATTGTTGGTGTTCACTGGCCATCCCACTGTATCTTTCTATTGTTGGTGTTCACTGGCCATCCCTCTGCATCTTTCTATTATTGGTGTTCACTGTCCATCCCTCTTTATCTTTCTATTATTGGTGTTCACTGGCCATCCCACTGTATCTTTCTATTATTGGTGTTCACTGGCCATCCCTCTGTTTCTTTCTATTGTTGGTGTTCACTGGCCATCCCACTGTATCTTTCTATTATTGGTGTTCACTGGCCATCCCTCTGTATCTTCCTATTGTTTGTGTTCACTGGCCATCCCACTGTATCTTTCTATTGTTGGTGTTCACTGGCCATCCCTCTGTATCTTTCTATTGTTGGTGTTCACTGGCCATCCCACTGTATCTTTCTATTATTGGTGTTCACTGGCAATCCCACTGTATCTTTCTATTATTGCTGTTCATTGGCCATCCCTCTGTATCTTTCTATTATTGGTGTTCACTGGCCATCCCTCTGTATCTTTCTATTATTGGTGTTCACTGGCCATCCCTCTGTATCTTTCTATTATTGGTGTTCACTGGCCATCCCACTGTATCTTTCTATTATTGGTGTTCACTGGCCATCCCACTGTATCTTTCTATTGTTGGTGTTCACTGGCCATCCCTCTAAATCTTTCTATTGTTGGTGTTCACTGGTCATCCCACTGTATCTTTCTATTATTGGTGTTCACTGGCCATCCCTCTATATCTTTCTATTGTTGGTGTTCACTGGCCATCCCTCTGTATCTTTCTATTATTGGTGTTCACTGGCCATCCCTCTGTATCTTTCTATTGTTGGTGTTCACTGGCCATCCCTCTGTATCTTTCTATTATTGGTGTTCACTGGCCATCCCTCTGTATCATTTTATTATTGTTGTTCACTGGCCATCCCTCTGTATCATTTTATTATTGGTGTTCACTGGCCATCCCTCTGTATCATTTTATTATTGGTGTTCACTGGCCATCCCTCTGTATCATTTTATTATTGGTGTTCACTGGCCATCCCTCTGTATCTTTCTATTATTGGTGTTCACTGGCCATCCCTCTGTATCTTTCTATTGTTGGTCTTCACTGGCCATCCCTCTGTATGTTTCTATTATTAGTGTTCACTGGCCATCCCACTGTATCTTTCTATTGTTGGTGTTCACTGGCCATCCCTCTGTATCTTTCTATTATTAGTGTTCACTGGCCATCCCTCTGTATCTTTCTATTGCTGGTGTTCACTGGCCATCCCTCTGTATCATTTTATTATTGGTGTTCACTGGCCATCCCTCTGTATCATTTTATTATTGGTGTTCACTGGCCATCCCTTTGTATCTTTCTATTATTGGTGTTCACTGGCCATCCCACTGTATCTTTCTATTATTGGTGTTCACTGGCCATCCCTCTGTATCATTTTATTATTGGTGTTCACTGGCCATCCCTCTGTATCTTTCTATTATTAGTGTTCACTGGCCATTCCTCCATATCTTTCTATTGTTGGTGTTCACTGGCCATCCCACTGTATCTTTCTATTGTTGGTGTTCACTGGCCATCCCTCTGTATCATTTTATTATTGTTGTTCACTGGCCATCCCACTGTATCTTTCTATTATTGGTGTTCACTGGCCATCCCACTGTATCTTTCTATTGTTGGTGTTCACTGGCCATCCCTCTGTATCATTTTATTATTGGTGTTCACTGGCCATCCCTCTGTATCATTTTATTATTGTTGTTCACTGGCCATCCCTCTGTATCATTTTATTATTGGTGTTCACTGGCCATCCCTCTGTATCATTTTATTATTGGTGTTCACTGGCCACCCCTCTGTATCATTTTATTATTGGTGTTCACTGGCCATCCCACTGTATCTTTCTATTATTGGTATTCACTGGCCATCCCTCATCTTTTTACTCTTCATACAATGTCACTGTTAGGAAATGGAAATTTGTGGGCACCAAAACAGTCAGCACCAAGTATTTCCAGATTGGACCAGCAATATCTTGGGTTTGATGCTGACATTTAAGCTAGGACCATTAAGGCAGAGAGTGGAGGCTTTCAGACCACCGGCCTGTGCTGTAATCAAACAAAAGCTGTAAAAAGACTGGTATCAAGATTTGAAGACTTTGCATGTTAATGCTGCAATATACTTACGACAGATTTCAGGGGTCCTCCAGTCAATGCATACCCCGGTTTCATTGCAGGCGAAAGCATAGGCAGCTACAGCTGTGCAAAAACATTCACAGTCTCCACCACTGTCGCAAGAGCAGGAATCATGGACACAAGCATCATAGAATGGATTCGGGTCAACCTGTTGATGAAACAGATTAATAACTCTAGTAGGATTTAAAAAGAAACATAGCAAATGAAGACATTTAAAAAATAAGAAAATTGTACAACCATTCTGTGACAATTTGTAAAGATGTCACTTGTAATTATGGAGCACTGCTTCTGTGCCCAGCCACTTCGGTGTGGTTTCTCAGTACAAGGGTCATCATCAGGCACAGCATTCGGGCAATTAGCAGTCAGCTTCCAGCTATTTCCAAACTCAATTACTTCTGTAACAATAGACTGGCTTCTCGTCATGAAGTCATTGTTGGCATTTCCATCGAAATTACCACATAAGCCGCAAATATGACCCTGGAATCAGAGTAATAATCACCCATTTGTTGAAATAAGTTTACTTTGTTTTTTTTTAAAGTACATGTATATTTGCTAATACTTTAGAAATATTGGGTAGATGATGACTCAGATTTACTCATACCTGGTAAGAAGGGCTCAGCTTAATAAAAACAGCAGTCTTTTTGTCCCATATCAGAATCAACCCATTGTTAGCTTCCACTGTCAGATAAAGGCCAAGAGGACGGATAGTGAAAGGGATCTTTTTGTTCTCATTCCGCTGTATTACTTCATGTTTCCCTTCAGCTAGCTTCAGTTCAAAATTCTAGAGCAGGATATAATAGGAACTCAGTATCATAAACAAATGCAAACAGATTGAATCTGAAATGAATTAAGCGTCAGTGAGAAATTGTTGTACTCATACACAATACCTCAAAAAAAAGTTTGATTGATTTAGAACATGTTGTTCCAGTTGTTCCACAGGGGACATTTTCTGTGATTACACTGAAGGTGCCGTTGGTAAGGTTAACTCCACAGTAGTCCTGCAAATTCAGAGTGTGTGACAAATAAATAACGTAATTGCCTCAATAAATAAAATATATTATTAGTGTTATTGCACTAATAAAGCAGCTTGTTGCCTTAAAAGATCCTCATGGGCCAACACTAATGCCATAAATAGTGGCAGGTGAATTCATGTGTATAATGCCCAGTTAAGGCTTAATTCAAGGTATGATGCCCGATACGAGACTCCCAAAACAAGCGCTCTACTCGAAGCACTGGCACGGCAAGAGAGCCCCAGGCGGGCAGAGGAAATGCTTCAAGGACACCCTCAAAGCCTCCTTGAAAAAGTGCAACATCCCCACCGACACCTGGGAATCCCTGGCCCAAGACCGCACAAAGTGGAGGAGAAGCATCCGGGTAGGCGCCGAACACCTCGAGTCTCTTCACCAGAAGCAAGCGGAAGCCAAGCGCAAACAGCGCAAGGAGCGCCCATCAACCCAAGCACCCCACCCACCTGCCCCTTCAACCACCGTCTGCCCCACCTGTGACAGAGACTGTAGGTCCCACATTGGACTCATCAGTCACCTGAGAACTCATTTTTAATGTGGAAGCAAGTCATCCTCGGTTCCGAGGGACTGCCTAAGAAGAAGAAGAAGAAGATGATGCCCAGTGCCACTGCTTTCCAGATCTCAGCAACATTGGTGGGGAAAAATTTGAGCAAAGGCCAAGCATTTCCTCACAGTGGGAAGGAGAAAGAAAATCAGCTGGAGAGTTACCTCAGGATTTCCTAGGGTAGCCTGATTCATTACTGCATTACAGACACTTGGAAATAAAATTACTGGCCCCCAGCATCTTAGAACATAGTTGAGGGTTTTGTGCCATCCTAAAAAAAGATAGAAGAAGCCTTACCTGAGCAACAACATATTCACAGTTCCCTTCAAAGTTGTAGCGCTTGCCATCAAATGTGATGTAGTGACCACTCCCATATATTGTGCATGCTCCAAAGCAGGGAATATCTGTGCAGACCCAGCTGCCTTTCTGGCAAGCACTAAATAAAGCAAAATGGTTTGAGGGCAATATACAGGAAACATCAAAGTCTTTTTACCAGGTAATAAAGCACACATTGAAATATGATATCAAAAACCTGGTACATTCTTAACCTCAAGTGGCTTCCTGTCTCATAACTTTGAGCGGTTTCTTAAACTTTGGTGCCTTTTTTCCCCTCCAAGTAGTCTTGGGGCCAGAATTTGCTGGAGCGGGGTATCTCATGGCGTACCCGTTTAGTTAGACTTTTTCCCGCACACTTCAGCTCAAAATTGTTTTGCCCTGTAAGTTGCTGGAATTGCGAGCTGATAACGGTGTGGCGAGGGCACAGGGTATCTGGGACCTTGTGGACAACCTATTTAAGATTTGAGATTTAAAGATTGAGAAATAAACAGAGGAAGGACTGAGAAGGAGAGTGAATTAGTGTGGGTGAATTCAATGCCAAATCAGGTACAGAAAGAGAAATGTAAAGGAAAAGATTGGAATATGATAAAGAAAAAAAAGAGACAGAAAGGAAAAGTATGAAAAAATAGAATTTGACATTTTTTAAATCTCCAACAACAGTTCACTACCTGAAGGAATGAGATGCCACACTTTTAATTGTTCACTTTCTGGGCAATAGAGGTTGATTGGCAATCATTAACAATTATCACATTGTTAAAAGGGTACTTACACTTGTAATTACTAGACTTACATTTCTGTGACGAGTTTAATGGGCAATTAACGTGCAAATACAGCAACTTCATGAAAATCACAGGGAGGTTAAGGGCGTAGCTATCAGCTGAGCAAATCCTCCAACAGCTTGTGGTGATTCGCAATTCACGGGGAATCTCTACCTCGCCACAAGTTGCTGGCTGATTTGCACATTAATAACGGCGAGCATCGTTCGCACGCCGTTATTTTTTCAGCACATTCTGGCCCTCTTTATTTTTCAGAAGAAGTGAACTGCAGATAATATGTAAAGCATTATGATGTAATTTCAGTGAAATAAACATGGGTAAACATAGTACATAGGGTAGGAATGAAGGGATTGGAATAGGATATATACTGTTTTAAAATGTAATATTTATTGTTAACTCTATATATGCAAAGCATTCTGCACAATTTTGGTAGCTTTTGATGGCTCAGATTTCTAAAATATTCAGATACATATGGTTTAATATAATGATATATTTAACATTTAGGGATTTATGTTGCAGTTAGAAAATTACCAAGTGTTACAGTCAACTGTGATTCTGCTTCCAGGTGGGTAATGGAAATCATTGTGCATACAGGGGCACTTGTCCTCAATAACACAGCTTCCATTTTTATTGTCCAGCAGCCCCTCAGGACAAACACAGCCCGACACGCACTTCTCACTGTACTGTAGAAACCAAGAAACAGATAGATTTTAGGATTAAAATTAACAGCAGCGAAAGGACAATTCTTGCCTCAGATCATGATTGTATTTCAGCTTACAGTAGTCAGTCTCTGGGAGTTATTTTTAACTTTTGACAGTGACGTAAAGCAGGTGATATCAGATGGGCTGCCTGTTATACACCCCATGTAAAGGAAAATCGGGCGGCTTATGCTCGTTTTATGCCAGTGCTGTAAGTTAAAATTACCTCTCTTTTTCAAAACAATTTTTAGGACCTAAGTGCTTTCTTATTCTCGTAGTTTTCTCTTTGCTATGTTTCCATGGAAATACATCTTGGAGCCCATGAGGTGTGATATTTATTTAATGGTAATCAAACTGAGAAAGGCACAAGTCATGTCTTTGCTTATCAGTGCTTTAAGAACAATAGTTTAAGGAAGATGAAAAAAGTCTATCTTTTTTCTTTAATGAAATATTCTCACCTTCTTACATCCTTCAATCGCTTCTTGCTCCAGAATTGTATCTAATTCTCTCTTGAACCCAATTATACTGTCTGTTCCAATGTCCTCCCCATGGAACTTATTTCACAACTCTATTACTCTTTGTGTGAAAAAGTTCCCTTGACTTCCCTTCTTAGTCCTAACTTCCAAAATTTTAACTTGTGTCTCTTGGGACCTGAACCTGTCATCATAAAAAAAAATTGCTTATATCACTTTTGTCAATTCCTTTCATGATCTCAAAAACTTCAATTGGATGACCTTGAAGTCTCCTTTTGAAAAAAAACAAGCCAACTTTCTTAATACTGCTTCATATGTTAAATTCCTGATACCTGGGATCATCTTTATTGCTGACCTCTTCACTCTTTCAAAGCCAATAATGTCCTTTTTATGATTAGATGACCAAAATGGCAAACAGTACTATAGATGGGGTGTAACCAAATCCTTACATAACAAATTCTTTAGATTTTCACTCATTGGGGCCAATCTTTACTTGGCCAGAATTAGCATTAACAAGGTGCTAATGGCTTCCAAATGGAGTTGGTGGACTTACCGTCCCGTTCACCCTGACGCTCGTCACCACTTTTAAAGGGCCCTACCACTGGGAGGCCGAAGCACCCGCCTATTTCAGACATTAGGCCCTTTTAATATGCAAATCAGGGTCTTATGACACCCAACTTGCCTTTTTGGGAGACAACTGGGCGGAGTGTGTGCTGTGCCCCAAAATGGTAAGTTTAAAATTACTTTTATGGAGTCAGAAGAAGCAGGAGTTCTCCTCAGGTCCTCACAAAAATAATCTGGGCTGCTGCTGCCCCGGGCTTCCCCCTTCCCGAACAGGAACCACCCCAGCCCCCAAGACTTACCTTGCTGCCGGCCAGGCACTCTCCAGACTGCTCGATATTGCACCGGCGGAATCCAGTGAGCCACATTGGGACACCCATTTGGGTTGGACAACTCGCTGCTTCCATTTAAATGAGGCTGGGCCACTATATGGCTCTGGGCCTCTTCGGTCCTGGCATGGGTAGGAGACTGGCGCGCTCCGCCAGTGAGCCACCCGAAAATTAAAATCTATTCCTACATTCCTGCCATTAAAACTAAGGGGGTTATTTTGGGGAAAGGATGTAAACAGGTGCTAAGTGGGAGCGGTCCTAATAAGACTCACCTGTTTCAAAGTCTGGTTTTAGCACGCAATTTCGGGGCTAATTGGTGATTTCCATGAATTAAACATGCCTGGAGGCGCTAAACCGGTGACCTGCACGTATAGCACTCAAACGCTGATTAGGAGCAATTTTCGTGGAGCAGTATATGTAGCCTCCACGCACACACTTCCACTGAATGTGTGGAGTGCACTGACTGACAGACAACGGCACGTATCAGGATGGCTCAGAGACCGAGGGAGAGGGCTCACAGGTTCTCAGAGGCAGCATAGGAGGCCCTGGTGGAGGAGGTACAGCGGAGGAGGGATGTCCTGTTCCCACAGGGGGGAACGAGGCCACGGCAGATGTGGGAGGAGATCGACAAGGAGGTCACAGCCAGGAGCCCTGGCCCCAGGACATGGCTCCAGTGCTGCAAACCAGTGGTCAAGGTACGATCCCATCTCACAAAGGCACTTCTCAATAACTGCACCACCACCAGCATCACAACCTCAACACACTGCATCTAATTATACACTGACATTCACACAACCCAGACTATTACATCCTTCACTGGCACTACTCACACCTCAGACACGTCTCACAGCTCTTCAACCATGTGTGGCATCATACACACTAACACACCTGCCAATATACTCATTCACAATCACCACTCTTTCTCTTCTGGGACAAGATAGCACATAACAGGTGGGCAGCAGGACCTGACCGGGGGAGGGGAAGCACGTCTCCATGAGATCACTCCCCTTGAGGAGGCAGTGCTCGTGGTAATCGGGAGGGAAGTGGCAGACGTGGTCACAGGCAAAACAGGGGACATATTGCCTAGAGGTATGTGGTCACTCCGGCTTCCTTACATATCCACAGCTATTCCTGATCCCTAATCCCCCAAACCTATCCTCACTCACAAGCTCCATATAGTCTCGTCACACACATGCTCCTATAGTGTTCACATGCGTTTCACCCTAACCCTTCCAGCTTTATCATTGTAGGCTTCCAGCAGCAAGGCCCGCCTCGTTCCCCGGAGGAACTGGAAAAGGAGGATGAGCCACCTTGCCTCCGGAGGAAGAGGAGGAGAACGAGGAAGGAGGCACTGCGTCAATCGCTACCACTGTCGTCGACATCAGCACAGAGACCAGTACCATGCATAACTTAGAGGCCAGGGGAGAACACGGATCCTCACAGTGGCACACACTGGGCACTAGTGGGCGACAGCCTTATGAGTGCTAGATACACCACAGGTGCCATCTTACTAGGGGACAAGATCGCATACTAGTTCTGCGGTAGAGGAGTCAGATGAGGACCTCGCAGGGCCAAGATTCAGAAGAAGGCTGATGGGTTTGACAAACTAAATTCTTGGTGCAATGGACAGCCTGTATGAAAGCTTACAGGTGGTGGCTAGGGTGAGGGAAGAGTCTGCCTCCAGCTTGGCCCATGGCTTAATGCAGAGCCTGGAACCCATTCCCTCCAGTGTGGAGAGGCTGGCCAATTCCATCCAGTGACCTGTGGAGCCCAACATCATGCAATGCCTGATGACTGAGGTCACAGCTTCCACTGCAGTCATTGCAGCTTCTGTGGAATGACAAACAGCTTCCAATGCAGTCATTGTAGCTTGCATGGAATGGCAAAGTGCTGCAATAGAAGCTCAGGCAGCTGCCATGGTGGTTCTAAGTGCCTCTGTTGGAAGGGGCTTGTAGAATATCTCAGCTGCCCAGAGCTCTGTCCTTCAGCAGATCACTGGCTGAACAGATGCCTCGAGGTAGTGGTATGGGAATCATGGAGCAGGAACCTACTGGTCTCTCTCCGGAGGGCTCCCTCCCCCACCACTCCACCATTGCCCTTGCAGTTGCTGGTCAGGCAGGTGGCCCAGGCTGCTGAAGCCCATGCTGAGATGGTGCTGTCTGAGGCAGGGCCATCACGGCCCACAGCCTCTCGATGTCATCACAGGAGAACATCTGAACTGCCCTCTTCAGATTCTCAGCAGCCGTCCACCTCGCCTGCTGCTGCCACTTGGGTTAAACTTCGTAGAAGCACCAGAGCAGGCAAAAGCACTGATAGGATAGCCACTAGAAAGAAGCACCAGGGTAAATAGCTTAATATTTGTAAGTGCTGTTGGTTGTGTCATGTTGTCAGTGCTTGTTTTTGCTCTAGATAAAAAGTGATTATGGTAATTAGGTAGTGCTGGAGTGGGTGGTCTTTTTTATTGTGTTCTTCATGGGGAAAGGGTTGAAATGATTGAGTGCAGATGGGGAACTTCTTGATGGATCCTCAGTCATGGAAAGTAAGGCATGTGGCAACAATGCTTCCAAGTTTGATGGTGGAGGATGTCACTCTTTTAGATGGCGGCGAGCGTCTCTCCCAGGTGCGGGCCATCTACCTGGAATCCTCTGGTGCTCCCCCTCGCCTCCCGTATCTTCCTCCTCCTCCTCAACCTCCTCCTCCTCCTCTTGTGGCTCCTGAGCTTTACCCTCTGGCACAATTGCTGGTGGTAACAGCTGGTCTCTCAGGATTGCCAGATTGTGGCACATGCAGCAAGTCACCACGAATCTGGAGCCCTCCTCACTTTCCTGTCCCTCTTCTCCCTCACTCCTCCAGCAGCTGCCTGTCCTCATCTCCTCCTCCCATTCCACCTCCAGACCAAGGGGGACCCCTAGCAATATTCCCATGACCAACCACTCCATTTCTCCTGGTGACTCCTATAAGGTCTCCAATAAGTTACAGTAGCACATCACTCACTTTCTTTATGTGAAGTCCTTAGAGAATTTCTGGAATAAATGTTGATAGAGTGTTGGTGGAGTCTTGGTAAAGTGTCCCAGAAAGTCTCCTGACGTGTATCAAAAGTCCTCTTCAAATACAGTGCAGTCAGTTGTTCCCAATCAGCAAGTGAACAGTGAAAGCTGAGCATGGCTGTAAGTAGCGCTCACAATCCTCACCAACAGCATCTTTACTCCTGTTCAGCTTGTTGCTGTTAGGAGAGGTTGTTAATTGCAACGCTAGCCAGCAAAATGGTGCACAGCCTCTTAAATGAGCATTAAGAGTCAATTTAATTGGTCATCAGAGCCTTAATCATTCTCGGGGCAGCTGTTCCTAGCTCGCTTAAAATCCTTTTCTGGTGCCTTACGCTAAAGGTGGGCTAACCAGGTGTTGCAGCTCAAGACCCCATCTTGGCCACCTCGGAGACTCTTTAGTGCCTAAACAATCGTTGCTACATTGGGGAAAATAGCCCACTAAGTATTTTATTTGCATTTTTTAAAATCCAGGTAAGCACTGTACTGAGAAATTCTAATTCCATGAAGTAACAGGAGATGGTTTCATTTCTGCAGTTCACAATCACATTAATTTACTGATCTTACCCATGTGGTCAGTCTAGTAGAGGAATCAGACAGTGATGTGGCACCTCCACCATGGCGGGGAGGATGAGGAAAATCTCTTTGACGTGAACCACTCTTACACTCTGTGACTGGATGGTAATTCATTACTTGAGGATGTACTCAAACTTAGACTTTTAACTAGGAACAGAACATTTCAAAATGGCATAGGAAAAACTGTTAATGCTAACTCATAAGGCTGATTTAATAACAGCCCTGTATTGTGGACCCAACTAGAATAGTGAAAATATAGATATACATGTACAATTATAATACTTCATTATGAAAATGAATCTCAGGATACCCACACACTCCAGATTTTGGTTTCCGCAAATCCTTTGACACTCTGCTCCTGTTGTGCCTGGTTCAGTAGTATTGCAGCTGAAATGGATCTTAGGTGGGTCACACACTGTACAACACAAAATGGTTGTAAGGTCGTGTCATATATTTGAATATTAATGTTTAAATTAACAAGACATTTGTTACCAAATGTATCTTAAACTGGATAGCAAGACTTACTCTGCATTCTATATTGTGATGTAACGCACTGCACCTTTCCATCTTGACACTTACTGTAACAGATAGGTAGAGAAGTGTAAGATCATATTGCATAAGTACCATATGATCATCATTATTGGGCAAAATCACTACAGTGGCCACTTTAATTTACCATTGTGTGTCTCCTTGATTAATCATCTGTCCAGGATTCAAGAGGGTGCCCTGATAGAGGCATGGGCATTCAGATGAGGGCACACATCTGCCTTTGTTATTCATGTACATTCCTTCAGCGCAGCCACATCCGTCCACCGGCACATGTTGGATTCCGCATGTAATATCTTTCTCACTCAGAGAATGACAAGTGCGCCTGCAGCTCTTCATATCATAACTGTATGTTAGTGTCTCGGGGCACGTCTTTATATAAGAGTCTGTAACAAATTAGTTAAAGCAGATAAGAAAATTCAAGGATGAGAAAAGGCTAGTCTGCCAAAAAAACTTGCTGTAATATCTATTAATTCATGCTGACAGTTAATGACAGACTTCAGCTAAAGAAGTCCTTGTGTGAACAGATCCTGATGCCTCAGTATAATTACAATCAGAAACAACTAGTTTTAGTTCAGATTATTATTATTCAAGCTGAAAATTTACATCAGTCTCTATGCTAGTACTGTGTTCACCGGTCTCCCAGTCCAGCAACCCCTCTATTTTAAAATTCTCAGTCTTGCTTTCAAATCCTTCCATGGCCTCACCCTCCCTATCTCTGTAACCTCCTCCAGCTGTACAACCCTCCAAGAAGTCTGCACGCCTCCAATTCTTGCCTCCTCAAGAGGTAACGGAGAGAGTACACAAGAGCAATGCAGTAGATGTAATTTATCTAGATTTTCAAAAGGCCTTCGATAAGGTACCACCTAATAGACTAATGAATAAGGTCAGAGCATGCGGAGTCAGGGGACAAGGAGCAGAATGGATAACTAGCTGGCTTCAAGACAGAAAGCAGAAAGTAGGGGTAAAGGGTTGTTATTCAGAATGGCAGAGGTGGGAAGTGGTGTTCCACAAGGATCAATGCTGGGACCACTGTTGTTCACAATTTATATTAACGATTTAGACTTTGGAATCAAAAACACAATTTCTAAATTTGTGGATGATACCAAGTTGGGGGGGGAATAGTGTTAGATCCGTGGTTCAGTGGATAAATAAT
Source organism: Somniosus microcephalus (assembly GCF_052327205.1). Taxonomy (NCBI): domain Eukaryota; kingdom Metazoa; phylum Chordata; class Chondrichthyes; order Squaliformes; family Somniosidae; genus Somniosus; species Somniosus microcephalus. The sequence continues at coordinate 20,389 of NW_028225351.1, forward strand.
CACATGGATGCTGTACATAAACAAATAACAGGTCTTTACTGGAGGAGGGTAATCTCTAGACTGGGGTACAGAGGCATGTGCACAGCTTATATACCGGTGTGGTCACTGCCGGTACTACAGTATACAGGAGCTGTAAAAAGTAGTTCTGACTTAAAGGCACATACACTACAATTCCTCCCTTTTTAGATTAATAATACCCCCTTAATATTCAAATAACAATTACATTTTTACATGCACATTCAGTAACAAAAGTCCATTTATAGATTCAGTCTTTGGGGCGGCTTCCTGACCCTTTCGGGATAGCGCCTTTCCGGAGGTTCTTGTTCTTGGTGCAGAGGCGATTCTGACCCCCTTTCATCGGGTAGTTCATCGGGTTCCACTGCTACTGGGTCTGAAGTAGATGCTACCGGTATGTCGGGTTCATCCCCAGGTACTCGAGACATGGGGTTGACGCATTCCTGTGATGCTAAGATCTGATCGACGTGGCGTCTCACAAAGTTCTCCCCAACATCCACTGTGTACATTAATGGCCCCTGCCTTGTACATATCGTTCCGGGTTGCCACTTCTCTGTTTGATAGTCCCGGGCCAAGACTGGTTGCCCTACATTGAAGCTCCTTGTCGGCTTCTCATTGATGTGCTGGAATTGTTTGTCCTCAACATTTCTTCGCACATTTGGTCTGAGCAAGTCCAGACGAGATCTCAACCTTCGGTTAAAGAACATCATGGCCGGGGTCTGGTTGGTAACTGCATGTGTCGCGTTTCGGTAGGCTAATAAGAAATTGTCCATCTTATGCTGTAGTGGAATTTCCTCGTCGCACATGGCCTTTATCGCCTTCTTAAAGGTTTGTATGAACCTCTCAGCCAATCCATTGGTGGCTGGATGATACGGGGTGGATGTGTAATGCCTTACCCCATTCCTTTTCATGAATTTTTGGAACTCATCGGACACAAACTGTGGTCCATTATCAGAGCAGATCTGCTCTGGCAAACCGTTTCTGGCAAATATGGTCCGTAGGACTGCAATAGTTTTCTCTGTAGTGGTTGAAGACATCTTTATCACCTCAGGCCACTTTGAATGAGCATCCACTGCTATTAAGAACATTGGCCTAGAAATTCAGTTGGGCGCGCCAGCCGTTAGCGCCTTAGGGGGAGTAGATCTCGAGTGCTAGGCGCTTATCACCCGGGCGCAGCATGATCTGCACCTCTCCCTAACTTCAGGACACATTTAGCGCCGGCGCAAAGTCTTAGCGCGCGCCCTGCTGCGCGCGCAGATCATGACATCATTTAATAGTGCAACGCCCTTTGTGCGCCCCAAACCGGAACTTCACTCGCGCCGGCCCATTGTGCGCCGGGCGTCCCGAGCGACTGTGAAGTGGAACGGTACACAGGCCAGCCGGGCCGGGGGGAGCGCTAATTAAAGGGCACTTACCCAGCAGTATAAAGGCCAGCCATTTTGCAGCATTCACTCTTGTGCAACGGTTTTTTGGACAGAGACCAAGGAGGAGAGCTTACTGGTTTGGACCAACACTTGGACAGGTATTTTTGGCTCAGGCCAGAGCTTACCAATTATCTTAGCCTTCATTCAGAGCTCAGTGTTTGCCAGCATATAATGGGGGCTGCATTGGGTGGCAACGCTGAAATTCAGCCTTATGCCAGAAGGGCTTACAGATGCCGTGAGAGAGTGGCAGCCCTGGCTAGACGCAGAGGGGGCAACAGGCGTCGCCAACTGAGGCCTTACCCACGCAGGGTATACCGCCAGCAGACCTCCTATCTGACCATGTCTGCCGCGATGTGTGTTAGGAGGCTGCGATTCCGAAGGGAGGTGGTTACAGACATCTGCCGGCTGCTTCAGAGAGATCTGCAGCTACAGCTGATGCGCAGGACGTCTCTGTCGGTGGCAGTGAAGGTGACGGTGGCTCTCAACTTCTATGCCTCCGGCTCCTTCCAATCTGCTACTGGGGACATCGCTAACATCTCCCAGTTCGCCGTGCATTGCTGCATCCGCCAGGTGACCGAAGCCCTTTTCAGAAGGAGACATCAATTCATCTCCTTCCCCATGACCCTGGACAAGCAGCAGCAGCGTGCAGTGGGGTTTGCAAGAATAGCGGGCTTCCCCATGGTGCAGGGCGCCATTGACTGCACGCATGTGGCTTTGCGGGCACCTCTTGAGCATGCCGAGGATTACCACAACCGGAAGGGCTACCATTCCTGTAAGAGCCATAAAAGCTTAGGAAAATACTTTAAAATAGTGGTTAAATGGCATAATACAGTTAATTTACCTGACTGACTTATTGTATTAAGAAACCCCCTATCTTCTTGCTCCAGTAGTATAGTCCGAGACACCCCCTTCATTCTTGCCACAATGGAACAGTCCCTAAGCCACACATGGGTGCAGCCATTTTACAGTTTAAACTGCACGTGGTTGAAGGAGGCAGAAGTTGTGAGGTTTGGAGCAGTACAGTTTTTGACCGTGTTCGTTTATACGTGTTTGCTTTGTAATTCCATTTGTTAAGTGTTATCGTAAACAGTTTAAAAGACAAAGCTACGTTTGGGAACGTTTTATTTCGACACGCATCTACTCATTGTTAAAAACCCCACAGCTCAGTGGCTGCCTGTTTGGAAACTAAGAAGCACCACTACATTAGTCAAAAACTTGCTCCCTAAGAAGGAAGGGACGGAATCGTCGGCGAACGTATACCCGAATGGTCACGGAGCCAGACGACAATATAAGAAAGCGAAGGTACAGTGACTGCTACTTGCTCTGTTCATTCTATTGAGAAGCTAAATAAGAGCTGCGGGTAAAATGGCCGAGGCCTTACGGAGCCAGGAGCTTCCATCAGCCAGAAAGATTGCTGGCCAAAAGAGGGAAATAAAGCTCACCCCAAAGGCAATGGAAGAGAAGTTACATAGAAGCATGGGTGCAAGGAAGGCTAAATTAGCTCAGATAACTGGAAAAATGAAGATGATCGATCGTCTCATGGAAGATAATGCTAATATTAAGAAAGCTGAAGACATGATGTATTACGATTTCTCCAAGCTGCATGAAGAATTTAATGTACTCAATGAAGATGTATTAGCACTTCTGCCTGAAGAAGAGGGAAACGCTGATCAGCACAACTGGTTTGATCTTAAATCAACCAGCATTAAGGACTATATCAAGGCCACGGAACAGTGGATGTTAAAGATTCGTCAAGACGCTGATACAGCAGAGAAAGATAAAGTTGACGATGAAGTCGGACCAGACGATAGCATTTCAGAGACTTCCGCCAGACCGAGCAAAAATCGAAAAGAAGGTAGCTCTGTTTCTGGACGCAGGTCAGTCGCTTCTACCACAAGCTCGTCGCGACGCATGAGAGTGGAGGCCGAACGGGCGGCGTTGATGGCGCGCGCAGCATCTTTAGCGGAGAAGCAAGCTCTTGAACGGGAAGAGGCCCAACTGCAGGTCCAAGAGGCCCAACTGCAGGCCCAACGGGCCCAGGTGCAGGCAAAGAAAGAACAGCTGGAGATAAAAACAGCTATCGAGGTCTCAGACGCCAGGTTGAGTGCGTACGAAGATTATGAAGGCTCACGGGACGGCGGGAGCCACTGCCAGTCAACGTCGTCACATAGAGTTGGATCCAGGGCACCTTCAAGAGTTACAACAGAGCCCGAAGGCAATCCCCTGGCATTACAGCGTGGAAGCCAGGCCTCTACATTAACAGGAGCACGTGATGCTACCCCAGACGTCAGACGGTCTAGACTAGACCCTGCTGATGACCACCAGAGGCCTGAAGACACAGGGAGAAGCCTATACCGAGTGATGCAACGTCAGAACGAAATTACAGAGATGCTTGTAAAACAACAGAATCTGTTTCGACTCCCTCAAAGAGACATACCAGTGTTCCAAGGCGACCCACTCAAGTATAAGCCCTTCATCAGATCCTTTGAACAAGCCATTGACTCCAAAACAGAGCAGCAGTGATAAGCTGTACTACCTGGGACAGTACACCAGTGGTAAGCCACAAGACCTGGTCAGAAGCTGTGAACACATGAGACCGGACCGGGGATACATAGAAGCCAGGAAGTTGCTGCAGGAGCTCTATGGTAACGAGCTGAAGATAGCCACTGCATATATCGAAAAGGCTACCAAGTGGCCACAGATCAGATCGGAGGACGGAGAGGCATTGAACACATATGTTCTTTTCCTCATAGGATGTCGCAACACCATGGAGGATGTTGAATTCATGGAAGAGATGGACAATCCTACGACTATGAGAATCATCATCTCTAAGCTTCCTTACAGGATGAGAGAACAATGGAGAAGAACAGCCTTTGAGATAATGGAGAGATGGAAAAGTAGAGCCAGGTTTGCAGACTTAGTGAACTTCATAGACAAACAGGCTAAAATTGCTAGGGACCCATTGTTTGGAAACATCCAAGATGTCAGCCCGACCACCGATGGAAGAGTGAAAGCCAAGCCTGTTGAATCAAAGACTCTCAGGAAAGGTGGTTCCAGGGGAAGCAGCTTTGCAACTATCGTCACCCAGGCCGAGGAAGAAAGGCCCCAGAACTCATCTCCCAAAAAGAGCAGCACAGTGACGTCTGCTAATGCCTTTCAGAAGCCACGCTTATTCTGCCAGAAGAATCATACATTGGATTTCTGCAGCGACATCAAAGCACAGCCACATAAGGACAGAATCGAATTCCTGAAGTGCAACGGCCTATGCTTTGGATGTCTCTCTCAGGGGCACCTGAGTAGAAACTGTAAGCAAAGAACAACATGCAGAGAGTGCACTCGGAAACATCCCAGCCTGCTGCATATCCATAAAGAAGAACAAGTCTCTAAGAAGAGTGAAGAAAACAATACAGACGAGAAGGTTGTTTCAAGTGCTCTGGTGTCGCTACAACCAGAGACTTGTGGACTCACTGGGGCCGGTGACAGTGACTATATTCTTGCCATCGTACCAGTAAAGATCAAGTCTAAGAGGAGCGAGAAGCTTGTGGAGACTTACGCCTTCATGGATCCAGGTAGTTCAGCAACGTTCTGCACAGAATCACTCATGCGACAGCTGAACGTTAGAGGCAGAAGAACAGAAATCCTATTACGCACCATGGGTCATGAGAAGTCAATGCAAAGTTATATCCTGTCAGACCTAGAAGTGTGTGGACTTGAAGAGAAGGACTTCATAGAGCTGCCTAATGTTTTCACACAGAGGGAGATTCCTGTTAGAATAGGGAACCTAGCCCTGCAGAAGGATGTGGATAGATGGCCTTACCTAGAAAAGGTGCGTCTCCCATACATTGAAGCAGAAATTGGCCTATTAATTGGAACCAATGCCTACAAAACTATGGAGCCATGGCAGGTGATAAACAGCAAGGATGACGGACCCTACGCCGTCAGGACAGCCCTTGGATGGGTAGTCAATGGACCGGTAAGGAGAGATGATGGCCACAAGTCGAACAAGGAGGAACGACAAAACGTCACAGTTAATCGCATCTCTATCGCAAGCATTGAAGAGCTGTTGATACAGCAGTTCAACGCAGACTTCTCAGAACGCAGCTGTGAGGAAAAGACAGAGATGTCACAAGAAGACCATCAGTTCATGGGTTTGATGATAAGGTCTACACAGTTCATTGATGGCCACTATCACATTGGTTTGCCACTGAGAAGACAGACCGCGAAGATGCCGAACAATCGCTGCATAGCAGAGCAACGCGCCATCAGTCTAAAGAGAAAGCTGAACAAGAACCCCGACTTTCACGAAGACTACAAAGACTTCATGAGAAACATCATAGTGAAAGGCTATGCTGTAAAGGTGCCCGAGGAACAGTTGAACAGAGACGATGGAAGGGTCTGGTACATTCCTCATCACGGGGTGTATCACCCAAAGAAGAAAAAGATCCATGTAGTGTTTGACTGCGCCGCCTCATTCAGAGGAACTTCACTGAATGACCAGCTGCTTCAAGGTCCTGATCTTACTAATACCCTCATTGGCGTCTTGACTAGGTTTAGACAAGAGCTCGTTGCCATGATGGCAGACATAGAATCAATGTTCTACCAAGTTAGAATCCCTGATGAAGATGCTGATCTTCTGCGCTTCCTTTGGTGGCCAGATGGCGACGTTAGTCAAGCGATGATGGAATGTAGAATGGCCGTACACTTGTTCGGAGCCACATCATCTCCCAGCTGTGCAAGCTACGCTCTCAGAAAAACTGCAGAAGATGGCAAAGGCAAAGCACCATCAGAGGCTGTGGAGACAATCTTCAGAAACTTTTATGTCGACGACTGTCTGAAGTCCATGTCAACAGAAGACGATGCCATCGCACTGTCAAGAGACCTTAGAACTCTGTGTTCGAATGGAGGATTCCATCTGACTAAGTGGATAAGCAACAGCAGAGCAGTTCTAGCTTCTATCCCAGAAAAGGAAAGAGCCACTGAAGTCAAAGATCTGGACCTGAGCCACGATGTCCTTCCTATCGAGAGAGCTCTTGGTGTACAATGGTGCATCGAGTCAGACACGTTCAACTTCAGGATAATGGTGAACGAAAGACCATCCACAAGACGAGGGATTCTCTCCGTGGTCAGTTCCATCTACGACCCTCTTGGATTCCTGGCACCACTCATTCTGCCGGTGAAGCTGATGCTACGAGAGCTGTGTAGAGACAAGAGAGGATGGGATGAAGATATCCCAGAAGGTCAAGCTCAGAGATGGCACAGATGGTTGACAGATTTGCAACAACTTTCTAGCTTCAACGTCAGTAGATGCATCAAGCCCGCGGGTTTTGGAGTTACAAAGACGGCTCAACTACATCATTTCTCGGACGCCAGTGAGGACGGCCATGGCACGGCTACTTACCTCTTGTTGACAAATCAACAGGGCCAGAAACATTGTGCCTTCCTCATGGGGAAATCCAGGGTGGCTCCGCTGAAGCAGGTCACCATCCCGAGACTGGAATTGACGGCAGCGGTTGTTGCAGTTAAAGTTGACCAGGTGATGCGGAAAGAGTTACAGCTCCCATTAGAAGAATCTGTCTTCTGGACGGATAGCACGACGGTGCTGAAGTATATAGAGAATGAGAAGATACGCTTCAAGACCTTCGTAGCAAACAGAATCTCATCCATTAGAGAAGCTACACAACCATCTCAATGGAGGTACGTAAACACCTCATTAAACCCAGAGATCAAGCCTCACGAGGATTGAAGGCTGAAAACTTCATGAGGAGTGAAACTTGGATACAAGGCCCAAGTTATCTGCTGGAAACAGAAAGATCATGGCCAGAAAGACCAGATATGCCAAGTCAGATTGCTGAAGACGACGTCGAAGTCAAGAGATCAGTCACAGTAAATCTCATAAATACGAAAGAGAACTTTGGCACAGTGAACAAGCTTGTTAACCATTTCTCAGGATGGCACCAGTTGAGGAAAGCAGTTGCATGGTTTCTAAGGTTGAAAGAGTTGCTGCTACACCTGAGCGGTAAGAGAAAAGAGTACCGAGCCACTATCAGTCAGTCTGAAAGTAACCCTGATAAGCAGAGAATGCTTCTACAGCAGTATACGCACCATCACAAGACCACATTGGGCAAGAATTCATTGACCGTGGAGGATTTGGCCAAGGCTGAGAAGGAGATAGTTCGCTTCAGTCAAAGACAAAGATACCTAGAAGAAATCGAAGCTCTACAGCGAAATACTCCAATCAAGAAAGGTAGTCATATCTACAAGCTGGACCCTACACTGCAAGATGGAGTACTGAGGGTGGGAGGGAGACTAAACAAATCTGCTATGCCAGAGGAGGCCAAGCATCCTGATATCCTTTCTAAGGACCTCCGGGTTGCTACCCTCATTCTTCAGCATATACACCAGAGTATTGGACACAGTGGGAGGAATCACGTGCTTGCGAAGCTAAGACAAAGATACTGGATTCCAGGAGCTAATTCCGTAATAAGAAAAATACTCTCTGAATGCATTGTTTGCAGACGGTTACACGCTAGTGCTGGGGAGCAGAAAATGGCAGACCTGCCTGAAGACCGTTTGTTACCAGACAAGCCCCCATTTACAAACGTAGGGGTGGACTATTTCGGGCCTTTCGAGGTAAAGCGAGGGCGGAGCCTTGTCAAGAGATATGGTGTGCTTTTCACTTGTTTGACCATCAGAGCTGTTCATATTGAGGTGGCACACACGCTTGACACTGATTCCTGTATTAACGCCTTGCGGCGCTTTGTCTGTAGAAGAGGACAGGTGTCCATTATGCGTTCTGATAATGGCACTAATTTCGTCGGAGCGGAGAGAGAACTACGGGAAGCTATTGAAGGTTGGAATCAGCTTAAAATACAGGAAGCCATGATGCAAACAGGAATTAAGTGGATCTTCAATCCTCCGGCTGCATCCCACCACGGAGGTGTCTGGGAAAGACAAATACGCACCGTAAGAAAACTATTCAGTTCTGTACTGAAGCAGCAAGCGCTTGACGACGAGGGACTCCAAACCGTTCTGTGCGAGGTCGAAGCCATCATTAATGACCGACCGATAACTAAGACATCAGATGATCCCAATGACCTCGAAGCCCTGACTCCGAACCACCTGTTGTTGAAAACACAGCCAGCCATGCCCCCGGGAGTCTTCAAAAAGGAAGATCTGTATGCTCGTCGGAAGTGGAGGCAAGTTCAGTATATGTCAGACCTTTTCTGGACCAGATGGACAAGAGAATACTTACCTCTGCTACAGGAGCGTCAAAAATGGTCCAAAATAAAGAGGAACTTCATTGTCGGAGACATTGTCTTAATTGTGGATGATTCAGCCCCTAGAAATTCTTGGTTGATGGGAAAAATAATTAAGACCATGCCAGACTCCAGAGGCGTCGTTCGTCGCGTTTGTTTGCAAACCAAGACCAGTACCCTGGAAAGACCGATCACAAAGCTCTGCCTGCTACAAGAAGCAGCGTGAAAGGTTCCTGAACGAAAAAAGTGGACACTTATATAGTAAATATGTTGAACTCATTAGTTTATGACTCTTAATGTTTGAGTAATTGATATGCTTCGTGTGCCTAGTCAATTAGGGGCCGGAATGTAAGAGCCATAAAAGCTTAAGAAAATACTTTAAAATAGTGGTTAAATGGCATAATACAGTTAATTTACCTGACCGACTTATTGTATTAAGAAACCCCCTATTTTCTTGCTCCAGTAGTATAGTCCGAGACGCCCCCTTCATTCTTGCCACAATGGAACAGTCCCTAAGCCACACATGGGTGCAGCCATTTTACAGTTTAAACTGCACGTGGTTGAAGGAGGCAGAAGTTGTGAGGTTTGGAGCAGTACAGTTTTTGACCGTGTTCGTTTATACGTGTTTGCTTTGTAATTCCGTTTGTTAAGTGTTATAGTAAACAGTTTAAAAGACAAAGCTACGTTTGGGAACGTTTTATTTCGACACGCGTCTACTCGTTGTTAAAAACCCCACAGCTCAGTGGCTGCCTGTTTGGAAACTAAGAAGCGCCACTACATTATCCTTCCCCGGACGATAAACTATGTCAAAATGGTAACATGTCAACTCAATCCTCCATCTCATTATTTTATCATTTTTGATCTTTCCAAAATGTTTAACATCAAACATAAAGGACACAGATTTTTGATCAGTTACCAACGTGAAATGTCGCCCCGATAAATATTGTCTCCATTTACGCAATGCTTCTACTATTGCGTATGCCTCTTTCTCTATTGAAGAATGTCTTTTTTCACTATTGTTCAAAGTACGTGAGAAAAAGGCCACAGGTCTTCCATTTTGGTTCAGAGTAGCCCCAATTGCAAAATCCGAAGCATCCATCTCGATCACAAAGGGAACCTGCTCATCGATAGAATGCACAACTGCTCCTAAAATATCCTTTTTAAAATTCTCAAAACATGTCCTGGCCTCCCATGATAGAGGATATGTCGTAACCCGAATAAGAGGCCAGATCTTCCGTGAAAAATTTGCAATCCAATTAGAATAATAAGAAAACAGTCCAACAACTCGTTGCAAAGCCTTAGAATTAGTAGGACAAGGTAAATCAATCAATGGTCGCAGACGTTCTGGATCTGGTTTAATCTTGTTTCCCGAGATAATATACCCCAATAGATTTACCTCAGTAGTCGAAAAGATACATTTCTCTTTGTTAAAAGTTAAACCAACTTTTTCCGCAGCTTGAAGGAATCTTTTAAAATTAGAATCATGCTCCACCCTTGATTTGCCACACACTGTGATGTCATCTAAGTATGAAAAGGTGTCAGAGAGGGAGTTATCACTTATAAAAGCATCCATTGCCCGTTGAAAACAAGCAACACCATTAGTAACACCAAATGGTATTCGGCAAAACTGATACAGCTTTCCAGCAGCCTCAAAGGCCGTATATGGTTGATCCTTCTTAACAATAGGAATCTGATGATAAGCACTCTTTAAATCAATAGTGCTAAAAACCTTATACTGAGATACTTTGTTGATAAGCTCATCAATCTTAGGCAAAGGGTACGCATCTAATTGAGTATACCTATTAATAGTTTGGGAATAGTCTATCACCATTCGTTTCTTGTGTCTCTCGTTAGTCGTGACAACTACCTGTGCTCGCCAAGGCGAACAACTAGGTTCAATGGTTCCTTCCAATAAGAGATGTTGAACTTCAGAATTAATAAATTCTCTATCCTGACTACTATATCTTCTTGACTTGGTAGCAATTGGCTTACAATCCGACATCAAATTGGAAAAAAGTGATAATGGAGAAATAGATAAAGAGGTTAATTCACAAATAGATAAAGGTGGCTTAGTCCCTCCAAATGAAAGACTAAGAGACTCCTGTAACTGAAGCACATCATGTCCAATCAAAATATCCGCACAGAGATTAGGCAAAACAGATAGGCGTATATCAGTATACGTATTACCTAGAAGAATCATTTTCACAAAGCAACAACCAGCTATTTGTGAAGTAAGGGTCGTCTGAGCCATACACACCTGATACGTAACAGGTGAAATTTTCAAATGCTTCTCCGTCGCAAACTGAAGACTTATAAAACTCTCAGTACTGCCCGTATCTATAAGGGCCTTCACTTCCAACCCATTAACTTGAGCCGTAACTATAGCTTTGTTTAGGCCATGAGCAAATGCAGCAGAAATTGATGCAATAAACGCCCTATCTAAAGGCTGAATAGTCACAGAGGAGGGAGTGGAGGAGGGCCCTCCCACACCAGGAAAAGAGGAGGTACTTGAACCTGATGATTTGCACACGCGTGCATAATGACCTCTCTTGCCGCATTTACTACACACAGCCTCCCGAGCAGAACACTTCAGACGTGGGTGCCGGATATTCCCACAAAAATAACACTTCTGAATCCTAGAGGCAACAGCCGCCGAAGTAGAAACTGTTTCAGAATCTAGTAAACCACTCCCATTAAGTCCACATAATTCCTTTTCATCCGAAACTGCCGAAACCATAGTCGCAGGCCGATTAAAAAGAGCATAAGAATCCGAACTTCTCTGAGCCACATCCAATGTAGAAGCTTGCTCAAAAGCACTTTTAAGATCCAAAGTCTTATTTTCTAACAACCGCTGATGAATTGATCTAGACAGTAATCCATTAATAAAAGCATCCCGTACCGATTCTTCCTTATATTCTTCAGCCGTCACGGCCTTATAATTACAGTTAACACTAAGGCACCGAAGTGCTTGTAAATAAGTATCCAAAGATTCTCCCACCTGCTGCCTATGGGCAGATAGAAGGTGACGTGCAAATACCTCATTCTTCGGTTTAACAAAAATCTTTTCCAATGTAGAAATAGCCACTTCATAAGTTTTACAGTCCAAAATATATTTATATACATCCGGAGCAATGTAGTTGATCAGCATATTCAGCTTATTTAGAGACTCTTGATCCAACACGCCCAAAAAGTTTTTAAATGTACAATACCAATGTTTCCATTTATCATCCACTCCAGCAGAATTGGGGTCAGCCTTGAATCGTTCTGGTTGAAGATATCGCTCCATTCTAACATAAAGTTAATAAATTGAAATAAAGAATAGATTTGCCTTCCAAAGCTAGGCTTTATTAACTTTAAAATCTGCAGCACATCTTCCCACATCCAGTCCCAACCAAAGCTGGAAAAGAACTGAATTTAAGGTGGCCACAACACATCATGTGATCATCAACTACCAATGAGATTACAACATATATCCCAAGGCAGTTAACAAACAACCAATCACAATACTTTTACTAAACAAGGAATAATCACCACAACGTGTTTATCCGCCACGATGCTCACCGGGATCCGCTCAAGCCTCCTTACACTGGTCCCTTCCACGTCATAGAGCCGGGAGACAAAACCTTTTTGGTCAATATCGGAGGTAAACCGGACCACATTTCGGTTGACCGGTTGAAGCCGGTACACTTAGACCTGGACCGCCCAGTCGAGATCGCCCAACCGCCAAAACGTGGCCGACTGCCCACAGTCACCGTGCCAGATCCACCACAACCGCCCACCAGCTCGACCACCGTCCATCAGCTTCCGTTTCAGGGTTACAGAAGTTGCTCGGACAGGCTTGTCAGGCCTCCTCGCCGTCTCACTTTTGCTGTCAAAACAATTCTGGGGGGGCGCATGTGGCAGAGCCACTAAAGGACTCAGATCGTTTGTATATAATTCCCTTTAACAACATGTTAGCTACAGCCTGAGTCTGTATCTTTATTTATATTGTTTACTTGTACAGAGCGTGATTACTTTAACAGCGCGGGTAAACGCGATGACGTCACGCCATTCATCACGTGATCCCCCACTGGCGGGAAGAACGTGATGACGTGATGACGTCAGCCACAGGACCACCCTAGCAGTCCTCGTGGAGCCTCTGAACTGAGCAGAACTACACTCGATGTTCTCCTGTAGTTACTTGTTTAAACCTGTTAGTTTCCATTAAACTTCGTTTTGTTTAATCGCCTGAGTGGACCTCAGTCTTTGGATAGGAACTAAACATTCCTACAATGTGTGATTAGTCAGTCAATGGCTATTATGCAGGAGTTTGCGCAATCCTTACATGGTACTATTTTAACTAGCTTATTACATTGAGTGATGGGAAACACTAGATAATTGCCACAAGGCTCAGGAACCTTTTCTAAATCCCATGTAAATGTTCACACTTACTTTCCTCCTCCTGGTGAGCTGATTAAACTTCTTTCGGCATTGCTCCCAAGTCCTTGGCATGGTGCTGCTGCTGTTGATGGTTTCAGCCACGTCTTGCCATGTCCGGTGTGCCATGTCTTTTCTTCTATGGTAGAGATGGCTGCACCCATCCACTTTGGACACAAGAAAGATAAATTGGGGTATTTTCTCAGTGGTGAGAAACTAGGAACTGTGGAAGAGCAAAATTTTGGGAGTTCAAGTGCACAAATCGTTTAAAATTAGTAGACAGGTATAAAAACAATCTAAAAGGCTAATGGAATGTTGGCCTTTCAAGGGGGATGGAATACAAAGGAAAGGAAGTAATGCTTCAGTTATTTAGAGCCTTGGTCAGATGCCATTGGGAGAACTGTGTTCAGTTTTGGACACTGCACTTCATCAAGGTATATTAGCCTTGGAGGGGGTGCAACGCAGATTGTTCAGAATATTACCAGGGCTCAGAGGATTAAATTATGAGGTCAGGTTGCATAATCTTGGCTTGTGTTCCCTTGAATATAGAAGATTGAGTGATGATCTAATCACAGTGTTTAAAATGTTGAAAGGATTCTATAGGGTAGATAAGAGAATCGAGAATGAAGCAATGTAATCTTAAAAAGAGCTCGCCGTTTAGGACTGAAATCAAGAATCACTTTTTCACAATAAAGGGAGTAGAAATCTAGTTCTCTTCCCAAAAGGCTATGGATTCTGGGACAATTGGAATGTTCAAGAATGAGTTTGATAGATTTTTGTTAGTTAAGGGTATCAAAGGATATGGTGCTCAGGTGGGTAAATGGAGTTGAGATTCAGAACAGCCATGATCTAACTCAATGGTGGAACAGGCTCGAGGGACTGAATGACCCACTCCTGTTCCTAGAATCCTTCATCTGCTCTGCTTCCTGCAACAGCAGTTCAATGGCCTCAACGTCTAAACAGGGTGCCCTTATGTACCCTATCCTTTTTACTGTGCATCTTACTGCTTTGCACTGTGACTTTAACAGTTATTTTCTGGTAACAATCAATTCTCAGAAGCATATTATGTCTCAGAAGCACTACAGGATATTTGAGTGCAAATTATAGGCTTCCACACTGCTCATTCAGGTACAGGCTTCCCCGTTCCTTCCATGGACTCCCCCAAGGCCCCTTAAAATTACCACTGGAATTGAAGGCTTGCAGCATCACTTATATGTTCTGCACCCTCATACTGCTTCCGTCCCCCCATGTAATGCTTACAACATGTACATTTGCCCTGAGAGGAAATGGGAGTACAGAGGAGTCAGGCGCAATGCCATTCCTGTGTTGCCCATTGATAGCACTCATCTCTACGGGCCCAAGGAAATTGGACCTTCTGACAGGAGTCATCCGAGTCAGGATGGCCTGTGATCTGGAATTGAATTTGGAACTAATGGTGTTCCCATGGCGTTGCTGCTCTTGTCTTCTCAATAGTAGATGTCATTGGGTAGGGAGGTACTGTCAAACTAAACTTGCTGAGTTGCTGCACTGTATCCTGTAGTAAATACACCGATGGTGGAGGGGATGGATATTGAGTCTAGTGGCAGGGGGTGTCAAATTCAATGCTGTTAAATTCAATGCATTCAGCAAAGATTCCCTTTTCAGGCTGAGGAGAAAATGATCTACTACCTTTTTACAGTATTATGCTCCTTTTTCTGTCCCATTTCTCTTCATTCCCATGATAGTCTAACTGTCCCAGCAGCCTGTAAAAGGGTCATGTTATGTGGCGGTGGGGGGGGGGCGGGGGCGGGGGGGGTGGGGAAGGCGAATAAGAGTTAAAGGACTAAGTGATTCAATTAACAGAGAGTGCACTGCATACAGATGGAAGATGACTTGGAAGTTCATTAATCAGAAACATTCAGTGGTCAGATGTTGATTTCAATGGTGCTGGGTGTGCTTCCCATGATATCATGATATTTCACTGTAATGACCAGCAGATTCTGCTGGGCTTGTTAAATGCTTTCTTTGTATTATCTTGGGATACTCTGGCAAATTATTAGGGGAAAGGAGTATTAGAGCTACAGAATAATACATTTATTCAGACATTCAGAGGGTTTGAATCCGGCCTCGGGTGACTGTCCGTGTGGAGTTTGCACATTCTCCCCGTGTTTGCGTGGGTTTCCTCCGGGTGCTCCGGTTTCCTCCCACAGTCCAAAGATGTGCGGGTTAGGATGATTGGCTATGATAAATTGACCCTTAGTGTTAGGGGGATTAAATACGTGGGGTTACGGGAATAGGGTGGGATATGTGTTGGTGTAGGGGTTACGGGGATCGGGTGGGATATGTGTCGGTGCAGGCTCGATGGGCCGAAATGGCCTCTATCTGCACTGTGGGGTTTCTGTGATATATCTGTGATATTACATTGTGTGTGTCATCAGATAAGCATACATGTCACTAACTGGGTGTGAGCAGATAAATTGGCCTTTGCTACATTTGTTTGCATTCAATCTCGGCATAAAAAACACAAAGTTCATACTGACCTTGTTCATCAAGACATTTCTGTTGCAGCCCAGGTGGATTTGGTTATTTATTGCTCAGAGTTGTGGTTCTTATAGAAATCTCTCGCTGTGCTGCTGTTTGATTTGTGACATAATAGGACGTACAATGGAGGAGGCAATTAAAAGACTGAGAGCAGCGCCACATCAAGGGGCCTTCCCTACCTTTGAAGTAAACAGGATAGAGGCTACTAGGTTCTTGCATTAAAGCAGTTTTTAGCAAAAATAAAACACCATGTTACTTTTTGTCTGATTGAATTTCAGTAAAAATTTACTTGGAGTGTAGGAACGGTAGTTCCTAGTGAAAAGTCTGAGTTCTGCTCAGGCGATCAAACAAAATGAACTTTAATAAAACAAACAAGTTTTAACTAGAAACTGCAGGATACATCGAATACAGGTCTGCTCTCTCCAGAGGCTCCACGAGGACTGCTGGGTCCGCCCCGTGGCTGACGTCATAACGTCATCACGCTTCCCGCCAGTCGGGAATCATGTGACGATGGCGTGACGTCATCACGTTTTGGCCGCGCTGTTAAAGTAACCATGCATCGTACAGTTAAACAGCATAATTAAAGATACAGACTCAGACTGTAGCTAACATGTTGTTAAAGGAATTATATACAAACGATCTGAGTCCTTTGGTGGCTCCGCCACATGCGCCCCCCCAGAATTGTCTTTAACAACAAAAGTGAGACGTTGAGGAGGCCTGACGAGTCTTTCCAAGCGACTTCGGTAGCGCTGCGGAGGAAGCTGATGGACGGTGGTCGAGCTGGCAGGCAGCTGTGGATGAGCTGGCGCGGTGGGTGTGGTCGAGCTGGCGGGTGGCAGTGGTTGGTCTGGCGCTGCGGGCGGTCGGCCCCGCTTCGGCGGTTCAGCAATGATGACTGGAAGGTTCTAGGTCCAAGTGAGCCGGCTTCAACCAGTCTACCAAAATGTGATGCGGTTTTCCTCCGACGTCGACTGAGAAAGATTTGTCTCCTGATTCGATGACGCGGAAAGGACCAGTGTAAGGAGGCTTGAGCGGGTCCCGGTGAGCGTCGTGACGAATGAAAACGTACTCGGCGCTCTTCAGCTCAGCCGGCACGTGGCAGGTCTGTAGGCCGTGGTTTGATGTAGGCACTGGAGCGAAGCATCTGGCTGCTTCCTAATGACTGACGAGTTGCCGGGAGGCGGACCATGGCTCTGTGGAAGAAGGGAGGAAATCACCTGGAACTCGGAGCGGCTGGCCGTAAACGAGTTCAGCCAAGGAAGATTGCAGGTCTTCTTTGGGCGCCGTACGAAGACCCAAAAGGACCCATGGGAGCCTGTCCACCCATCCCGCACCTTGAAGACTGGCCTGTAAGGTGGTTTTAAGCAACCTGTGGAAACGCTCGCACAGGCCGTTCGCCTGTGGATGATAGGCGGTGGTGCGGTGAAGTTTGGTGCCGAGCCCCTGAGCTACAGTGTTCCACAGCTCCGAGGAAAATTGTGGCCCACGATCCGAAGAGATGTCCGCCGGAACCCCGAAACAAGCAACCCAGCAGGAGATGAAAGCTCTAGCGACGTCTGCCGAAGTCGTGGAAGCCAAAGGAATTGCCTCCGGCCACCTAGTGGTGTGATCCACTACTGTGAGGAGATGAGTATAACCATGGGACGGCGGAAGTGGACCCACCAGGTCCACATGCACGTGGTCGAAACGACGCTCCGGAACCGCGAACGTAGCCACTGGAGCTTTTACATGACGCTGGACCTTGGCCTTTTGGCAGACCACGCAGGTGTTGGCCCAGTCACGAACATCCAGGTGCATACCTTTCTAGACGAACTTCTTCGACATTAACCGCTGTGAAGCCTTCATGCCAGGGTGCGACAACCCGTGTATGGCGTCAAACACTTTCCGGTGCCATGCGACTGGCACGATAGGGCGGGGAAAACCCATGGCGACGTCACAAATGAGCGTGGTACCTGCAGCCTGGAAACTGACGTAGGCCGCTTGTAAACTAGATGGTGCGGTTCTGTATGATTGGACCTCGGTGTCCGAAACCTGATCCGCAGCCATGAGGGCGTAGTCAATCCCAAGATGAACCGCCTGGACCGTCGCGCGGGAGAGGCAATCCGCTACAAGGTTGTCTTTACCAGACACATGTTGGATGTCCGTGGTAAATTCAGAAATAAACGTCAAATGACGTTGTTGACGAGCTGACCACGGTTTGGTGGTCTTGGCCATGGCGAATGTCAGAGGTTTGTGGTCGACAAAGGCCGTGAAGGGGCGTCCTTCCAATAAAAACTGGAAATGGTGGTTGGCTAGAAAAAGGGCGAGCAACTCCCGATCGAAAGTGCTGTACTTTCGTTCATTTTTCCGTAGTTGACGGCTGAAAAATGCCAGCGGTTGCCATGTGTCATTCACCCACTGCTCCTGCACTGCGCCGATGACGTAGTCTGATGCGTCGGTGGTAAGGGCGATGGTGGCACCTGGAAGCAGGTGCGCCAGCATGGTCGCGTTGGCCAAGGCGCTCTTGGTGTTGATGAACGCCTGGTCCATCTCGGCCGTCCAGCTGATGGGATCCTTACCGGACTTGCCCCTGAGGGCCTCGTACAAGGGCTGCATAAGCAGAGCCTCCTTAGGGACGAATTGGTGATAGAAGTTGACCATCCCGAGGAACTCTTGCAGGGCCCTGACGGTCTGTGGGCGCGGGAACGAGGTAACGGCCTCCTCCTTCATCTGTAAGGGGATGGCGCCGTCTGACGTGATGCGGTGTCCCAAAAAATCGATCCGCTGCAGGCTGAACTGGCACTTGGCCGGGTTGATGATAAGACCGCGCTGACTGAGGCGTGTGAAGAGAGTACGCAAATGGCGGATGTGCTCTTCCTTGCTAGCACTGGCGATGAGGATGTCATCGAGGTAGACGAAGATGAAGGTTTGGTCCCGGAGTACGGAATCCATTAACCGCTGGCAAGCCTGTGCCGCGTTCTTCAAACCAAATGGCATCCTCAGGAACTCAAAATGGCCGAACGGGGTGATGACTGCGGTTTTCGGGACGTCTTGCGGGTGCACGGGAACCTGGTGATACCCACGGACAAGGTCGACTTTAGAGAAAACAGAATTTCCTGCCAATTGGGCCGAGAAATCCTGAATATGCGGGATTGGGTACCGATCAGGAGTAGTGGCATCGTTTAGGCGTCGGTAGTCGCCGCATGGCCACCAGCCGCCGCCCGGTTTGGGAAGATGTGGAGTGGCGAAGACCAGGGACTATTCGACCGGCGAATAATCCCCAGCCGTTCCATCGTGGCGAACTCCGCCTTCACAGCCGCGAGCTTGCCGGGTTCAAGCCTTCGAGCCCTTGCATAAACTGGGGAGCCCGTAGTGGTGATATGATGTTCAACACCATGCTTCGTGGCAGAGGCGGAGAAGGTGGGCCTGGTCAGCTCCGGGAACTCTCCAAGGAGACGAGGAATTCATGTGGGGATGGGAAAGCGCAGGCGACCGAACGTGATGTGGCGTTACCGCGGTGGCACAGAATCGAGTGGAAGGTGGCCGTGTTAACCAACCGGCGGTGCCGGACATCGACGAGGAGGCCGTTGGCACACAGAAAATCCGCCCCTAAGATGGCTTGCGAGACTTTGGCTGTGACGAATTCCCATTGGAAGCGCTGACCGCCGAAACACACTTGGAGCCGCCGCTTCCCGAAAGTTCGAATGGCTGCGCCATTAGCCGCCTCAAGGGAAAGGCCGTGTCCCCCAGATTGCATATTGAGCTTTGACGCAGGTAGGATGCTACACTGCGCCCCGGTGTCGCAAAAGAAATGACGACCCGACAGGGAGTCGGTGATGAAAAGCAGCTTCCCCGCCGATCCGATGGCCATCGCGGCCGTGGAGCGCCCGTTAGACCCGGTCCTCCTTTGCCAGGAACGCTGCTGGGGCCTTGTTTTTTTTGGGGCGAAAAGCTGCAGGGGGAGCGGCAGCGTCGTGCTTTCACGCCAAAACAGGCGTGGTAGGCGCACCAGCCTGCTGCAAGAGGAGCTGGAGCCGCGTCTGTGGGGGATGGGCGCCTCATGGCAGCGCAGCACTGCTGGGTTACTGCGAAAATTTTATCTGCTTCGGCCGCTAGCTCTGCGCAGTCCGTGACTTCTGAACTGGCTAGGGCTGCCTGAACTTGCTTCGGCAGTTGGCAGAGGAACAACTCCCTGAAGAGGAAGCATTCCGGTTTGGCGCCTAAGAGTGTGAGCATTTGGCTCATGAGCTCGGACGGCTTGGAGTCCCCGAGGCTGGGCATAGCTAGGAGCCGGCGAGCGCGCTCTGACTTGGAGAGTCCGAAGACTTGGAGCAGCCGTGCCTTTAAGGTATCATACTTGCCGTCAGCGGGTGGGTTACCGAGTAGGCTGACGATCCATGAGGCAGTGGCGCTGTCGAGGGCGGAGACCACGTAGTAGTAATGGGTTAGATCCGCGACGATGTTCCGAATAGCGAACTGTGCTTCAGCCTGGATGAACCACGTGGCTGGTTGTTGCTCCCAGAACTGTGGCAGTTTAAGAGACACGGCGTTCGTTTCCATTGTGTAAATCTTCTGCGAAAATCGTTCGCAAAATTCGGGGTCACCAATGTAGGAACGGTAGTTCCTAGCGAAAAGACTGAGTTCTGCTCAGGTGATCAAACAAAACAAACTTTAATAAAACAAACAAGTTTAAACTAGAAACTGCAGGATACATCGAATACAGGTCTGCTCTCTCCAGAGGCTCCACGAGGACTGCTGGGTCCGCCCCATGGCTGCCGTCATGACGTCATCACGCTTCCCGCCAGTCGGGAATCACGTGACGACGGTGTGACGTCATCACGTTTTGGCCGTGCTGTTAAAGTAACCACGCTTCGTACAGTTAAACAGCATAATTAAAGATACAGACTCAGACTGTAGATAACATGTTGTTAAAGGAATTATATACAAACGATCTGAGTCCTTTGGTGGCTCCGCCACAATAGACTGTTTTTATATAAAATGGACTGCCCTTTTTGGAATGATGAGCAACAATTTTAAGAGTATTAATAGTGACTTAAATGCAGATATGTTAATGACACAAAAACGTAAGAAAGCACAAAATGAGAAAAGGCCTTCCACAGACCACATATTAATCTACTCTCCATTCAATCTCCTGAGCAAAAGTCCTGCAAAGGTTGTTGTGCCTGCATCCAAAAGATAAAGCAAGCAAAAATATCAATCAAAGACTATGGGGGAAAAATTCAGCTACTTTGCGCCTCCCATTAGTGCCCTAAGAGGGCGCTAATGGGGCCCAAAGCAGCTAGCGCCCGGGCGTGGCGATGTTAGCGCCGCTCGCAAAATTGACCAGTCATTTTGCGGTGGCGTTAAACACTACTGCCACGATCTCCTGCGCCCGCAGATCATGACATCAGTCAAGCATGCAACGCCCCGGTAGCGCCCCAGACCTGATATTGAGTCGCGCCCCCTGCCTTAGCGCCTACCGCTAGGAACGACAGGTAAAGGGGAACGTTTTCAAGTTGGGAAGGGGATGGGGGAGCGCTGTTTAAAGGCGGGCGTTTCCTGTCTTTTCTTGTCGGCAAAAGTTTTGGTTTTAACGCTGTCCTAAGGAGTTTTGGCCCTCAGCACCACTTTTGAGGTTCCTAAGTGCCGAGCTCTTTCCCTGGGCCTATCCATTAGTGCTTCCAACACAATTGCTTATGAGCTCTCTCCAGGCCGAGATTCAAGGCTGCAATGAGCAGGTTGTGACTGGCCAGCAAGATGGCCCCTCCCCTTTAAGAACTGGACGGCGCCAGTCTGTCTGGCTTCCATGGTAACTGACATCACCTGAGCTTCGGTAGCGTTCTGAGGTAGCACCTCGCTCCCTGATGTTTGCGCCTTGAGAGGTGTGTAATGCCTGATTTAGCGCTCCAATCACCTCCAGGGGCGATAGAGGCAAATTTTGCAGTCGGAGGTGATAATTAGCGCTGGGCACTAAACTTTGCACCCGGCCGATATTAGCGCCCCAAAATGGGCGATACTGAATTTTTCCCCCTATGCCTTAGTGTTCAATCTTAACGTGTTCCTTCCACAGATGCAATTTCCAGGGATGCAATTGCTCTGGAATCATCAGGTTTCACACAGCATTCAAACATCTGTATCCAAGGGTTATCTTCATAACACTACACTTACTACTCTGTCTGGATGTCCATTTGACATGTCTTAAGAAAATAAGAACATTAGAGCTAGGTGCCCTTCGAGCCTGCTCTGTCATTCAATAAGATCATGGCTGATCTTCTACCTCCATTCCACCTTCCTGCACTATCTCCGTATTCCTTGATTCCCTTAGTATCCAAAAATCTATCGATCACTGCCTTGAATATACTCAACGACTGAGCCTCCACAGCCCTCTGGGGTAGAGAATTCCAAAGATTCACCACCCACGGAGTGAAGAAATTTCCCCTCATCTCAGTCCTAAATGGCCGACCCCTTATTCTCAGACTGTGACCCCTAGTTCTACACTCCCCAGCCCGGGGAAACATCCTCCCAGCATCTACACTGTCAAGCCCATTAACAATTTTATACATTTCAATGAGATCACCTTTCATCCTCCTAAACTCGAGGGAATTTAGCCTAGTCTACTCAATTTCTCCTCATTGGACAATCCCCTCATCCCAGGAACCGGTCTGGTGAACCTCCATTACACTCCCTCTAAGTCAATTATATCCTTCCTTAGGTAAGGAGACCAAAACTGTGCACAGTACTCCAGGTGTGGTCTCACCAGGACCCTATATAATCGTAGTAAGACTTCTTTACTCTTACACTTCAATCATTTGCAATAAAGGGATTTGCTTTCCCAATTGCTTGCTGTACCTGCATGTTAACTTACTGTGATTTGTGTACAAGGATACCCAGGTCCCTCTGAATACCAACATTTCCCAGTCTTTCACCATTTAAAAAATATGCTGCTTTTCTATCTTTCCTAAGAAAGTGGATAATTTCATACCTCTCCACATTATATTCCATCTGCCATGTTCTTGCCTACTCGCTTAACCTGCCTATATCCCTTTGCAGATTATTTGTGTCCTCCTCACAGCTTACATTCCCACCCAACATCATCAGCAAACTTGGATACATTACACTCAGTTCCTTCTTCTAAGTCATTGAAGAAAATTGTAAATAACAAGCAAGATCCTTGCCACACCCCACCAGTTATAGCCTGCCAATCCGAAAATAAACCGTTTACTCCTACTCTGTTTTCTGTCCTTTAACTAATCCTCAATCCATGCTCATATATTACCGCCAATCCCATAAGACCCATTAATGTGTAATAACCTCTTGTGTGGCACATTATCGAATGTTTTCTGAAAATCCAAATCTACTACATCCACTGGTTCCCCCTTACCTATCCTGCTAGTTACAACCTCAAAAAAGTCTAACAGATTTGTCAAACATGATTTCCCTTTTATAAATCCATGTTGACTCTGCCCAATCCTGTTATGATTTTCTAAGTGCGCTGTTATCATGTCCCTATTAATAGATTCTAGCATTTTTCCAATTACTGATGTCAGGCTAACTGGTCTATAGTTCCCTGTTTTCTCTTTCCTCCATTCTTGAATAGAGGGGTTACGTTTGCTACCTTCCAATCCATGGGTACTGATCACGATTCCAGCGAATTCCGGAAGATCAAAACCAATGCATCCAATGGACCAGAAATTGGTATACTTATCACCACACGTTAGCGTCGGAAACCTGAAAAAAATGGGGGCCGGCGCTCTAATGTCCACACTGGCATGTGACTCGGCGGCCGGCATTTTCGTGAGGGCTATAGGACTGCCGATACTAGCGATGGCCCTGGACAGGCAAATATGGAGAGTGTGATGTCAATCAGCGACTTAACGACATGCTCTGCAAACATAAAACTTTTCGCGGAGTTTCCTCCAGTAATTTCCTCATGGTCTCTGTATGATCTTTTTGTGCAGGGAGCACTGAAGACCTGGGGGGCACGAGGAATCCGCCCAGCAGCGGCTCTTCCCAAATCCACGCCATTAAAAAGGGCAGCTGAGGAGGTGACATGCAGCATGGTGGGCGTTTTATGGGCAGAAAAAGCATCCCCCCACTGGCCCCAACACCCAACCACCAAAGTTATCATCAAGAAGGTATAGCAATCCAACATTGGACGCTACACTCTTCAATAATCAGTCCAACATTGGACCCTACACTCTTCAATAATCAATCCAACATTGGACCCACGCTCTTCAATAATCAATCCAACATTGGAACCTACACTCTTCAATAATCAATCCAACATTGGACCCTACATTCTTCAATAATGAATCCAAAATTGGACCTGATGCGCCATCAATTACTCAAAAGACTGAGGTTAAGCGAGTAACAACCAGGCTTTTATTAACTAAAGAATGAAGGTCTAGTCTCGAGTGGTCGACCCGTCCAGAATACCAAGGGACTGGGAGGTAGTCACTTATATACCTGGAATAGTGGGAGGAGTCAGCCGAGGCATGTCCAGACCTGTACCTAGTGGAATACACATACACCTACAGACAGGTACAACAGTGGGTTACCACATTCACCCCTTGTTTAAAAATGAGTCTGGCGGGGTGAAGTGTATTTAAAAGTTTGTGTATTGGAGTCTCTCCGGAGGTCTTGTCTGCCGCTGTGATCGACGTGGTGACAGCACGGGTGGTGGAGCTTCCGGAATCGCGTCCCGTGTAGGCTGGGGCACTGGAGTGTAGTCCTCGTGGGTGACGGTCCAAGGCGAGCCGGCTGCTGGGGTTGGATATCGGGTCGTGGGGGGGGGGTGGTAATGGGTAGTGGGTTACAGCGGTCCCCGAGGGTGTCGTGGGGGGGGTGGTAATGGGTAGTGGGTTACAGCGGTCCCCGAGGGTGCGAGGTCTCGTATGGAGACTGTGTCCTCCCACCCGTCCGGGTACGCAATGTAAGCATACTGGGGGTTGGCGTGGAGGAGGTCGACCCTCTCGACCAGGGGGTCCGTTTTATTGGTCCTCCCGTGTCTTCTCAGTAGTACCGGCCCTCGGGACATCAGCCATGGCAGTAACGCTGTCCCCGATGTGGACTTCCTTGGGAAGACAAACATTTTCTCGTGAGGGGTGGCATTGGTGGCAGTGCAGAGCAGTGACCGAATCGAGTGGAGCGCATCGGGGAGCACCTCCTGCCAGCGGGAGGTCGGAAGGCCCCTAGGCCTAGAAATTGAGTGCCCTTAGCGCCGATTTTGCGGCGCTAGAGGGCCTAGCGCTGCATTTGGCGCCGGCGCCGAAATTGCCTGGGGCCCTTACGCCGCGGTAGACCGGTAGCGCTGCGCCGGCACCGATGACGTCATCGGTGTGCGCAGCGTCCCGGTTGCCATGCCGACGGGCCCCAGCGCCGAAATTCAGTTGCGGCCGCCTCGCCCGTGACAGCCGCAACTAAGACTCTGGCAACAGAGTCTTACGAGTCTTTGCGCCGGCGCATTAAAGGCCCCGCGGCGGCCGGCCGCTTTCCCGCCGGCCGCCTGGCCGCAGCTCCCTCCCCGGACTTCCCCCCGCCCCCCCCCCCCGGAACAGAAGCAAGCCCGGCACTTGTCCGAGGTGCCGGGCTCATTTTTTAAAAGATTTTCGCGGGCCGCGATCGGGTGCAGGCAGCTCCTCCTTAAGGGAAGGAGGAGGCCTGCACTTCCCGAGCCTGCCGCACCGCATCGGGTGCCGCAGCGCCGGAATTGCGGCGCGAAACGGCAGTTAGCGCCGATGTACCGCCGCAAAGACCCTTCAGTAGCGCCGGCAGCCGTTTGGGCGCGGCACTGCTGAATTTTTGGCGCGCGCAGGGGGACTTAGCGCCGGCACTAACTTCCGGCGCTAAAGCCCTGGCTAAGCCAAAACTCAATTTCTAGGCCCTAGACTTTAAGGCTAGTAGGGCGGCCTTCAAAACTGTTGCATTCTCTCTTTCCACCCGTCCGTTCAACCGGGGGTTGTAACTGGTGGTCCTGCTTGTGCTTATACCCCTAGCGAGCAGGTACTGGCGGAGTTCGTCGCTCATAAACGATGAGCCCCGGTCGCTATGGATATAGCTGGGGAAACCGAACAGGGTGAAGAGGCTGTTCAGACATTTAATGACCGTGGCACTGGTCATGTCCGGGCAGGGGATAGCGAACGGGAAACGAGAGTACTCGTCAATGATGTTGAGGAAGTACACATTGCGGTCGGAGGAGGGGAGAGGCCCTTTAAAATCGACGCTCAGGCGTTCGAAAGGGCGAGTGGCTTTTATCAGGTGGGCTCTGTCTGGTCTATAAAAGTGCGGTTTGCACTCAGCGCAGACTTGGCAGTTCTTGGTCATGGTCCTGACCTCCTCAATGGAGTAAGGCAGGTTGCGGGCCTTGATGAAGTGGAAGAACCTGGTGACCCCCGGGTGGCAGAGGTCATTGTGGAGGGCCCTCAGCCTATTGACCTGCGCGCTGGTGCAGGTGCCACGCGATAGGGCATCTGGGGGTTCATTGAGCTTCCCAGGCCGGTACAAGATCTCGTAATTGTAGGTGGAAAGTTCGATTCTCCACCTCAAGATCTTATCATTTTTGATTTTGCCCCTCTGCTTGTTGTTGAACATAAAAGCAACTGAACGCTGGTCAGTGAGCAGGGTAAATCGTTTTCCGGCCAGGTAGTGCCTCCAATGACGCACAGCCTCCACAATAGCCTGGGCCTCCTTCTCGACCGCGGAGTGTCTGGTCTCCGGGCCCTGGAGGGTTCATGAGAAGAATGCCACAGGTCTCCCCGCCTGATTAAGGGTGGCGGCCAGAGCGAAGTCGGACGCATCGCTTTCCACCTGGAAGGGGATGGATTTGTCCACTGCGTGCATGGTGGCTTTGGCAATGTCCTCCTTGATACGGTGGAAGGCCGAGCGGGCCTCTGCCATCAGGGGAAAAAAGGTGGATTTGATCAGCGGATGGGCTTTGTCTGCATAGTAGGGGACCCACTGGGCGTAGTAGGAAAAAAACCCTAGGCACCTCTTCAGAGCTTTTAGGCAGTGGGGCAGTGGGAGTTCCATAAGGGGACGCATCCGGTCCGGGTCGGGACCGATGACCCCGTGTTCCACAACACAGCCAAGGATGGCGAGGCGGCCTGTGCGGAATATGCACTTCTCCTTGTTATATGTCAGGTTGAGGAGTTGGGCGGTGCGGAGGAATTTCTCGAGGTTTGCGTCATGGTCCTGCAAGTCATGGCTGCAGATGGTCACATTGTCTAGGTAAGGGAAAGTGGCCTGCAGCGCGTTTTGATCGACCATCCGGTCCATCTCCCTTTGGAAGACGGAGACCCCGTTGGTAACGCCAAAGGGAACTCTAAGGAAGTGATAGACGCGGCCGTTTGCCTCAAAAGCAGTATACTGGCGGTCTTCGGGGCGGATGGGGAGCTGGTGGTACGCTGATTTCAGGTCAATGGTCGAAAAGACGCGGTACTGCGCGATCTGGTTGACCATGTCAGCTATGCGGGGGAGTGGGTAGGCATCCAGCAGGGTGTAGCGGTTTATTGTTTGGCTGTAGTCGATGACCAGGCGTTGTTTCTCACCGGTCTTAACGACCACAACCTGGGCTCGCCAGGGGCTGGAGCTGCCCTCAATAATCCCCTCCTTCAGGAGCCGCTCCACTTCGGTTTTGATGAAAACCCTGTCCCCGGCATTGTATCGCCTGCTCTTTGTGGCGATGGGCTTACAGTCGGGGGTGAGGTTAGCAAACAGTGGGGGGGGTGGGACTCTGAGTGTGGAGAGGTTGCATCTGGTGCGCGGCGGGCAATTTGGAGGCTGCTGGCTGTGGACTGTGAGTGGGGGGAGGGGGCCACCATACGCCATCGTAACGCTTTTGAGGTGGCACTGGAAATCCAACCCCAGTAGAATGGCAGCGCAAAGTTGGGGCAGGACCAGGAGTTTAAAATTATTGAACACAGTCCCGTCTACTACTAGTGTCACCACGCAGTAGCCGCCAATGTCCGCTGACTGGGACTCGGCGGCCATAGAAATCCGCTGGTGCGCAAGCAGGACTGGGAGAGAGCAACGCCGCACCGTGTCGGGGTGGATGAAGCTCTCTGTGCTCCCGGAGTCAAAAAGGCAGTTTATTGCATGGCCGTTTACCTTAACGTCCATTTTGGACCGAGCTAGTTGGTGCGGTCTCGCTTGGTCCAGCGTAACAGAGGCCAGCGTAGGGGTCGGTGTGTCGCTGCGGGTATCAAATGGGGGGGGTTGGTGGCCTGCTGCGTCCCGGCTGGTGGCCAAGATGGCGGCGTCCATGATTCCCATGTGGCTGGAGTCGTCCAAGATGGCTGCTGCTGCGGTGGTTCGCACATGGCTGGGGAGGTCCAAGATGGCGGCCCGCACGGCCCACACGCGGCGCTGTTGGGGGCCCAAGATGGCGGCTCGCACGGCCCACATGCGGCGCTGCTGGCGTTCGGGGTGGCTTTGGCCTTGCAGACGCTAGCGTAGTGTCCCTTTCTCCCGCAGCCCGAGCAGGTCGCATTCTTCGCCGGGCAGCGCGCTCTGGGGTGTTTGGCCTGGCCACAGAAGTAGCATTTCTGGCCTTGGGATACTGCTGTCTGGCTTTGGGACACTGCTGCGGTGGTTGGGCCGTTGTTGGGCTGGGGTGGCACGGTGCTATGGGGCTGTCCTACCGTGTCCCAGGTTGTCGTTCCCCGCGGCGTCCACGGTGCAGAGGAGTAGGCATCCATGCCCCGGTAGGCTGCGTCCAGCGTTAGTGCGATTTCGGAGGCTTTGTCGAGGGTGAGGTCACTCTGCTCCAGCAGTCGCTGTCGGGTGTAGTTGGACCTGTGGCCCGCTACGAAGGCATCCCGGATCAGTTCCTCCGTGTACTTAGCGGACGTTACCGCCTTACACCCACAGGCCCGGCCAAGCACGGACAGTGCTTGGAGGTATTCCTCAGTCGATTCCCCAGGTTGTTGCTTGCGACTCCCCAGGAGGTGCCTGGCGTAAACTTCGTTCACGGGGCGCGTGTACTGGGTCTTGAGGAGCTGGAGGGCGGCTGTGTATGAGGTCGCGTCCCGGATGACTGAGTACACTCGGTGGTTCACCTTGGAGATCAGGACAGACAGTTTGTTCGCATCCGTTACGACCGCAGTGGAGGCAATCAGGAATGCCTCGAAGCACATGAGCCAGTGAGCAAACTTGCTGGAAGCGTCCGCTTCCCGACTGTCCAGGTCCAGGCATGCTGGTGTGAGGATCTTCTCCATTATAAAAAATTTAGTTAATAAAATGGATGCGCCATCAATTACTCAAAAGACTGAGGTTAAGTGAGTAACAACCAGGCTTTTATTAACTAAAGAATGAAGGTCTAGTCTCGAGTGGTCGACCCGTCCAGAATAGTAAGGGACTGGGAGGTAGTCACTTATATACCTGGAATAGTGGGAGGAGTCAGCCGAGGCATGTCCAGACCTGTACCTAGTGGAATACACATATACCTACAGACAGGTATAACAGTGGTTTACCACAGGACCCTACACTTTTCAATAATCAATCCAACATTGGACGCTACACTCTTCAATATTCAATCCAACATTGGACCCTACATTCTTCAATAATCAATCCAACATTGGACCCTGCACTTTTCAATAATCAATCCAACATTGGACCCTACATTGTTCAATATTCAATCCAACATTGGACCCTACATTCTTCAATAATGAATCCAAAATTGGACCCTACACTCTTCGAGAATCAATCCAACATTGGACGCTACACTCTTCAATAATCAATCCAACATTGGACCCTACATTCTTCAACATTCAATCCAACATTGGACCCTACACTCTTCAATAATCAATACAACATTAGACCCTAGACTCCTCAATAATCAATCCAGCATTGGACCCTACATTCTTCAATATTCAATCCAACATTGGACACTACACTATTCAATAAGGAATCCAACATTGGACCCTATACTCTTCAATATTCAATCCAACATTGGGCTCTCTACTCTTCAATAATCAATCCAGCATTGAACCCCACACTCTTCAATAATCAATCCAACATTGGGCCCTACATTCTTCAATATTCAATCCAACATTGGACCCCACACTCTTCAATAATCAAGCCAACATTGGACATTACACTCTTCAATATTCAATCCAGCATTTGACCCTAAACTCATCAATAAGCTTAATTCATGATAAAGGAGCCCGCTTGTTTGGCACTCCATCCACCACCTTCAACATTCACTCCCTCCACCACCGGCGCACTGTGGCTGCAGTGTGTACCATCTACAAGATGCACTGCAGCAACTCGCCAAAGCTCCTTCAACAGCACCTTCCAAACCCGCGACCTCTACCTCTTAGAAGGACAAGTGCAGCAGATGCATGGGAACATCACCACCAACAAGTTCCCCTCAAAGCCACACACCATCCTGACTTGGACCTATATCACCGTTCCTTCACTGTCGCTGGGCCAAAATCCTGGAACTCCCATCCTAACAGCATTGTGGGTGAACCTACACCATATGGACTGCAGCGGTTCAAGCAGGCGGCTCACCACCATCTTCTCAAGTGCAATTAGGGATGGGCACTAAATGCAGGCCTAGCCAGCCAGTGATGCTCACATCCCATTAATGAATTTTAAAAAAAGCAATCCAACATTGGATCCTACACTCTTCAATAATCAATCCAACATTGGACATTATATTCTTCAATATTCAATCCAACATTGGACACTACATTCTTCAATATTCAATCCAACATTGGACCCTATAATCTTCAATAGTCAAGCCAACATTGGACACTACATTCTTCAATATTCAATCCAACATTGGACCCTATAATCTTCAATATTCAAGCCAACATTGGACAGTACATTCTTCAATATTCAATCCAACATTGGACCCTATAATGTTCAATAATCAAGCCAACATTGGAAACTACACTCTTCAATAATCAATCCAACATTGGACCCTACATTCTTCATTATTCAATCCAACATTGGACACTACACTCTTCAATAATCAAGCCAAAATTGGACACTACACTCTTCAATATTCAATCCTACATTGAACCCTACACTCTTCAATAATGAATCCAACATTGGATCCTACATTCTTCAATAACCAAGCCAACATTGGACACTACACGCTTCAATAATCTGCCCGACATTGGACCCTACACTCTTCAATATTCAATCCAAAATCGGACACTACACTCTTCAATAATCAATCCATCATTCAACTATACACTCTTCAATATACAATCCAAAATTGGACCCTACACTCTTCAACAATCAGTCCAATATTGGATCCTACACTCTTCCATAGACAATCCAACATTGGACACTACACTCTTCAATAATCAATCCAACAGTGGACTCTACACTGTTCAATAATCAATCCAACATTGGACCCTGCACTCTTTAATAATCAGTCCAACATACGACCCTACACACTTCAATAATCAATCCAACATTGGACACTACACTGTTCAATAATCAGTCCAACATTGGATGCTACACACTTCAATAATCAACCCAAAATTGGACCCGACACTCTTAAATAATCAATCCAACATTGAAACCTACACTCTTCAATAATCAGTCCAACATTGGAACCTACTCTCTTCAATACTCAATCTAAAATTAGACCCTGCACTTTTCAATAATCAATGCCACATTGGACGATACACACTTCAATATTCACACCAACATTGGTCCCTACACTCTTGAATAATCAATCCAACATTGGACCGTACACTCTTCAATAAACAATCCAACATTGGACCATACACTCTTTAATAATCAGTCCAACATTGACCTTAAACTTTTCAATAATCAATCCAACATTGGACCCTATACTCTGCAATACTCAGGCCAGCATTGGACCCTACACTCTTCAATAATTAGTCCAACATTGGACCCTACACCCTTCAATAATCAGTCCAACATTGGACCCTACATTCTTCAATAATCAATCCAATATTGGACACTACGCTCTTCAATAAACAGTCCAACTATGGACCATACACTCTTTAATAATCAATCCAACATTGGACTTTTCAATTTTCAATATTCAATCCAACATTGCACACTACATTCTTCAATAACGAATCTAACATTGGACACTACAGTCTTCAATATTCAATCCTAAATTGGACCGTACATTCGTCAATATTCATTGCAACAATCGACCCTACACTGTTCAATAATCAACACGAAATTGGACCCTACACTCTTCAATATTCAATCCAACATTGGACACTACACGCTTCAATAATCAGTACAACATTGGACCCGACACTCATCAATATTCAATCCAATATTGGATACTACACTCTTCAATAATCATTCCAACATTGAATCCTACAATCTTCAATAATCAATCCAACATTGGACACTACATTCTTCAATAAACAGTCCAAGTATGGACCATACACTCTTCAATAATCAATCCAACATTGGACCTCACATTCTTCAATATATAATCCAACATTGGAACCTACCCTCTTCAATAATCAATGCAACATTGGACCCTACACTCTTCAATAATCAATCCAACATTGGACACTACATTCTTCAATATTCAATCCAACACTGGAACTTAAACGCATCAATAAGCAATCCAACATTGGACCCTACACTCTTCAATAATCAATCCAACATTGGACCCTACACTTTTCAATTATCAATCCTACATTGGACCCTACACTCTTCAATAATCAATCCAACATTGGACCCTACACTCTGCAATGACCATTCCGACATTGGTCCCTACACTGTTCAATAATAAGTCCAACATTGGATCCTGCACTCTTCAATAATCAATCCGACATTGCATTCCACTCTCTTCAATAATGAATCCAACATTGGACCCTACACTCTTCAATAATTAGTCCAATATTGGACCCTACACTCTTCAGTATTCAATCCAACATTGGACCCTACACTCTTCAATATTCAATCCAACATTGGACTCTGCACTCTTCAATAATCAATCCAGCATTGAACCCTAAACTCTTGAATAATCAATCTAACATTGGATCCTACATTCTTCAATACTCAATTCAAAATTGGACCCCACACTCTTCAATATTCAAGCCAACATTGGACACTACACTCTTCAATACTCAATCCAACATTGGACCCCACCCTCTTCAATAATCAACCCGACATTGGACCCTACACTCTTCAATATTCAATCCAAAATTGGACACTACACTCTTCAATAATTAATCGAACATTCGACCATACACTCTTTAATATACAACCCAAAATTGGACCCTACATTCTTCAATAATCAGTCCAGCATTGAACCCTACACTCTTCAATAATCTGTCCAACATACGACCCTACACACTTCAATAATCAATCCAACATTGGACCGTACACTCTTCAATAAACAATCCAACATTGGACCATACACTCTTTAATAATCAGTCCAAAATTGACCTTAAACTCTTCAATAATCAATCCAACATTGGACCCTACACTCTTCAATAATCAGTCCAGCATTGGACTATACGCTCTTCAATAATTAGTCCAACATTGGACCCTACACTCTTCAATAATCAATCCAACATTGGACCCTACACTCTTCAATATTCAATCCAACATTGGACCCTACACTCTTCAATAATTAGTCCAATATTGGACCCTACACTCTTCAGTATTCAATCCAACATTGGACCCTACACTCTTCAATATTCAATCCAACATTGAACCTTACACTCTTCAATATTCAATACAATATTGGGGCCTACACTCTTCAATAATCAGTCCAGCATTGGACCCTACACTCTTCAATATTCAATCCAAAATGGGACCCTACACTCTACAATAATGAATCCAACATTGGACCCTACACTCTTCAATATTGAATCCAAAATTGGACCCTTCACTCTTCAATAATCAATCCGAAATTGGACCCTACACTCTTGAATATTGAATCCAACATTGGACCCTACGCTCTTCAATAATCAGGACAACATTGGACCCTACACTCTTCAGCAATCAATCCAACATTGGACCCTACACTCACCAATATTCAATCCAATATTGGATATTACACTCTTCAATAATCATTCCTACATTGGATCCTATAATCTTCAATATTCAATCCAACATTGGACCCTGCACTCTTTAATAATGAGTCCAACATACGACCCTACACTCTCCAATAATCAATCCAACATTGGACACTACACTCTTCAATATTCAATCCAACATTGCACCCTACACTCTTCAATATTCAATCCAACAATGGACCCCACACTCTTCAATAATGAAGCCAACATTGGACATACACTCTTCAATAATCAAACTGACATTGGACACTACACTCTTCAATATTCAATCCAAAATTGGACACTACACTCTTCAATAATCAATGCAACATTGGACGATACACACTTCAATATTCAACCCAACATTGGTCCCTACACTCTTCAATAATCAATCCAACATTGGACCGTACACTCTTCAATAAACAATCCAACATTGGACCATACACTTTTTAATAATCAGTCCAACATTGACCTTAAACTCTTCAATAATCAATCCAACATTTGAACCTTGTCTCTTCAATAATCAATCTAAAATTAGACCCTACACTCTTCAATAATCAATGCAACATTGGACGATACACACTTCAATATTCAACCCAACATTGGTCACTACATTCTTCAATAAACAATCCAACATTGGACCATACACTCTTTAATAATCAGTCCAACATTGACCTTGAACTCTTCAATAATCAATCCAACATTGGACGCTAAACTCTTCAATAATCAATCCAACATTGGACCCTACACTCTTCAATAATCAGTCCAGCATTGGACCCTAAACTCTTCAATAATTAGTCCAACATTGGACCCTACACTCTTCAATAAACAGTCCAACTATGGACCCTTCATTTTTCAATATTCAATCCAACATTGCACACAACATTCTTCAATAACATATCCAACATTGGACACTACACTCGTCAATATGCAATCCAAAATTGGACCCTACACTCTTCAATAATCAATCCAACATTGGACCCTACATTTGTCAATATTCAATGCAACAATGGACCCTACACTCTTCAATAATGAATCTGAAATTGGACCCTACACTCTTCAATATTCAATCCAACATTGGACCCTACACGCTTCAATAATCAGTGCAACATTGGACCCTACACTCTTCAGCATTCAATCCAAAATTGGACCCTACACTCATCAAAAGTCAATCCAATATTGGATACTACACTCTTCAATAATCATTCCAACATTGGACCCTACAATCTTCAATAATCAATCCAACATTGGACGCGACACTCTTAAAAAATCAATCCAACACTGAACCCTAAACTCTTCAATAATCAATCCAACATTGGACCCTACATTCTTCAATAATCAATCCATACACTCTTCAATATTCAATCCACTATGCTACAGATGCATTCGCACCCGTACGACCAGATTTAGGAACAGCTTCTTTCCCAGGGCTGTCATCCTACTGAACTCCACAAATCAACACTAAAGCCTGCACATCTGCCGATGCACTTTATTATGGGCATATTTATGCTAATATATATGTACAAATGTATGTTGAAATGTTTAAGTGTCCGAATCCAAATTGTACACTCTCGGGAGCCACAAGCCTACATTTCGTTGTACTGCACTTGTGCACTAACAATAACAATAAAAGTTGATTTGATTTGATTGATTTGATTTGATTTGATTTGAACAATCAATCCAATATTGGATCATACACTCTTCCATAAACAATCCAACATTGGACCGTAAACTCTTCAATAATCAGTCCAACATACGACCCTACACACTTCAATAATCAATCCAACATTGGACACTACACTCTTCAATAATCAGTCCAACATTGGATGCTACACACTTCAATAATCAATCTAAAATTAGACGCTACACTCTTCAATAATCAATGCAACATTGGACGATACACACTTCAATATTCAACCCAACATTGGTCCCTACACTCTTCAATAATCAATCCAACATTGGACCGTACATTCTTCAATAAACAATCCAACATTGGACCATACACTCTTTAATAATCAGTCCAACATTGACCTTAAACTCTTCAATAATCAATCCAACATTTGAACCTACTCTCTTCAATAATCAATCTAAAATAAAACCCTACACTCTTCAATAATCAATGCAACATTGGACGATACACACTTCAATATTCAACCCAACATTGGTCACTACACTCTTCAATAATCAATCCAACATTGGAACGTACACACTTCAATAAACAATCCAACATTGGACCATACACTCTTTAATAATCAGTCCAACATTGATCTTAAACTGGTCAATAATCAATCCAACATTGGACCCTACACTCTTCAATAATCAATCCAACATTGGACCCTACATTCTTCAATAATGAATCCAACATTGGAACCTACACTCTTCAATAATCAATCCAACATTGGACCCTACATTCTTCAATAATGAATCCAACATTGAACCCTACAATCTTCAATAATCAATCCAACATTGGACCCTACATTCTTCAATAATCAATCCAACATTGGACCCTACACTTTTCAATAATCAATCCAACATTGGACCCTACATTGTTCAATATTCAATCCAACATTGGACCCTACATTCTTCAATAATGAATCCAAAATTGGACCCTACACTCTTCGAGAATCAATCCAACATTGGACCCTACACTCTTCAATAATCAATCCAACATTGGACCCTAGACTCTTCAATAATCAATCCAGCATTGGACCCTACATTCTTCAATATTCAATCCAACATTGGACCCTAAACTCTTCAATAAGGAATCCAACATTGGACCCTATACTCTTCAATATTCAATCCAACATTGGGCTCTCCACTCTTCAATAATCAATCCAGCATTGAACCCCACACTCTTCAATAATCAATCCAACATTGGGCCCTACATTCTTCTCTATTCAATCCAACATTGGACCCCACACTCTTCAATAATCAAGCCAACATTGGACATTACACTCTTCAATTTTCAATCCAGCATTTGACCCTAAACTCATCAATAAGCTTAATTCAGGATAAAGGAGCCCGCTTGTTTGGCACTCCATCCACCACCTTCAACATTCACTCCCTCCACCACCGGCGCACTGTGGCTGCATTGTGTACCATCTACAAGATGCACTGCAGCAACTCGCCAAAGCTCCTTCAACAGCACCTTCCAAACCCGCGACTCTACCTCTTAGAAGGACAAGTGCAGCAGATGCATGGGAACATCACCACCAACAAGTTCCCCTCAAAGCCACACACCATCCTGACTTGGACCTATATCACCGTTCCTTCACTGTCGCTGGGCCAAAATCCTGGAACTCCCTTCCTAACAGCATTGTGGGTGAACCTACACCATATGGACTGCAGCGGTTCAAGCAGGCGGCTCACCACCATCTTCTCAAGTGCAATTAGGGATGGGCACTAAATGCAGGCCTAGCCAGCCAGTGATGCTCACATCCCATTAATGAATTAAAAAAAATCAATCCAACATTGGAACCTACACTCTTCAATAATCAATCCAACATTGGACATTATATTCTTCAATATTCAATCCAACATTGGACACTACATTCTGCAATATTCAATCCAACATTGGACCCTATAATCTTCAATAATCAAGCCAGCATTGGACACTACATTCTTCAATATTCAATCCAACATTGGTCCCTATAACCTTCAATATTCAAGCCAACATTGGACAGTACATTCTTCAATAAACAATCCAACATTGGACCATACACTCTTTAATAATCAGTCCAACATTGACCTTAAACTCTTCAATAATCAATCCAACATTTGAACCTACTCTCTTCAATAATCAATCTAAAATAAAACCCTACACTCTTCAATAATCAATGCAACATTGGACGATACACACTTCAATATTCAACCCAACATTGGTCACTACACTTTTCAATAATCAATCCAACATTGGAACGTACACACTTCAATAAACAATCCAACATTGGACCATACACTCTTTAATAATCAGTCCAACATTGATCTTAAACTGGTCAATAATCAATCCAACATTGGACCCTACACTCTTCAATAATCAATCCAACATTGGACCCTACATTCTTCAATAATGAATCCAACATTGGAACCTACACTCTTCAATAATCAATCCAACATTGGACCCTACATTCTTCAATAATGAATCCAACATTGAACCCTACAATCTTCAATAATCAATCCAACATTGGACCCTACATTCTTCAATAATCAATCCAACATTGGACCCTACACTTTTCAATAATCAATCCAACATTGGACCCTACATTGTTCAATATTCAATCCAACATTGGACCCTACATTCTTCAATAATGAATCCAAAATTGGACCCTACACTCTTCGAGAATCAATCCAACATTGGACCCTACACTCTTCAATAATCAATCCAACATTGGACCCTACATTATTCAATATTCAATCCAACATTGGACCCTACACTCTTCAATAATCAATCCAACATTGGACCCTACATTGTTCAATATTCAATCCAACATTGGACCCTACATTCTTCAATAATGAATCCAAAATTGGACCCTACACTCTTCGAGAATCAATCCAACATTGGACCCTACACTCTTCAATAATCAATCCAACATTGGACCCTACATTATTCAATATTCAATCCAACATTGGACCCTACACTCTTCAATAATCAATCCAACATTAGACCCTAGACTCTTCAATAATCAATCCAGCATTGGACCCTACATTCTTCAATATTCAATCCAACATTGGACCCTAAACTCTTCAATAAGGAATCCAACATTGGACCCTATACTCTTCAATATTCAATCCAACATTGGGCTCTCCACTCTTCAATAATCAATCCAGCATTGAACCCCACACTCTTCAATAATCAATCCAACATTGGGCCCTACATTCTTCTCTATTCAATCCAACATTGGACCCCACACTCTTCAATAATCAAGCCAACATTGGACATTACACTCTTCAATTTTCAATCCAGCATTTGACCCTAAACTCATCAATAAGCTTAATTCAGGATAAAGGAGCCCGCTTGTTTGGCACTCCATCCACCACCTTCAACATTCACTCCCTCCACCACCGGCGCACTGTGGCTGCATTGTGTACCATCTACAAGATGCACTGCAGCAACTCGCCAAAGCTCCTTCAACAGCACCTTCCAAACCCGCGACTCTACCTCTTAGAAGGACAAGTGCAGCAGATGCATGGGAACATCACCACCAACAAGTTCCCCTCAAAGCCACACACCATCCTGACTTGGACCTATATCACCGTTCCTTCACTGTCGCTGGGCCAAAATCCTGGAACTCCCTTCCTAACAGCATTGTGGGTGAACCTACACCATATGGACTGCAGCGGTTCAAGCAGGCGGCTCACCACCATCTTCTCAAGTGCAATTAGGGATGGGCACTAAATGCAGGCCTAGCCAGCCAGTGATGCTCACATCCCATTAATGAATTAAAAAAAATCAATCCAACATTGGAACCTACACTCTTCAATAATCAATCCAACATTGGACATTATATTCTTCAATATTCAATCCAACATTGGACACTACATTCTGCAATATTCAATCCAACATTGGACCCTATAATCTTCAATAATCAAGCCAGCATTGGACACTACATTCTTCAATATTCAATCCAACATTGGTCCCTATAACCTTCAATATTCAAGCCAACATTGGACAGTACATTCTTCAATATTCAATCCAACATTGGACCCTATAATCTTCAATAATCAAGCAAACATTGGAACCTACACTCTTCAATAATCAATCCAACATTGGACCCTACATTCTTCAATATTCAATCCTACATTGGACACTACATTCTTCAATAATCAAGCCAACATTGGACACTACACTCTTCAATATTCAATCCTGCATTGAACCCTACACTCTTCAATAATCAATCCAACATTGGATCCTACATTCTTCAATAACCAAGCCAGCATTGGACACTACACGCATCAATAATCTACCCGACATTGGACCCTACACTCTTCAATATTCAATCCAAAATTGGACCCTACACTCTTCAATAATCAGTCCAACATTGAACCCTACACTCTTCAACAATCAGTCCAATATTGGATCCTACACTCTTCCATAGACAATCCAACATTGGACACTACACTCTTCAATAATCAACCCAAAATTGGACCCGACTCTCCTAACTAATCAATCCAACATTGAAACCCACACTCTTCAATAATCAGTCCAACACTGGAACCTACTCTCTTCAATACTCAATCTAAAATTAGACCCTACACTCTTCAATAATCAATGCCACATTGGACGATACACACTTCAATATTCACCCCAACATTGGTCCGTACACTCTTCAATAATCAATCCAACATTGGACCGTACACTCTTCAATAAACAATCCAACATTGGGCCATACACTCTTCAATAATCAGTCCAACATTGACCTTAAAATCTTCAATAATTAGTCCAACATTGGACCCAACACTCTTCAATAATCAGGCCAGCATTGGACCCTACACTCTTCAATAATTAGTCCAACAGTGGACCCTACACTCTTCAATAATCAGTCCAACTTTGGACCCTACACTCTTCAATAATCAATCCAATATTGGACACTATGCTCTTCAATGAACAGTCCAACTATGGACCATACACTCTTTAATAATCAATCCAACATTGGACTCTTCATTTTTCAATATTCAATCCAACATTGCACACTACATTCTTCAATAACGAATCTAACATTGGACACTACAGTCTTCAATATTCAATCCAATATTGGGCCCTACACTCTTCAATATTCAATCCTAAATTGGACCATACATTCGTCAATATTCAATGCAACAATCGACCCTACACTGTTCAATAATCAACACGAAATTGGACCCTACACTCTTCAAAATTCAATCCAACATTGGACACTACATGCTTCAATAATCAGTACAACATTGGACCCTACACTCATCAATATTCAATCCAATATTGGATACTACACTCTTCAATAATCATTCCAACATTGGACCCTACACTCTTCAATAATCAGTCCAACATTGGACACTACATTCTTCAATATATAATCCAACATTGGACCCTACACTCTTCAATAATCAATCCAACATTGGACCCTACACTCTTCAATAATCAATCCAACATTGGACACTACATTCTTCAATATTCAATCCAACACTGGACCTTACATGCATCAATAAGCAATCCAACATTGGACCCTACACTCATCAATAATCAATCCAACATTGGACCCTACACTTTTCAATAATCAATCCTACATTGGACACTACACTCCTCAATATTCAATCCAACATTGGACTCTGCACTCTTCAATAATCAATCCAGCATTGAACCCTACACTCTTGAATAATCAATCCAACATTGGAACCTACATTCTTCAATACTCAATCCAGCATTGGACCCCATACTCTTCAACACTCAAGCCAACATTGGACCCTACACTCTTCAATACTCAATCCAACATTGGACCACACCCTCTTCAATAATCAACCCGACATTGGACCCTACACTCATCAATATTCAATCCAAAATTGGACACTACACTCTTCAATAATCAATCGAACATTCGACCATACACTCTTGAATACACAATCCAAAATTGGACCCTGCATTCTTCAATAATCAGTCCAGCATTGAACCCTACACTCTTCAATAATCTGTCCAACATACGACCCTACACACTTCAATAATCAATCCAACATTGGACCGTACACTCTTCAATAAACAATCCAACATTGGACCATGCACTCTTTAATAATCAGTCCAACATTGACCTTAAACTCTTCAATATTCAATCCAACATTGGACCCTACACTCTTCAATAATTAGTCCAATATTGGACCCGACACTCTTCAATAATCAATCCAACATTGGACCCTACACACTTCAATAATCAATCCAACATTGGACCCTACACTCTTCAATATTCAATCCAACATTGGACCATACACTGTTAAATATTCAATACAATATTGGGGCCTACACTCTTCAATATTCAATCCAAAATTGGACCCTACACTCTTCAATAATCAATCCATCATTGGACCCTACACTCTTCAATAATCAGTCCAGCATTGGACCTTACACTCTGCAATAATTAGTCCAACATTGGACCCTACACTCTTCAATATTCAATCCAATATTGGGCCCTACACTATTCAATATTCAATCCAAAATGGGACCCTACACTCTACAATAATCAATCCAACATTGGACCCTACACTCTTCAATGTTCAATCCAAAATTGGAGCCTTCACTCTTCAATAATCAATCCGAAATTGGACCCTACACTCTTGAATATTCAATCCATCATTGGACCCTACACGCTTCAATAATCAGGACAACATTGGACCCTACACTCTTCAGTAATCAATCCAACATTGGACCCTACACTCACCAATATTCAATCCAATATTGGATATTACACTCTTCAATAATCATTCCAACATTGGACCCTATAATCTTCAATAATCAATCCAACATTGGACCATACACTCTCCAATAATCAATCCAACATTGGACCCTACACTCTTCAATATTCAATCCAACATTGGACCCCACACTCTTCAATAATCAAGCCAACATTGGATACTACACTCTTCAATAATCAAACTGACATTGGACACTACACTCTTCGATATTCAATCCAAAACTGGACACTACACTCTTCAATAATCAATCCAACATTCGACCATATACTCGTCAATATACAGTCCGAAATTAGACCCTACACTCTTCAATAATCAGTCCAACATTGAACCCAACACTCTTCAACAATCAATCCAATATTGGATCCTACACTTTTCCATAAACAATCCAACATTGGACCGTACATTCTTCAATAAACAATCCAACATTGGACCATACACTCTTCAATAATCAGTACAACATTGGATGCTACACACTTCAATAATCAATCTAAAATTAGACCCTACACTCTTCAATAATCAATGCAACATTGGACGATACACACTTCAATATTCAACCCAACATTGGTCCCTGCACTCTTCAATAATCAATCCAACATTGGACCGTACATTCTTCAATAAACAATCCAACATTGGACCATACACTCTTTAATAATCAGTCCAACATTGACCTTAAACTCTTCAATAATCAATCCAACATTTGAACCTAATCTCTTCAATAATCAATCTAAAATTAGACCCTACACTCTTCAATAATCAATGCAACATTGGACACTACATTCTTCAATATATAATCCATAATTGGACCCTACACTCTTCAATAATCAATCCAACATTGGACCCTACACTCTTCAATAATCAATCCAACATTGGACACTACATTCTTCAATATTCAATCCAACACTGGACCTTACATGCATCAATAATCAATCCAACATTGGACCCTACACTTTTCAATAATCAATCCTACATTGGACCCTACACTCCTCAATATTCAATCCAACATTGGACTCTGCACTCTTCAATAATCAATCCAGCATTGAACCCTATACTCTTGAATAATCAATCCAACATTGGACCCTACATTCTTCAATACCCAATGCAGCATTGGACCCCATACTCTTCAATATTCAAGCCAACATTGGACACTACACTCTTCAATACTCAATCCAACATTGGACCGCACCCTCTTCAATAATCAACCCGACATTGGACCCTACGCTCTTCAATATTCAATCCAAAATTGGACACTACACTCTTCAATAATCAATCGAACATTCGACCATACACTCTTGAATATACAATCCAAAATTGGACCCTACATTCTTCAATAATCAGTCCAGCATTGAACCCTACACTCTTCAATAATCTGTCCAACATACGACCCTACACACTTCAATAAT
Organism: Somniosus microcephalus; assembly: GCF_052327205.1. Classification (NCBI taxonomy): domain Eukaryota; kingdom Metazoa; phylum Chordata; class Chondrichthyes; order Squaliformes; family Somniosidae; genus Somniosus; species Somniosus microcephalus. Next base: position 63,852 of record NW_028225351.1, read on the forward strand.
CAATCCAACATTGGACCGTACACTCTTCAATAAACAATCCAACATTGGACCATTAACCCTTTAATAATCAGTCCAACATTGACCTTAAACTCTTCAATTATCAATTCAACATTGGACCCTACACTCTTCAATAATTAATCCAACATTGGACCCTACACTCTTCAATAATCAATGCAACATTGGACCGTACACTCTTCAATAAAGAATCCAACATTGGACCATACACTCTTCAATAATCAATCCAACATTTGAACCTACTCTCTTCAATAATCAATCTAAAATTAGCCCCTACACTCTTCAATAATCAATGCAACATTGGACGATTCACACTTCAATATTCAACCCAACATTGGTCACTACATGCTGCAATAATCAGTACAACATTGGACCCTACACTCATCAATATTCAATCCAATATTGGAAACTACACGCTTCAATAATCATTCCAACATTGAATCCTACAATGTTCAATAATCAATCCAACATTGGACGCGACACTCTTAAATAATCAATCCAACATTGGATACTACATTCTTCAATAAACAGTCCAACTATGGACCATGCACTCTTCAATAATCAATCCAACATTGGACCTCACATTCTTCAATATGTCATCCAACATTGGACCCTACACTCTTCAATAATGAATCCGACATTGGACCCTACACTCCTCAATAATCAATCCAACATTGGACCCTACACTCCTCAATATTCAATCCAACATTGGACTCTGCACTCTTCAATAATCAATCCAGCATTGAACCCTACACTCTTGAATAATCAATCCAACATTGGACCCGACATTCTTCAATACTCAATCCAGCATTGGACCCCATACTCTTAAACATTCAAGCCAACATTGGACACTACACTCTTCAATACTCAATCCAACATTGGACCGCACCCTCTTCAATAATCAACCCGACATTGAACCCTACACTCATCAATATTCAATCCAAAATTGGACACTACACTCTTCAATAATCAATCGAACATTCGACCATACACTCTTGAATATACAATCCAATATTGGACCCTACATTCTTCAATAATCAGTCCAGCATTGAACCCTACACTCTTCAATAATCTGTCCAACATACGACCCTACACACTTCAATAATCAATCCAACATTGGACCGTACACTCTTCAATAAACAATCCAACATTGGACCATACACTCTTTAATAATCAGTCCAACATTGACCTTAAACTCTTCAATAATCAATCCAACATTGGACCCTACACTCTTCAATAATCAATCCAACATTGGACCCTACACTCTTCAATATTCAATCCACCATTGGACCCGACACTCTTCAATAATTAGTCCAATATTGGACCCGACACTCTTCAATAATCAATCCAACATTGGACCCTACACACTTCAATAATCAATCCAACATTGGACACTACACTCTTCAATATTCAATCCAACATTGGACCATACACTCTTCAATATTCAATACAATATTGGGGTCTACACTCTTCAATATTCAATCCAAAATTGGACCCTACACTCTTCAATAATCAATCCAACATTGGACCCTACACTCTTCAATAATCAATCCAGCATTGGACCCTACACTCTTCAATAATTAGTCCAACATTGGACCCTACACTCTTCAATATTCAATCCAATATTGGGCCCTACACACTTCAATAATCAATCCAAAATGGGACCCTACTCTATACAATAATCAATCCAACATTGGACCCTACACTCTTCAATATTCAATCCAAAATTGGACCCTTCACTCTTCAATAATCAATCCAAAATTGGACCCTACACTCTTGAATATTCAATCCAACATTGGACCCTACACGCTTCAATAATCAGTACAACATTGGACCCTACACTCTTCAGTAATCAATCCAACATTGGACCCTACACTCACCAATATTCAATCCCGTATTGGATATTACACTCTTCAATAATCATTCCAACATTGGATCCTATAATCTTCAATAATCAATCCAACATTGGACCATACACTCTCCAATAATCAATCCAAAATTGGACCCTACACTCTTCAATATTCAATCCAACATTGGACCCCACACTCTTCAATAATCAAGCCAACATTGGACACTACACTCTTCAATAATCAAACTGACATTGGACCCTACACTCTTCAATATTCAATCCAAAATTGGACACTACACTCTTCAATAATCAATCCAACATTCGACCATATACTCGTCAATATACAATCCAAAATTAGACCCTACACTCTTCAATAATCAGTCCAACATTGAACCCAACACTCTTCAACAATGAATCCAATATTGGATCCTACACTCTTCCATAAACAATCCAACATTGGACCGTACACTCTTCAAAAATCAGTCCAAAATACGACCCTACACACTTCAATAATCAATCCAACATTGGACACTACACTCTTCAATAATCAGTCCAACATTGGATGCTACACACTTCAACAATCAATCTAAAATTAGACCCTACACTCTTCAATAATCAATGCAACATTGGACGATACACACTTCAATATTCAACCCAACATTGGTCCCTACACTCTTCAATAATCAATCCAACATTGGACTGTACATTATTCAATAAACAATCCAACATTGGACCATACACTCTTTAATAATCAGTCCAACATTGACCTTAAACTCTTCAATAATCAATCCAACATTTGAACCTAATCTCTTCAATAATCAATCTAAAATTAGACCCTACACTCTTCAATAATCAATGCAACATTGGACACTACATTCTTCAATATATAATCCAAAATTGGACCCTACACTCTTCAATAATCAATCCAACATTGGACCCTACACTCTTCAATAATCAATCCAACATTGGACTCTACGGGCTAGATTTTCAGTTGCTAGCGCCAGCAGTTAGCGCCTTAAGAGAAGTGATTTTCGGGGGCTATGCATGTAGCACCCGTGCGCAGTGCAGTTTGCGCCCCGCCCCAAATTAAGTTGCCCGTTAGCGCCGGCGCAAAGTTTAGCGCCCGCCCGGATGCGCGCGCAGAAAATGACGTCACATCCTCGTGCAACGCCCTTTGGCCGCCCCGATTCCAAACTTCAGTCGGACCACCCCATTGTGCGGCTGGCGGCCGGAGCGTTTGGAAAAAGGAATGCAACACAACCAGCGCGGGCCCCGGGGGGCGCAAATTAAAGGGGATGTGCTCTCCAGTATAAAGGCCAGCCTTTTTTCAGAAAACACTCTTGTGCAACGCATTTCTCGAGACACAACAAGGAGGATAGCTAACTGGTTTCAAGCAGCAAGAGCTCAGGTATTTTTGGACTCAGGCCAGAGCGCTGCAAGTGGCCTTTTGGAAATTTGAGTGTTTGCCAGGATTTGATGGGGGTTGCATGGGGTGCCAACGTGGAGCTGCAGCTCCATGTCCGTAGGGCTCGCAGACGCATTGTGAGAGGGGCAGCCCTGGCTAGAGGCAGAGGGGGCTATGGGCGTCGGCCACGTAGGCCTTACCCAGTCAGGCTATACCGCCAGCAGCGCTCCTACCTAAACATGAGTGCGGCGCGATGTGTTAAAAGGCTCCGATTCCAAAAGGAGGTGATTGCAGAGATCTGCCACCTGCTTCACCGAGATCTGCGGCCAAAGCTCAGGTGCAGGACGTCTCTGTCGGTGGAAGTGAAGGTGACGGTGGCATTGAACTTCTATGCCACCGGCTCCTTCCAATACGCTGCTGGGGACATAGCAAACATCTCCCAGTACGGTGCGCATCGCTGCATCCGCCAGGTGACCGAAAGCACTGTTCAGAAGGAGAAGCCAATTCATCTCCTTCCCCATGGCCCTGGAGAGCCAGCATCAGCGCGCATTGGGATTTTCCAGACTCAGGGAATTCCCCTTGGTGCAGGGCGCCATTGACTGTACGCATGTGGTTTTGCGGGCCCCTCTGGAGCATGGCGAGCAGTATCGCAACAGGAAGGGCTACCATTCTCTGAATGTGCAGCTGGTGTGTGACCACAAGCAGCGCATCATGGCAGTCAATGCCAGCTTCCCAGGCAGCAGCCACGATGCCTTTATCCTGCGGCAGAGTACTGTGCATGACATGTTCCAGGCACAGCCTCCCCCAAGAGGATGGCTACTCGGGGACAAAGGCTATCCTTTGTGCACCTGGCTCATGACCCCGCTCCGCGCGCCCAGGACCGCTGCTGAAGAGGCCTACAACGAGAGCCATCAAACCACCCGCAACATCATCGAGCTAACTATTGGGGTCCTCAAGCAGCGGTTCCGCTGCCTTGATCGCTCCGGAGGAGCTCTCCAGTATTCGCCGGACCGGGTCTCCCAATTTGTGGTGGTTTGCTGCATGCTACACAACCTGGCTATCCGCAGGACTCAGGCACTGCCACCTGACGTTGGACCAGCACCTCAGGAGGAGGAGCAGGAGGAGCATGAGGAGGAGGAGGAGGAGGAGGAGCAGGAGTACGTTCCCAGGAGGGAGCGACCAGGGCCAAGGGCCGCACGACGCCACCTTATTACACGGTACTTCTAAGCCCCCTGTCAGGGAATGGCCAGGGGCCATGAGGGAAGATGAATGCAGCCGCTCCGCAAGCCCTCAGCCGGCGAAGCCAACAAACACTAAGAAGAACAACCATGGAGACTGCATGAATAAAGATAATTTTTTATTACACAAAAATGAAAAGCCCTTCCCACATGAATCCCCAAAAACAATAAACAGGCCCCACAGAAAGCCCAACAAATGACTCACTCCCACAAACTGGGGAGGAGTCACTCCACCTTTCTTCAAACTGGGCCTCAACGTCGGCCTAACGCAAAAAATAAGCCCTCCAACAACACAACCATGGGCAAAATAAAGATGGCCACCGCCATATAAAAGGAAAGCTGGCCACACCCTCTACTGAGTGGCCCGCGAGGGCGAGACCTTGCCCAGCCTTTTGCCTCCCCTGCCCGGCCTGCTGCTCCTTCGCAAGCTCTGCCCAGTGGCTGCTGCGAGGCTGGGGGAAGGCGCCTGAGGCTCAGATGCCCTTCCGCCAGATGCCGCTGGGGGGTGGCCTACATGGCGTTTGGGCCTCGAGGGGCCGTCTGCTGAGTGGCGCACCTGAGCCTGGCCACCATCAGCTGCAGCCGCTTGCCCTTGACGCCCCAGTGGGGGAATGGCGGCGACGGATGGCGCAATGTGGGCCAGCTGGCGTCTGGGATGCGCTGGCTGGTGCTGTGGCGCGGTGGCACTCGGCCGGGCCCGCACTGCAGGATCCGTAACAATCAGCCGAGGGGCGGCTTGCTGGGATGGTCCAGCGCGGCGGCTGCCCTGGCGATGCCTGCCTGAGACAGCGCGTGTGGCAGCAGTGAGTGCCCCTGTTGTCCTGGCGTGCGCGCGCATCACATCCGCCAGGGTCTTGATGGCATCAGTCAGCATGCGGCCACTCGCGGCAGTTGCTGCCCCGAACTCGCGCTCACTGGTCGCCAGCGACTCGATGGCCTCAGGCATGCGCCCCACCACGCTCATGAGCTCCGTGTGGCGCCGGTCCAAATCCTCGGCCATCTTATCCAGCTTCCGCACCTCCTCCGAGGTGAAGGTGTCCGGACTGGAGTCGCGACTCTCCCGCTGGGGAGGAGGGGGCCGAACTAGGGGACCCTTGCCATGTTGGTGGCGGCGAGTGTGCTGATCAGCAGCACTACCCTCTGATCCTTCCCCCCTTTGGGGGGAAGGCCACGGGCCATGCGCACGGCTCCTGGGTGGCTGGACGTCACTGGTCCCAGAAGCTGCATTGCCCTGCGACAGTTCCTCCAGGCACTCGTCCAGTGAGGAGGTGTCAAGCATTTCCTCCTCTCCTGCGGGACGTGACTGTTCCCCCGATGGTCCGGCTTGCTCCTCCTCCTCCTCCTGCTCGGAGGTGCTGTCACTGGCAGCTTCAGGGTCCTGGTCATCACCAGCTGAAAGCAGGAATGCACAAGAGTAGCTTCAGAGTGAGGAGACGGCGTCAGCGAGGGAGTTAGGACTGGTGGCATTCAGCGCATTGGTGGGACAGTGGCAAAGGAGGTAGCTCGGATGGGCCAGTGCGACGCGAGAGGGCCAAAAGGCGAGGTCCTTACCATTGCCGGGCAGTGGAGGGTCGGATACTCCGCATGCTGTGGGGACGATCACACGGGCTCCCATGAGCACACACACGCGCTCCTCCAGCCGAGTGAGCTTCTGCAGCTTGGCGCAGCCACCCCTGGCACGGGCCTGGCGATTAAAGGCTACTTTAGCCTGCAAGAGAAAGGACGGGCTGTAAGCGCGCAGTGTAGCCCTGATGTAGTGTGCACTGCCTCCCATGGTGGAATAGCTTGGCCAGAGTGAAGCCCTGATGTAGTGTGCACTGCCTCCCATGGTGGAATAGCTTGGACAGAGTGAAGCCCTGATGTAGTGTGCACTGCCTCCCATGGTGGAATAGCTTGGACAGAGTGAAGCCCTGATGTAGTGTGCACTGCCTCCCATGGTGGAATAGCTTGGACAGAGTGAAGCCCTGATGTAGTGTGCACTGCCTCCCATGGTGGAATAGCTTGGACAGAGTGAAGCCCTGATGTAGTGTGCACAGCCTCCCATGGTGGAATAGCTTGGCCAGAGTGTAGAGTGCCGAATGGCCAATTGATGCTCATGACTGTCCCAATGCTGCTGGCTGAGGGCTGGCCAATAGGACTTTCAGCTCCCTTTGCCCATCATGTCAGGTGTACATGCAAGAATGAGGAGGAGACTGGAAAGGGTACTCACCCTGACAATCCTGGTCAGGTCGTTGTATTTTTTACGACATTGTTTGTGGGTCCTGGGGGCATCGCCGGTGAACGTCACCCTCTGGGCGATCTGCTTCCAGGCTTTGGTGTAGTCGTGGTGGGTTGGATTCCTCCCACTCTCTGGGAACAAGATCTTGCGCCTGACCTCCAGAGCTGTGACCATTATGTCCAGATCACCCTCTGAGAAGCGCAGGGCACGCTGACGGGCCTTCTCTGGCATTGCCATGACTCCCTGGGGCTGAGCAGCAGTGTTGAGGCCTCTTTGCAAGGCTGCAGTGTGCAGGGCGTGGCAGCAGACCAATTCGTCCCTTCCCCCTTTAAGAGCTGGTCGGCGCCACGGGGTCTGCTGTCAGTCCAAAAATGACCGCACCCGCGCTGCGCCCCGCCTGGGCGCTATCCCTCTGGACCGCCGGCTTAGCGCCTAAAGATAATAGTGGAACGCCTCTTTTAGCGCTCCACCAACCTCTTAGGGCGAAGCCACTGAATTCCCGGCAACGGGGCGCTACTTTGAGGTGGGCTCTAACTTCGGGCGGGCGCTAAGGTTAGCGCCCCAAAACTGCCTATACTGAAAATCTAGCCCTACATTCTTCAATATTCAATCCAACACTGGACCTTACATGCATCAATAAGCAATCCAACATTGGACCCTACACTCTTCAATAATCAATCCAACATTGGACCCTACACTTTTCAATAATCAATCCTACATTGGACCCTACACTCCTCAATATTCAATCCAACATTGGACTCTGCACTCTTCAATAATCAATCCAGCATTGAACCCTACACTCTTGAATAATCAATCCAACATTGGACCCTACATTCTTCAATACTCAATCCAGCATTGGACCCCATACTCTTCAATATTCAAGCCAACATTGGACACTACACTCTTCAATACTCAATCCAACATTGGACCGCACCCTCTTCAATAAACAACCTAACATTGGACCCTACACTCTTCAATATTCAATCCAAAATTGGACACTACACTCTTCAATAATCAATCGAACATTCAACCATACACTCTTGAATATACAATCCAAAATTGGACCCTACATTCATCAATAATCAGTCCAGCATTGAACCCTACACTCTTCAATAATCTGTCCAACATACGACCCTACACACTTCAATAATCAATCCAACATTGGACCGTACACTCTTCAATAAACAATCCAACATTGGACCATACACTCTTTAATAATCAGTCCAACATTGACCTTAAACTCTTCAATAATCAATCCAACATTTGAACCTACTCTCTTCAATAATCAATCTAAAATTAGACCCTACGCTCTTCAATAATCAATGCAACATTGGACGATTCACACTTCAATATTCAACCCAACATTGGTCACTACACGCTTCAATAATAAATACAACATTGGACCCTACACTCATCAATGTTCAATCCAATATTGGATACTGCACGCTTCAATAATCATTCCAACATTGAATCCTACAATCTTCAATAATCAATCCAACATTGGACGCGACACTCTTAAATAATCAATCCAACATTGGACACTACATTCTTCAATAAACAGTACAACTAAGAACCATACACTCTTCAATAATCAATCCAACATTGGACCTCACATTCTTCAACATATAATCCAACATTGGACCGTACACTCTTCAATAATCAATCCAACATTGGGCCCTACACTCTTCAATAATCAATCCAAAATTGGACACTACATTCTTCAATATTCAATCCAACACTGGACCTTACACGCATCAATAAGCAATCCAACATTGGACCCTACACTCTTCAATAATCAATCCAACATTGGACCCTACACTTTTCAATAATCAATCCTACATTGGACCCTACACTCCTCAATATTCAATCCAACATTGGACTCTACACTCTTCAATAATCAATCCAACATTGGACCATACACTCTTTAATAATCAGTCAAACATTGACCTTAAACTCTTCAATAATTAATCCAACATTGGACGCTACACTCTTCAATAATCAATCCAAACTTGGTCCCTACACTCTTCAAGAATCAATCCAACATTGGACCCTACACTCTTCAATAATCAATCCAACATTGGAAACTACATTCTTCAATATTCAATCCAACATTGGACCCTACACTCTTCAAAAATCAATCGAACATTCGACCATACACTCTTGAATATACAATCCAAAATTGGACCCTACATTCTTCAATAACCAGTCCAGAATTGAACCCTACACTCTTCAATAATCGGTCCAACAAACGACCCTACACACTTCAATAATCAATCCAACATTGACCTTAAACTCTTCAATAATCAATCCAGCATTGGACCATACACTCTTCAATAATCAGTCCAGCATTGGACCATACACTCTTCAATATTCAATCCAATATTGGGCCCTACACTCTTCAATATTCAATCCAACATTGGACCCTACACTCTTCAATAATCAGTCCAACATTGGAAACTACACTCTTCAATATTCAATCCAATACTGGGCCCTACACTCTTCAATATTCAATCCAAAATGGGACACTACACTCTTCAATAATCAATCCAACATTGGACACTACACTCTTCAATATTCAATCCAATATTGGGCCCGACACTCTTCAATATTCAATCCAAAATTGGACCCTACACTCTTCAATAATCAATCCGAAATTGGACCCTACACTCTTGAATATTCAATCCGACATTGGACACTACACGCTTCAATAATAAGTACAACATTGGACCCTACACTCTTCAGTAATGAATCCAACATTGGACGCTATACTCACCAATATTCAATCCAATATTGGATATTACACTATTCAATAATCATTCCAACATTGGACCCTATAATCTTCAATATTCAGTCCAACATTGGACCCTACTCTCTTCAATAATCAGTCCAACATTGGACCCTACACTCTCCAATAATCAATCCAACATTGGACCCCACACTCTTCAATATTCAATCCAACATTGGACCCCACACTCTTCAATAATCAAGCCAACATTGGACACTACACTCTTCAATAATGAAGCCAACATTGGACACTACACTCTTCAATAACCAAACCGACATTGGACCCTACACTCTTCAATATTCAATCCAAAATTGGATACTACACCCTTCAATAATCAATCCAACATTCGACCATATGCTCTTCAATATACAATCCAAAATTGGACCCTACACTCTTCAACAATCAATCCAATATTGGATCCTACACTCTTCAATAATCAAGCCAACATTGGACACTACACTCTTCAATAACCAAACCGACATTGGACCCTACACTCTTCAATATTATATCCAAAATTGGATACGACACTCTTCAATATTCAATCCAACATTGCACACAACATTCTTCAATAACGAATCCAACATTGGACACAACACGCGTCAATATGCAATCCAATATTGGACCCTACACTCTACAATAATCAATCCAAAATTGGACCCTACACTCTTCAATAATCAAACCAACATTGGACCCTACATTTATCAATATTCAATGCAACAATGGACCCTACACTCTTCAATAATGAATCTGTAATTGGACCATACACTCTTCAATATTCAATCCAATATTGGATACTACACTCTTCAATAATCATTCCAACATTGGATCCTACAATCTTCAATAATCAATCCAAAATTGGACGCGACACTCTTAAAAAATCAATCCAACACTGAACCCTAAACTCTTCAATAATCAATCCAACATTGGACCCTACATTCTTCAATAATCAATCCAAAATTGGTCCCTACACTCATCAATATTCAATCCAATATTGGATACTACACTCTTCAATAATCAATACAACATTGGACCCTACACTCATCAACAATCAATCCAACATTGGACCCTACACTCTTCAATAATCAATCCAACATTGGACCCTACATTCTTCAATATTCAATCCAACATTGGACCCTACATTCATCAATAATCAATCCAACATTGGACCCTACGCTCTTCAATAATCAATCCAACATTGGACCCTACACTTTTCAATAATCAATCCAACATTGGACCGTACATTCTTCAATATTCAATCCAACATTGGACCCTACATTCATCAATAATCAATCCAACATTGGACCCTACACTCTTCAATTATCAATCCAACATTGGACCCTACATTCTTCAATATTCAATCCAACATTGGACCGGACAATCTTCAATAAGGAATCCAACATTGGACCCTACACTCTTGAATAATCAATCCAACATTGGACCCTACACTCTTCAATTATCAATCCAACATTGGACCCTACATTCTTCAATATTCAATCCAACATTGGACCGGACAATCTTCAATAAGGAATCCAACATTGGACCCTACACTCTTGAATAATCAATCCAACATTGGACCCTACACTCTGCAATGACCATTCCGACATTTGCCCCTACACTGTTCAATAATGAGTGCAACATTGGACCCTACACACTTCAATAATCAATCCGGCATTGGATCCCACTCTCTTCAATAATCAATCCAACATTGGGCTCTACACTCTTCAATAATCAATCCAAAATTGGACCCTACACTCTTCAATAATCAAACCAACAATGGACCCTACATTTGTCAATATTCAATGCAACAATGGACTCTGCACTCTTCAATAATGAATCTGAAATTGGACCCTACACTCACCAATTTTCAATCCAATATTGGATATTACACTATTCAATAATCATTCCAACATTGGACCCTATAATCTTCAATATTCAATCCAACATTGGACCCTACTCTCTTCAATAATCAGTCCAACATTGGACCGTACACGCTCCAATAATCAATCCAACATTGGACCCCACACTCTTCAATATTCAATCCAACATTGGACCCCACACTCTTCAATAATCAAGCCAACATTGGACCCTACACGCTTCAATAATCAGTACAACATTGGACCCTACACTCTTCAGTAATCAATCCAACATTGGACCCTAGACTCACCAATATTCAATCCAATATTGGATATTACACTCTTCAATAATCATTCCAAGATTGGATCCTATAATCTTCAATATTCAATCCAACATTGGACCCTGCACTCTTTAATAATCAGTCCAACATACGACCCTACACTCTCCAATAATCAATCCAACATTGGACCATGTTCTCTCCAATAATCAATCCAACATTGGACCCTACACTCTTCAATATTCAATCCAACATTGGACCCCACACTCTTCAATAATCAAACTGACATTGGACCCTACACTCTTCAATATTCAATCCAAAATTGGACACTACACTCTTCAATAAACAATCCAACATTCGACCATATACTCTTCAATACACAATCCAAAATTAGACCCTACACTCTTCAATAATCAGTCCAACATTGAACCCTACACTCTTCAACAATCAATCCAATATTGGATCCTACACTCTTCCATAAACAATCCAACATTGGAACGTACACTCTTCAAAAATCAGTCCAACATACAACCCTGCACACTTCAATAATCAATCCAACATTGGACACAACACTCTTCACTAATCAGTCCAACATTGGATGCTACACACTTCAATAATCAATCTAAAATTAGACCCTACACTCTTCAATAATCAATTCAACATTGGACCGTACACTCTTCAATAAACAATCCAACATTGGACCATACACTCTTTAATAATCAGTCCAACATTGACCTTAAACTCTTCAATAATCAATCCAACATTTGAACCTACTCTCTTCAATAATCAATCTAAAATTAGACCCTACACTCATCAATAATCAGTGCAACATTGGACGATTCACACTTCAATATTCAACCCAACATTGGTCACTACACGCTTCAATAATCATTACAACATTGGACCCTACACTCATCAATGTTCAATCCAATATTGGATACTGCACGCTTCAATAATCATTCCAACATTGAATCCTACAATCTTCAATAATCAATCCAACATTGGACGCGACACTCTTAAATAATCAATCCAACATTGGACACTACATTCTTCAATAAACAGTACAACTAAGAACCATACACTCTTCAATAATCAATCCAACATTGGACCTCACATTCTGCAATATATAATCCAACATTGGACCCTACACTCTTCAATAATCAATCCAAAATTGGACACTACATTCTTCAATATTCAATCCAACACTGGACCTTACACGCATCAATAAGCAATCCAACATTGGACCCTACACTCTTCAATAATCAATCCAACATTGGACCATACACTCTTTAATAATCAGTCCAACATTGACCTTAAACTCTTCAATAATTAATCCAACATTGGACGCTACACTCTTCAAGAATCAATCCAACATTGGACCCTACACTCTTCAATAATCAAACCGAAATTGGACCCTGCCCTCTTCAATATTCAATCCAAAATTGGCCACTACACTCTTCAATATTCAATCCAAAATTGGACACTACACTCTTCAATAATCAATCGAACATTCGACCATACACTCTTGAATATACAATCCAAAAATGGACCCTACATCCTTCAATAATCAGTCCAGCATTGAACCCTACACTCTTCAATAATCGGTCCCACAAACGACCCTACACACTTCAATAATCAATCCAACATTGACCTTAAACTCTTCAATAATCAATCCAACATTGGACCATACACTCTTCAATAATCAGTCCAGCATTGGACCATACACTCTTCAATATTCAATCCAATATTGGGCCCTACACTCTTCAATATTCAATCCAACATTGGACCCTACACTCTTCAATAATCAATCCAACATTGGACCCTACGCTCTTCAATAATCAGTCCAACATTGGACCCTACACTCTTCAATATTCAATCCAATACTGCGCCCTACACTCTTCAATATTCAATCCAAAATGGGACCCTACACTCTTCAATATTCAATCCAAAATTGGACCCTACACTCTTCAATAATCAATCCGAAATTGGACCCTACACTCTTGAATATTCAATCCAACATTGGACACTACACGCTTCAATAATCAGTACACCATTGTACCCTACACTCTTCAGTAATGAATCCAACATTGGACCCTACACTCACCAATATTCAATCCAATATTAGATATTACACTATTCAATAATCATTCCAAAATTGGACCCTATAATCTTCAATATTCAGTCCAACATTGGACCCTACTCTCTCCAATAATCAATCCAACATTGGACCCCACACTCTTCAATAATCAAGCCAACATTGGACACTACCCTCTTCAATTATCAAGCCAACATTGGACACTACACTCTTCAATAACCAAACCGACATTGGACCCTACACTCTTCAATATTCAATCCAAAATTGGATACTACACCCTTCAATAATCAATCCAACATTCGACCATACACTCTTCAATATACAATCCAAAATTGGACCCTACACTCTTCCATAAACAATCCAACATTGGACCGTAAACTCTTCAATAATCAGTCCAACATACGACCCCACACACTTCAATAATCAATCCGAAATTGGACCCTACACTCTTGAATATTCAATCCAACATTGGACACTACACGCTTCAATAATCAGTACAACATTGTACCCTACACTCTTCAGTAATGAATCCAACATTGGACCCTACACTCACCAATATTCAATCCAATATTGGATCCTACACTCTTCCATAAGCAATCCAACATTGGACCATACACTCATTAATAATCAGTCCAACTTTGATCTTAAACTCTTCAATAATCAATCCAACATTTGAACCTACTCTCTTCAATAATCAATCTAAAATTAGACACTACACTCTTCAATAATCAATGCAATATTGGACGATACACACTTCAATATTCAGCGCAACATTGGTCACTACACTCTTCAATAATCAATCCAACATTGGAACGTACACTCTTCAATAAACAATCCAACATTGGACCATACACTCTTCAATAATCAGTCCAACATTGAACTTACACTCTTCAATAATGAATCCAAAATTGAACCCTACACTCTTCAATAATCAATCCAACATTGGACCCTACACTCTTCAATAATCAGTCCAGCATTGGACCCTACACACTTCAATAATTAGTCCAACATTGGACCCTACACTCTTCAATAATCATTCCAACATTGGACCCTATGCTCTTCAATAAACAGTCCAACTATGGACCCTTCATTTTTCAATATTCAATCCAACATTGCATACAACATTCTTCAATAACGAATCCAACATTGGACACGACACTCGTCAATATGCAATCCAATATTGGACCCTACACTCTTCAATAATCAATCCAAAATTGGACCCTACACTCTTCAATAATCAATGCAACATTGGACGATTCACACTTCAATATTCAACCCAACATTGGTCACTACACGCTTCAATAATCATTACAACATTGGACCCTACACTCATCAATGTTCAATCCAATATTGGATACTGCACGCTTCAATAATCATTCCAACATTGAATCCTACAATCTTCAATAATCAATCCAACATTGGACGCGACACTCTTAAATAATCAATCCAACATTGGACACTACATTCTTCAATAAACAGTACAACTAAGAACCATACACTCTTCAATAATCAATCCAACATTGGACCTCACATTCTGCAATATATAATCCAACATTGGACCCTACACTCTTCAATAATCAATCCAAAATTGGACACTACATTCTTCAATATTCAATCCAACACTGGACCTTACACGCATCAATAAGCAATCCAACATTGGACCCTACACTCTTCAATAATCAATCCAACATTGGACCATACACTCTTTAATAATCAGTCCAACATTGACCTTAAACTCTTCAATAATTAATCCAACATTGGACGCTACACTCTTCAAGAATCAATCCAACATTGGACCCTACACTCTTCAATAATCAAACCGAAATTGGACCCTGCCCTCTTCAATATTCAATCCAAAATTGGCCACTACACTCTTCAATATTCAATCCAAAATTGGACACTACACTCTTCAATAATCAATCGAACATTCGACCATACACTCTTGAATATACAATCCAAAATTGGACCCTACATCCTTCAATAATCAGTCCAGCATTGAACCCTACACTCTTCAATAATCGGTCCCACAAACGACCCTACACACTTCAATAATCAATCCAACATTGACCTTAAACTCTTCAATAATCAATCCAACATTGGACCATACACTCTTCAATAATCAGTCCAGCATTGGACCATACACTCTTCAATATTCAATCCAATATTGGGCCCTACACTCTTCAATATTCAATCCAACATTGGACCCTACACTCTTCAATAATCAATCCAACATTGGACCCTACGCTCTTCAATAATCAGTCCAACATTGGACCCTACACTCTTCAATATTCAATCCAATACTGCGCCCTACACTCTTCAATATTCAATCCAAAATGGGACCCTACACTCTTCAATATTCAATCCAAAATTGGACCCTACACTCTTCAATAATCAATCCGAAATTGGACCCTACACTCTTGAATATTCAATCCAACATTGGACACTACACGCTTCAATAATCAGTACACCATTGTACCCTACACTCTTCAGTAATGAATCCAACATTGGACCCTACACTCACCAATATTCAATCCAATATTAGATATTACACTATTCAATAATCATTCCAAAATTGGACCCTATAATCTTCAATATTCAGTCCAACATTGGACCCTACTCTCTCCAATAATCAATCCAACATTGGACCCCACACTCTTCAATAATCAAGCCAACATTGGACACTACCCTCCCTCTTCAATTATCAAGCCAACATTGGACACTACACTCTTCAATAACCAAACCGACATTGGACCCTACACTCTTCAATATTCAATCCAAAATTGGATACTACACCCTTCAATAATCAATCCAACATTCGACCATACACTCTTCAATATACAATCCAAAATTGGACCCTACACTCTTCCATAAACAATCCAACATTGGACCGTAAACTCTTCAATAATCAGTCCAACATACGACCCCACACACTTCAATAATCAATCCGAAATTGGACCCTACACTCTTGAATATTCAATCCAACATTGGACACTACACGCTTCAATAATCAGTACAACATTGTACCCTACACTCTTCAGTAATGAATCCAACATTGGACCCTACACTCACCAATATTCAATCCAATATTGGATCCTACACTCTTCCATAAGCAATCCAACATTGGACCATACACTCATTAATAATCAGTCCAACTTTGATCTTAAACTCTTCAATAATCAATCCAACATTTGAACCTACTCTCTTCAATAATCAATCTAAAATTAGACACTACACTCTTCAATAATCAATGCAATATTGGACGATACACACTTCAATATTCAGCGCAACATTGGTCACTACACTCTTCAATAATCAATCCAACATTGGAACGTACACTCTTCAATAAACAATCCAACATTGGACCATACACTCTTCAATAATCAGTCCAACATTGAACTTACACTCTTCAATAATGAATCCAAAATTGAACCCTACACTCTTCAATAATCAATCCAACATTGGACCCTACACTCTTCAATAATCAGTCCAGCATTGGACCCTACACACTTCAATAATTAGTCCAACATTGGACCCTACACTCTTCAATAATCATTCCAACATTGGACCCTATGCTCTTCAATAAACAGTCCAACTATGGACCCTTCATTTTTCAATATTCAATCCAACATTGCACACAACATTCTTCAATAACGAATCCAACATTGGACACGACACTCGTCAATATGCAATCCAATATTGGACCCTACATTCTTCAATAATCAATCCAAAATTGGACCCTACACTCTTCAATAATCAATGCAACATTGGACGATTCACACTTCAATATTCAACCCAACATTGGTCACTACACGCTTCAATAATCATTACAACATTGGACCCTACACTCATCAATGTTCAATCCAATATTGGATACTGCACGCTTCAATAATCATTCCAACATTGAATCCTACAATCTTCAATAATCAATCCAACATTGGACGCGACACTCTTAAATAATCAATCCAACATTGGACACTACATTCTTCAATAAACAGTACAACTAAGAACCATACACTCTTCAATAATCAATCCAACATTGGACCTCACATTCTGCAATATATAATCCAACATTGGACCCTACACTCTTCAATAATCAATCCAAAATTGGACACTACATTCTTCAATATTCAATCCAACACTGGACCTTACACGCATCAATAAGCAATCCAACATTGGACCCTACACTCTTCAATAATCAATCCAACATTGGACCATACACTCTTTAATAATCAGTCCAACATTGACCTTAAACTCTTCAATAATTAATCCAACATTGGACGCTACACTCTTCAAGAATCAATCCAACATTGGACCCTACACTCTTCAATAATCAAACCGAAATTGGACCCTGCCCTCTTCAATATTCAATCCAAAATTGGCCACTACACTCTTCAATATTCAATCCAAAATTGGACACTACACTCTTCAATAATCAATCGAACATTCGACCATACACTCTTGAATATACAATCCAAAATTGGACCCTATATCCTTCAATAATCAGTCCAGCATTGAACCCTACACTCTTCAATAATCGGTCCCACAAACGACCCTACACACTTCAATAATCAATCCAACATTGACCTTAAACTCTTCAATAATCAATCCAACATTGGACCATACACTCTTCAATAATCAGTCCAGCATTGGACCATACACTCTTCAATAATCAGTCCAACATTGGACCCTACACTCTTCAATATTCAATCCAATACTGCGCCCTACACTCTTCAATATTCAATCCAAAATGGGACCCTACACTCTTCAATATTCAATCCAAAATTGGAACCTACACTCTTCAATAATCAATCCGAAATTGGACCCTACACTCTTGAATATTCAATCCAACATTGGACACTACACGCTTCAATAATCAGTACACCATTGTACCCTACACTCTTCAGTAATGAATCCAACATTGGACCCTACACTCACCAATATTCAATCCAATATTAGATATTACACTATTCAATAATCATTCCAAAATTGGACCCTATAATCTTCAATATTCAGTCCAACATTGGACCCCACACTCTTCAATAATCAAGCCAACATTGGACACTACCCTCTTCAATTATCAAGCCAACATTGGACACTACACTCTTCAATAACCAAACCGACATTGGACCCTACACTCTTCAATATTCAATCCAAAATTGGATACTACACCCTTCAATAATCAATCCAACATTCGACCATACACTCTTCAATATACAATCCAAAATTGGACCCTACACTCTTCCATAAACAATCCAACATTGGACCGTAAACTCTTCAATAATCAGTCCAACATACGACCCCACACACTTCAATAATCAATCCGAAATTGGACCCTACACTCTTGAATATTCAATCCAACATTGGACACTACACGCTTCAATAATCAGTACAACATTGGACCCTACACTCTTCAGTAATGAATCCAACATTGGACCCTACACTCACCAATATTCAATCCAATATTGGATCCTACACTCTTCCATAAGCAATCCAACATTGGACCATACACTCATTAATAATCAGTCCAACTTTGATCTTAAACTCTTCAATAATCAATCCAACATTTGAACCTACTCTCTTCAATAATCAATCTAAAATTAGACACTACACTCTTCAATAATCAATGCAATATTGGACGATACACACTTCAATATTCAGCGCAACATTGGTCACTACACTCTTCAATAATCAATCCAACATTGGAACGTACACTCTTCAATAAACAATCCAACATTGGACCATACACTCTTCAATAATCAGTCCAACATTGAACTTACACTCTTCAATAATGAATCCAAAATTGAACCCTACACTCTTCAATAATCAATCCAACATTGGACCCTACACTCTTCAATAATCAGTCCAGCATTGGACCCTACACACTTCAATAATTAGTCCAACATTGGACCCTACACTCTTCAATAATCATTCCAACATTGGACCCTATGCTCTTCAATAAACAGTCCAACTATGGACCCTTCATTTTTCAATATTCAATCCAACATTGCACACAACATTCTTCAATAACGAATCCAACATTGGACACGACACTCGTCAATATGCAATCCAATATTGGACCCTACACTCTTCAATAATCAATCCAAAATTGGACCCTACACTCTTCAATAATCAATGCAACATTGGACGATTCACACTTCAATATTCAACCCAACATTGGTCACTACACGCTTCAATAATCATTACAACATTGGACCCTACACTCATCAATGTTCAATCCAATATTGGATACTGCACGCTTCAATAATCATTCCAACATTGAATCCTACAATCTTCAATAATCAATCCAACATTGGACGCGACACTCTTAAATAATCAATCCAACATTGGACACTACATTCTTCAATAAACAGTACAACTAAGAACCATACACTCTTCAATATTCAATCCAACATTGGACCTCACATTCTGCAATATATAATCCAACATTGGACCCTACACTCTTCAATAATCAATCCAAAATTGGACACTACATTCTTCAATATTCAATCCAACACTGGACCTTACACGCATCAATAAGCAATCCAACATTGGACCCTACACTCTTCAATAATCAATCCAACATTGGACCATACACTCTTTAATAATCAGTCCAACATTGACCTTAAACTCTTCAATAATTAATCCAACATTGGACGCTACACTCTTCAAGAATCAATCCAACATTGGACCCTACACTCTTCAATAATCAAACCGAAATTGGACCCTGCCCTCTTCAATATTCAATCCAAAATTGGCCACTACACTCTTCAATATTCAATCCAAAATTGGACACTACACTCTTCAATAATCAATCGAACATTCGACCATACACTCTTGAATATACAATCCAAAATTGGACCCTACATCCTTCAATAATCAGTCCAGCATTGAACCCTACACTCTTCAATAATCGGTCCCACAAACGACCCTACACACTTCAATAATCAATCCAACATTGACCTTAAACTCTTCAATAATCAATCCAACATTGGACCATACACTCTTCAATAATCAGTCCAGCATTGGACCATACACTCTTCAATATTCAATCCAATATTGGGCCCTTAACTCTTCAATATTCAATCCAACATTGGACCCTACACTCTTCAATAATCAATCCAACATTGGACCCTACGCTCTTCAATAATCAGTCCAACATTGGACCCTACACTCTTCAATATTCAATCCAATACTGCGCCCTACACTCTTCAATATTCAATCCAAAATGGGACGCTACACTCTTCAATATTCAATCCAAAATTGGACCCTACACTCTTCAATAATCAATCCGAAATTGGACCCTACACTCTTGAATATTCAATCCAACATTGGACACTACACGCTTCAATAATCAGTACACCATTGTACCCTACACTCTTCAGTAATGAATCCAACATTGGACCCTACACTCACCAATATTCAATCCAATATTAGATATTACACTATTCAATAATCATTCCAAAATTGGACCCTATAATCTTCAATATTCAGTCCAACATTGGACCCTACTCTCTCCAATAATCAATCCAACATTGGACCCCACACTCTTCAATAATCAAGCCAACATTGGACACTACCCTCTTCAATTATCAAGCCAACATTGGACACTACACTCTTCAATAACCAAACCGACATTGGACCCTACACTCTTCAATATTCAATCCAAAATTGGATACTACACCCTTCAATAATCAATCCAACATTCGACCATACACTCTTCAATATACAATCCAAAATTGGACCCTACACTCTTCCATAAACAATCCAACATTGGACCGTAAACTGTTCAATAATCAGTCCAACATACGACCCCACACACTTCAATAATCAATCCGAAATTGGACCCTACACTCTTGAATATTCAATCCAACATTGGACACTACACGCTTCAATAATCAGTACAACATTGGACCCTACACTTCTTCAGTAATGAATCCAACATTGGACCCTACACTCACCAATATTCAATCCAATATTGGATCCTACACTCTTCCATAAGCAATCCAACATTGGACCATACACTCATTAATAATCAGTCCAACTTTGATCTTAAACTCTTCAATAATCAATCCAACATTTGAACCTACTCTCTTCAATAATCAATCTAAAATTAGACACTACACTCTTCAATAATCAATGCAATATTGGACGATACACACTTCAATATTCAACGCAACATTGGTCACGACACTCTTCAATAATCAATCCAACATTGGAACGTACACTCTTCAATAAGCAATCCAACATTGGACCATACACTCTTCAATAATCAGTCCAACATTGAACTTACACTCTTCAATAATGAATCCAAAATTGAACCCTACACTCTTCAATAATCAATCCAACATTGGACCCTACACTCTTCAATAATCAGTCCAGCATTGGACCCTACACACTTCAATAATTAGTCCAACATTGGACCCTACACTCTTCAATAATCATTCCAACATTGGACCCTATGCTCTTCAATAAACAGTCCAACTATGGACCCTTCATTTTTCAATATTCAATCCAACATTGCACACAACATTCTTCAATAACGAATCCAACATTGGACACGACACTCGTCAATATGCAATCCAATATTGGACCCTACACTCTTCAATAATCAATCCAAAATTGGACCCTACACTCTTCAATAATCAAACCAACATTGGACCCTACAGTTGTCAATATTCAATGCAACAATGGACCCTACACTCTTCAATAATGAATCTGTAATTGGACCCTACACTCTTCAATATTCAATCCAATATTGGATACTACACTCTTCAATAATCATTCCAACATTGGATCCTACAATCTTCAATAATCAATCCAACATTGGACCCTACACTCTTCAATAATCAAACCAACATTGGACCCTACATTCTTCAATAATCAGTACAACATTGAACCCTACACTCTTCAACAATCAATCCAACATTGGACCCTACACTCTTCAATAATCAATCCAACATTGGACCCTACATTCTTCAATAATCAGTACAACATTGGACCCTACACTCTTCAACAATCAATCCAACATTGGACCCTACACTCTTCAATAATCAATCCAACAGTGGACCCTACATTCTTCAATAATCAGTACAACATTGGACCCTACACTCTTCAACAATCAATCCAACATTGGACCCTACACTCTTCAATAATCAATCCAACATTGGACCCTACATTCTTCAATATTCAATCCAACATTGGACCCTACAATCTTCAATAAGGAATCCAACATTGGACCCTACACTCTTGAATAATCAATCCAACATTGGACGCGACACTCTGCAATGACCATTCCGACATTTGCCCCTACACTGTTCAATAATGAGTGCAACATTGGACCCTACACTCTTCAATAATCAATCCGGCATTGGATCCCACTCTCTTCAATAATCAATCCAAAATTGGACTCTACACTCTTCAATAATCAATCCAAAATTGGACCCTACACTCTTCAATAATCAAACCAACATTGGACCCTACATTTGTCAATATTCAATGCAACAATGGACCCTACACTCTTCAATAATAATTCTGAAATTGGACCCTACACTCTTCAATATTCAATCCAATATTGGATACTACACTCTTCAATAATCATTCCAACATTGGATCCTAAAATCTTCAATAATCAATCCAAAATTGGTCCCTAAACTCTTCAATAATCAAACCAACATTGGACCCTACATTCTTCAATAATCAATCCAACATTGGACCCTACACTCTTCAATAATCAATCCAACATTGGACCTTACACTCTTCAATATTCAATCCAACACTGGACCCTACACTCTTCAATAATCAATCCAACATTGGACCTTACATTCTTCAATATTCAATCCAACATTGGACCCTACATTCATCAATAATCAATCCAACATTGGACCCTGCACTTTTCAATAATCAATCCAACATTGGACCTTACATTCTTCAATATTCATTCCAACATTGGACCCTACATTCATCAATAAGGAATCCAACATTGGACACTACGCTCTTCAATAATCAATCCAACATTGGACCCTACACTCTGCAAAGACCATTCCGACATTTGCCCCTACACTGTTCAATAATGAGTGCAACATTGGACCCTACACTCTTCAATAATCAATCCGGCATTGGATCCCACTCTCTTCAATAATCAATCCAACATTGGACTCTACACTCTTCAATAATCAATCCAACATTGAACCCTACACTCTTCATTAGTCAAGCCAACATTGGACCCTACATTCTTCAATATTCAATCCAACATTGGACACTACACTCTTCAATAATCAATCCAACATTCAACCCTACACTCTTCAATATACAATCCAAAATTGGACCCTACACTCTTCAATAATCAGACCAGCATTGGACCCTACACTCTTCAATAATCCGTCCAACATTGGACCCTACACTCTTCAATAATCAATCCAACATTGGACCCTACGCTCTACAATATTGAGTCCAACATTGGACCACACACACTTCCATAATCAATCAAAAATTGGACCCTACACACTTCAATAATCAGTCCGGCATTGGATCACACTCTCTTCAATAATCAATCCAACATTGGACCCTACACTCTTCAATAATGAGTCCAACATTGGATCTCACACTCTTCAATAATCAATCCAAAATTGGACCCTACACCCTTCAATATTCAATACAACATTGGACTCTACACTCTTCAATAATTAATCCAGCATTGAACCATAAACTCTACAATAATCAATCCAACATTGGACCCTACACTCTTCAATATTCAATGCAACATTGGACCCTTCCCTCTTCAATAATGACACCAACATTGGACACTACACTGTTCAATATTCAATACAGATTTGACACTGAACTCATCAATAAGCAATCCAACATTGGAACCTACACTCTTCAATAGTCAATCCAACATTGGACCATACATTCTTCAATATTCAATCCAACATTGGACCCTACACTCTACAATATTGTGTCCAACATTGGACCACACACTCTTCAATAATCAATCCAACATTGAACCCTACTCTCTTCAATAATCAATCCAACATTGAACCCTACTATCTTCAATATTCAATCCAACATTGGACCCTACATTCTTCAATATTCAATCCAACATTGGACCCTACACTCTACAATAATCAAGCCAACATTGGACACTACACTCTTCAATATTCAATCCAGCATTGAACCCTACACTCTTCAATAATCAATCGAACATTGGACATTACACTCTTCAATATTCAATCCAACATTGGACCCTACACTCTTCAATAATCAAGCCAACATTGGACACTACACTCTTCAATATTCAATCCAGCATTGAACCCTACACTCTTCAATAATCAATCAAACATTGGACGCTACACTCTTCAATAATCAATCCAACATTGGACCCTACATTCTTCAATATTCAATCCAACATTGGACCCTACACTCTTCAATAATCAAGCCAACATTGGACAATACACTCTGCAATTATCAATCCGACATTGGACCCAACACTATTCAATATTCAATCCAACATTGGACACTACACTCTTCAATAATCAATCCAACATTCGACCCTACACTCTTCAGTATACAATATAAAATTGGACCCTACACTCTTCAATAATCAGTCCAGCATTGGACCCTACACTCTTCAATAATCAGTCAAACATTGGACCCTACACTCTTCAATAATCAATCCAACATTGGACCCTACACTCTACAATAATGAGTCCAACATTGGACCACACACTCTTCCATAATCAATCCAAAATTGGACCCTACACTCTTCAATATTCAATGCAACATTGGACTCTACACTCTTCAATAACCAATCCAACATTGAACCCTACTCTCTTCAATATTCAATCTAACATTGGACCCTACACTCTTCAATAATCAAGCCAACATTGGACACTACACTCTTCAATATTCAATCCAGCATTGAACCCTACACTCTTCAATAATCAATCCAACATTGGACACTACACACTTCAATAATCAATCCAACATTGGACCCTACATTCTTCAATATTCAATCCGACATTGGACCCTACACTCTTCAATAATCAAGCCAACATTGGACACTACACTCTGCAATAATCAATCCGACATTGGACCCGACACTGTTCAATTTTCAATCCAACATTGGACCCTACACTCTTCAATAATCAATCCAACATTCGACCCTACACTCTTCAGAAATCAGTCCAATATTGGATCCTACACTCTTCAATAATCAGCCCAACATTGGACCCTACACTCTTCAATAATCAATCCAACATTGGACTCTGCACTCTTTAATAATCAGTCCAGCATACGACCCTACACACTTCAGTAATCAATCCAACATTGAACACTACACTCTTCAATAATCAGTCCAAAATTGGATGCTACACTCTTCAATAATCAACCCAAAATTGGACCCAACACACTTAAATAATCAATCCAAAATTGAAACCTACACTCTTCAATAATCATTCCAACATTGGACGATACACACTTCAATATTCAATTGAACATTAGTTGCTACACTCTTGAATAATCAATCCAAAATTGGACCGTACATTCTTCAATAAACAATCCACCTTTAGACCATACACTATTTAATAATCAGTCCAACATTGGACCCTAAACTCTTTAATAATCAATCCAACATTGGACCCTACACTCTTCAATAAGCAGTCCAGCATTGGACCCTACACTCTTCAATAATAAATCCAACATTGGACCGTACGCTCTTCAATAATGAGTCCAACATTGGACCACACACTCTTCAATAATCAATCCAAAATTGTCCCTACACTCTTCAATATTCAATACAACATTGGACTCTACACTCTTCAATAATCAACCCAAAATTGGACCCAACACTCTTCAATAATCAGTCCAACATTGGACCCTGAACTCTTCAATAATCAGTCCAACATTGGACCCTACACTCTTCAGGTACATTGGACGTCCAATCCCTCTACACCTCCATCCCCCACCAGGATGGCCTTCGGGCGCTCTGTTTCTTCCTTGAACAGAGGCCCAACCAGTCCCCATCCACCACCACCCTCCTCCGCCTGGCTGAACTTGTTCTCACATTGAACAACTTCTCTTTTGACTCCACTCACTTCCTCCAAATTAAAGGTGTCGCTATGGGAACCTGCATGGGCCCTAGCTATGCCTGCCTGTTCATGGGACATGTGGAACATTCTTTGTTCCAGTCCTACTCAGGTCCCCTCCCTCAACTCTTTTTCCGGTACATCGCTGAGTGTATTGGTGCCGTTTCCTGCTCTCGCCCTGAACTGGATAAGTTCATTCACTTTACTTCCAATTTCCACCCTGCCCTCACCTTCACAAGGTCCATCTCTGACTCTTCCCTTCCCTTCCTTGACTTCTCCGTCTCCATTTCTGGCGATCGGCTTTCAACAAACATCCACTACAAGCCCACCGACTCCCACAGCTTCCTGGACTACACTTCCTCCCACCCCGCTTCCTGTAAGGACTCTATTCCTTTCTCCCAGTTTCTCTGCCTCCGCCGCGTCTGTTCTGACGATGCCACCTTCCATACTAGTGCTTCTGACATGTCTCCCTATTCCCTCAACCGAGGATTCCCCTCTACCGTGGTTGACACGGCCCTTGACCGTGTCCGTTCTATTTCCCGCACTTCTGCTCTCACCCCTGCTCCTCCCTCCCAGAACCACGATCAGGTTCCCCTTGTCCTCACCTTTCACCCCACCAGCCTGCACATTCAACGGATCATCCTCCGCCATTTCCGCCACCTCCAACGTGATCCCACCACCAAACACATCTTCCCCTCACCTCCCCTTTCAGCATTCCGAAGGGACCGCTCCCTCCGCGACACCCTGGTCCACTCCTCAATCACCCCCAACAGCCCTGCTCCTTCACCTGGCACCTTCCCGTGCAAGCGCAGGAGATGCAACACATGCCCTTTTACCTCCTCCCTTCCCACTGTCCAGGGCCCCAAACACCCCTTCCAGGTGAAACAGTGATTTACTTGTATTTCTTGCAATTTAATATACTGTATTTGCTGCTCACGATGCGGTCTCCTCTACATTGGGGAGACCAAACGCAGATTGGGCGACCGCTTTGCCCAACACCTCCATTCAGTCCGTATGGGTGACCCTGAGCTTCCAGTTGCCTGTCACTTTAATTCACCGCTTCACTCCCACTCTGATCTCTCTGTCCTCGGGCTATGGCATTGTTCCAATGCAGCTCAACGTAAGCTCGAGGAACAGCACCTCATCTTTCAATTGGGCACTTTGCAGGCTGCCGGGCTCAACATTGAGTTCAACAATTTCAGATAATTATCCCTGCCCCCATTTTTCATGCAGTATGATTTTTGCCATTCCCATTTGCAACATTTTATCTTTCCTGCCTCTTACAAAAGTACAGGATGTTCTTTCTATTTCTTCCTCTCCCCTCCTAACCACGCCCCCCCCCCCCCGCCGCTGTTTCTTCACCTGCTTAATATCTGTTACATCTCCAGCTTTTTCCAGTTCTGATGAAGGGTCCCAGACCTGAAATGTTAACTCTGTTTCTCTCTCCACGGATGCTGCCTGGCCTGCTGAGTATTTCCAGCATTTTCTGTTGCTATTTTGGACCCTACATTCTTCAATATTCAATCCAACATTGGAACCTTCCCTCTTCAATAATGAAGCCAACATTGGACACTACACTGTTCAATATTCAATGCAGCATTTGACCCTCAACTCATCAATAAGCAATCCAACATTGGAACCTACACTCTTCAATAGCCAATCCAACATTGGATCCTACATTCTTCAATATTCAATCCAACATTGGACCCTACACTCTTCAATAATTAAGCCAACATTGGACACTACACTCTTCAATATTCAATCCAGCATTGAAACCTACACTCTACAATAATCAATCCAACATTGGACACTACACTCTTCAATAACCAATCCAACATTGGATCCTACATTCTTCAATATTCAATCCAACATTGGACAATACACTCTTCAATAATCAAGCCAACATTGTACTCTACACTCTGCAATAATCAATCTGACATTGGACCCTACAATCTTCAATATTCAATCCAACATTGGACACTACACTCTTCAATAATCAATCCAACATTCGGCCCTACACTCTTCAATATACAATCCAAAATTGGACCCTACACTCTTCAATAATCAGTCCAACATTGAACCATACACTCTTCAGAAACCAGTTCAATATTGGATCCTACACTCTTCAATAATCAGCCCAACATTGGACCCTACACTTTTCAATAATCAATCCAAAATTGGACCCTGCACTCTTTAATAATCAGTCCAACATACGACCCGACACACTTCATTAATCAATCCAACATTGAATGCTACACTCTTGAATAATCAGTTCAAAATTGGATGCTACACTCTCCAATATTCAATCCAAAATTGGACCGTACACTCTTCAATAAACAATCGATCTTTGGACCATACACTCCTTAATAATCAGTCCAGCATTGGACCCTACACTCTTCAATAATCAGTCCAACATTGGGCACTACATTCTTTAATAATCAATCCAACATTGGACACTACATTTTTCAATATTCAATCCAACATTGCACAATACATTCTTCAATAACGAATCCAACATTGGACACTACACTCTTCAATATTCAATCCAATATTGGGCCCTACACTCTTCAATATTCAATCCAACATTGGACCCTACACTCTTCAATAACCAATCCAACATTGGACCCTATACTCTTCAGTAATCAATCCACCATTGAAAACTACACTCTACAATAATCAATTCAACATTGGACGCGACACTCTTAAATAATCTGTCCAACTATGGCCCCTACACTATTTTCAATAATCAATCCACCATTGAACCACAGGCTCTTCAAAAATCAGTCCAACTATGGACCGTACAATCTTTTCAATAATCAATCCAACATTGGACACTACACTCTTCAATAATCAATCCAACATTGGACACTACACTCTTCAATAATCAATCGAACATTGGACCCTACAGTCTTCAATAGTCAATCCAACATTGGACCCTGCACTCTTCAATATTCAATCCAACATTGGACCCTACACTCTTCAATAATCAATCCAACATTGGACCCTACACTCTTCAATATTCAATCCAACAATGGAGCCTACATTCTTCAATATTCAATCCAACATTGGAACCTACATTCTTCAATATTTAATCCAACATTGGACCCTACACTCTTCAATATTCAATCCAACAATGGTGCCTACACTCTTCAATAATCAATCCAACATTGGACCCTACATTCTTCAATATTTAATCCAACATTGGACCCTACACTCTTCAATAATCAAGCCAACATTGGACAGTACACTCTGCAAGAATCAATCCGACATTGACACTACACTCTTCAATATTCAATCCAACATTGGACACTACCCTCTTCAATAATCCATCCAACATTCGTCCCTACACTCTTCAATATACAATCCAAAATTGGACCCTACACTCTTCAGAAATCAGTCCAATAGTGGATCCGACACTCTTCAATAATCAGCCCAACATTGGACCCGACACTCTTCAATAATCAATCCAACATTGGAGCCTGCCCTCATTAATAATCAGTCCAACATATGACCCTACACACTTCAATAATCAATCCAACATTGAACACTACACTCTTCAATAATTAGTCCAAAATTGGATGCTGCACTCTTCAAAAATCAACCCAAAATTGGACCACACACTCTTAAATAATCAATCCAAAATTGAAACCTACACTCTTTAATAATCAATCCAAAATTGGACCGTACACTCATCAATAAAGAATCCAACTTTGGACCATATACTCTTTAATAATCAGTCAAACATTGGACCATAAACTCTTCAATAATCAATCCAAGATTCGACCCTACACTCTTTAATAATCAGTACAGCATTGGACCCTACACTCTTCAATAATCAATCCAACATTGGACCCTACGCTCTTCAATAAACAGTCCAACTATGGACCCTATACTCTTTAATAATCAATCCATCATTGGACCCTACACTCTTCAATAATCAATCCAACATTGGACGCTACATTTTTCAATATTCAATCCAACATTGCGCATTACATTCTTCAATAACGAATCCAACATTGGACACTACACCCTTCAATATTCAATCCAATATTGGACCCTACACTCTTCAATACGCAATCCAAAATTGGACCCTACACACTTCAATAATCAATCCAACATTGGACCCTACATTCGTCAATATTCAGTGCAACATTGGACGCTACACTCTTCAATAATCAATCCGAAATTGGACCCTATACTCTTCAATACTCAATCCAACATTGGACCCTACATGCTTCAATAATCAGTACAACATGGGACCCGACACTCTTCAGTAATCAATCCAACATTGGACCCTACACTCATCAATATTCAATCCAATATTGGACCACACGCTCTTGAATAATCAGTTCAACTATGGACCCTACACTCTTTTCAATAATCAATCCAACATTGGACCACACACTCTTCAATAATCAATCGAACATTGGACCATACACTCTTCAATAATGAATCCAACATTGAACCACACACTCTTCAATAATCAATCCAACATTGGAACCTACTCTCCAATATTCAATCCAAAATTGGACCATACACTCTTCAATATTCAATCCAACATTGGTCGCTACACTCTTCAATAAGCAATCCAAAATTGGACCATACACTCTTCAATATTCAATCCAACATTGGACCCTAAACTCTTCAATAATCAATCCAAAATTGGACTTTACACTCTTCAATAATCAGTCCAGCATTGGACCCTACACTCTTCAATAATCAATCCAACATTGGACCCGATGCTCTTCAATAAGCAGTCCAACTATGGACCCTATACTCTTCAATAAACAGTCCAAATATGGACCCTATACTCTTTAATAATCAATCCAACATTGGACCCTACACTCTTCAATATTCAATCCAATATTGGACACCACACTCTTCAATATTCAATCCAAAATTGGACCCGACACTCTTCAATAATCAATCCAACATTGGAATCTACACTCTTCAAAAATCAATCCAACATTAGACCCTACATTCGTCAATATTCAGTGCAATATTGGACCCTACAGTCTTCAATAATCAATCCGAAATTGGACCCTATACTCTTCAATATTCAATCCAACATTGGACCCTACATGCTTCAATAATCAGTACAAAATTGGACCACACACTCTTCAGTAATCAATCCAACATTGGACCCTACACTCATCAATATTCAATCCAATATTGGATCCTACACTCTTCAATAATCACTCCAACATTGGACGCGGCACTCTTAAATAATCAGTCCAACTATGGCCCCTACACTCTTTTCAATAATCAATCCACCATTGGACCACACGCTCTTGAATAATCAGTCCAACTGTGGACCCTACACACTTTTCAATAATCAATCCAACATTGGACACTACACGCTTCAATAATCAATTCAAAATTGGACCCTACACTCTGCAGTAATCAATCCAACATTGGACCCAACACTCATCAATATTCAATCCAACATTGGAGTCTACACTCTTCAATAATCAATCGAACATTGGACACTACACTTTGCAATGACCATTCTGACATTGGTCCCTACACTGTTCAATATTAAGTCCAACATTGGACCCTGCACTCTTCAATATTCAATCCAACATTGGACCCTACACTCTTCAATAATGTATCCAACATTGGACCCTACACTCTTCAATATTCAATCCAACATTGGACCCTACATTCTTCAATAATCAATCGAACATGGGACTCTACAGTCTTCAATAATCAATCCACTATTGGACAGTACTGTCTGCAATGACCATTCTGACATTGGTCCCTACACTGTTCAATAATAATCCCAGCATTGGACCCTGCACTCTTGATTAATCAATCCAACATTGGACCTAACACTCCTCAATATTCAATCCAACATTGGACCCTAAACTCTTCAATAATCAAGCCAACATTGGACACGACACTCTAAAATAATCAATCCGACATTGGACCCTACTCTCTTCAATATTCAATCCAACATTGGACACTACATTCTTCAATAATCCATCCAACATTCGTCCCTACACTCTTCAATGCACAATCCAAAATTGGACCCTACACTCTTCAATAATCAGTCCAACATTGAACCCTACACTCTTCAGAAATCAGTCCAATATTGGATCCGACGCTCTTCAATAATCAGTAGAACATTGGACTCTACACTCTTCAATAATCAATCCAACATTAGATCCTGCACTCTTCAATAATCAGTCCAACATACGACCCTACACACTTCAATAATCAATCCAACATTGAACGCTACTCACTTCAATAATCAGTCCAAAATTGGATGCTACACTCTTCAATATTCAACCCAAAATTGGACCCAACACTCTTAAATAATCAATCCAAAATTGAAACCTACACTCTTCAATAATCATTCGAACATTGGAACATACTCTGTTCAATAATCAACCTAAAATTAGACCCTACACTCTTCAATAATCAATGCAACATTGGACCGTACATTCTTCAATAACGTATCCAACTTTGGCCCATACACTCTTTAATAATCAGTCCAACATTGGACCCTAAACTCTTCAATAATCAATCCAACATTGGACCCTACACTCTTCATTAATCAGTCCAGCATTGGACCCTACACTCTTCAATAATCAGTCCAACATTGGACCCTGCACTCTTCAATAATCAATCCAACATTGGACCCTACACTCTTCAATAATCAATCCAACATTGGACCCTACACTTTTCAACATCCAATCCAACATTGCACACTACATTCTTCAATAACGAATCCAACATTGGACACTACACTCTTCAATATTCAATCCAATATTGGACCATACACTCTTCAATAATCAGTACAACATTGGACCTACACTCTTCAGCAATCAATCCAACATTGGACCCTACACTCATCAATATTCAATCCAATATTGGATGCTACACTCTTCAATAATCAGTCCAACATTGGATCCAACACTCTTCAATAATAAATCCACCATTGGATGCGACACTCTTAAATAATCAGTCCAACTATGGCCCCGACAGTCTTTTCAATAATCAATCCACCATTGGACCACACGCCCTTGAATAATCAGTCCAACTATGGACCCTACACTCTTTTCAATAATCAATCCAACATTGAACACTACTCTCTTCAATAATCAGTCCAAAATTGAATGCTACACACTTCAATAATCAACCCAAAATTGGACCCTACACTCTTCAATAATCAACCCAAAATTGGACCCAACACTCTTAAATAATCAATCCAAAATTGAAACCTACACTCTACAATAATCATTCGAACTTTGGAACCTACTCTATTCAATAATCAATCTAAAATTAGGCCCTACACTCTTCAGTAATCAATACAACATTGGACAATACACACTTCAATATTCAATCCAACATTGGTCGCTACACTCTTCAATAATCAATCCAAAATTAGACCGTACACTCTTTATTAAAGTATCCAACTTTGGACCATACACTCTTTAATAATCAGTCCAACATTGGAACATAAACTCTTCAATAATCAATCCAACATTGGACCCTACACTCTTCAATAATCAATCCAACATTGGACCCTACATTTTTCAATATTGAATCCAACATTGCACACTAAATTCTTCAATAACGAATCCAACATTGGACACTGCACTCTTCAATATTCAGTCCAATATTGGACCATACACTCTTCAATATTCAATCCAACATTGGACCCTACACTCGTCAATATTCAATCCAACATTGGACCCTACACACTTCAATAATCAGTACAACATTGGACCTACACTCTTCAGTAATCAATCCAACATTGGACCCTACACTCATCACTATTCAATCCAATATTGGATACTACACTCTTCAATAATCAGTCCAACATTGGATCCAACACTCTTCAATAATCAATCCAACATTGGATGCGACACTCTTAAATAATCAGTCCAACTATGGCCCCTGCACTCTTTTCAATAATCAATCCAACATTGGACCACACACTCTTCAATAATCAAACGAAGATTGGACCATACACTCTTCAATAATCAATCCAACATTGGACCACACACTCTTCAATAATCAATACAACATTGGACCGTACTCTCCAAAATTCAATCCAAAATTGAACCCTACACTCTTCAATTATCAATCCAACATTGGAGCTGTGGTAAACCACTGTTATACCTGCCTGTGTGGGTGTTTGTATTCCACTGTGTACATGTCTGTACATGCCTCGGCTGACTCCTCCCACGAGTCCAGGTATAAAGGTGACTGCTCCACAGTCCCTCTCTATTCTGGACTGGTCGACCACTCGAGGCACACCTTCATTCTCTTGTTAATAAAAACCTGTTAGTTACTCGCTTAACATCAGTCTTTTGAGTAATTGATAGCGCATCAATTTTTTTAACAAGATTTTTTATAATGGAGAAGATCCTCACACCAGCATGCCTGGACTTAGACCATCGGGAGGCGGACGCATCCACCAAGTTTGCTCACTGGCTTAGGTGCTTTGAAAGATTCCTGATCGCCTCCGCTGCAACGGTCAAATCGGATGAGGACAAACTGGATGTCATGACCTCCAAAGTGAACCACCGAGCGTACTCGGTCATCCAGGACGCGACCTCGTACACGGCTGCTCTCAAGCTCCTCAAGGACCAGTACACACGCCCAGTGAACGAGGTGTACACCAGGCACCTCCTGGGGAGTCGTAAACAATAAACTAGGGAATCGACCGTGGAATACCTTCAGGCACTGTCTGTGCTTGGCCGGGCCTGTGGTTGTAAGGATGTAAAGGCCGCCGTGTACACAGAGGAACTTATCCGGGACGCTTTTGTAGCGGGCCACAGGTCGAATTACACCCGACAGCGACTGTTGGAGCAGAGTGACCTCGACCTCAACAAGGCCTCTGAACTCGCACTATCATTGGACGCAGCCTACCGGGGCATGGATGCCTACTCCTCTGCACCATGGACGCCATGGGGAACGACAGCCTGGGACACGGTAGGACCGTCTCATAGCGCCGTGCCACCCCAGCCACATCCCAGCAACGGCCCAACTACCGCAGCAGTGTCCCAAGGCCAGAATGCTACTTCTGTGGCCAGGCCAAACACCCCAGAGCGCGCTGCCCGGCGAAAAATGCGATCTGCTCGGGCTGCGGGAAGAAGGGACACTACGCCAGCATCTGCAGGGCCAAAGCCACCCCGAACCCCAGCAGCGCCGCGTGTGGGCCGTGCGGGCCGCCATCTTGGGCCTCCCCAGCCATGTGCGAACCACCGGAACAGCAGCCATTTTGGATGCCTCCAACAACATGGGGATCATGGACGCCGCCATCTTGGACGCCCGCCGGGACGCAGCAGGCCACCAACACTGCCTCATCTGATACCCGCAGCGACACACCGACCCCTACGCTGGCCTCCGTTACGCTGGACCAAGCGAGACCGCGCCAACTGGCCTGGTCCACAATGGACATTAAGGTAAATGGTCACGAAACAACCTGCCTTTTTGACTCTGGGAGCACGGAGAGCTTCATCCACCCCGACACGGTGCGGTGTTTCTCTCTCCCAGTCCTGCCTGCGCACCAGCGGATTTCTATGGCCTCCGAGTCCCAGTCGGCGGACATTGGCGGCTACTGCGTGGTGACACTCTTAGTAGACGGGACTGTGTACGATAATTTTAATCTCCTGGTCCTGCCCCACCTCTGCGCTGCCGTTCTACTGAGGTTAGATTTTCAGTGCCACCTTAAAAGTGTTACGATGGCGTACGGTGGACCCCTCCCCCTACTCACAGTCCGCAGCCAGCAGCTTCCAAATTGCCCGCCGCGCACCAGGTGCACCCTCTCCACACTCAGAGTCACCCCCCCCGACTGTTTGCTAGCCTCACCCCCGACTGTAAGCCCATCGCCACAAAGAGCAGGCGATACAGTGCCGGGGACAGGGTTTTCATTAAAACCGAAGTGGAGTGGCTCCTGAAGGAGGGGATTATTGAGGGCAGCACCAGCCCAGGTTGTGGTCATTAAGACCAGCGAGAAGCAGCTCCTGGTCATTTACTACAGCCAGACAATAAATCGCTACACCCTGCTGGACGCTTACCCACTCCCCCGCATAGCTGATCTGGTCAACCAGATCGCGCAGTACCGCGTCTTCTCGACCATTGACCTGAAATCAGCGTACCACCAGCTCCCTATCCGCCCTGGGGACTGCCAGTATACTGCCTTTGAGGCAAACGGCCGCCTCTATCACTTCCTTAGGGTTCCCTTTGGCATCACCAACGGGGTCTCCGTCTTCCAAAGGGAGATGGACCGGATGGTCGATCAAAATGCGTTGCAGGCCACTTTCCCATATCTGGACAATGTGACCATCTGCGGCCATGACTTGCAGGACCATGACGCAAACCTAAAAAAATTCCTCTGCACCGCCCAACTCCTGAACCTGACGTATAACAAGGAGAAGTGCATATTCCACACAACCCGCCTCGCCATCCTTGGCTGTGTTGTGGAACACGGAGTCATCGGTCCCGACCCCGACCGGATGCGTCCCCTTATGGAACTCCCACTGCCCCACTGCCTCAAGGCCCTGAAGAGGTGCCTAGGGTTTCTCTCCTATTACGCCCAGTGGGTCCCCTACTATGCGGACAAGGCCCGTCCGCTGATCAAGTCCACCTCTTTTCCCTTGACGGCAGAGGCCCGCTTAGCCTTCCACCGTATCAAGGAAGACATTGCCAAAGCCACCATGCACGCAGTGGACGAATCCATCCCCTTCCAGGTGGAAAGCGACACATCCGACTTTGCCCTGGCCGCTACCCTTAATCAGGTGGGGAGACCCGTGGCCTTCTTTTCACGAGCCCTCCAGGGCCCGGAGACCAGACACTCCGCTGTTGAGAAGGAGGCCCAGGCTATTGTGGAGGCTGTGCATCATTGGAGGCACTACCTGGCTGGAAAACGATTTACCCTGCTCACTGACCAGCGTTCAGTTGCTTTTATGTTTAACAACAAGCAGAGGGGCAAAATCAAAAACGACAAGATCTTGAGGTGGAGAATCGAACTTTCCACCTACAATTATGAGATCTTGTACCGGCCCGGGAAGCTCAATGAACCCCCGGATGCTCTATCGCGTGGCACCTGCGCCAGCGCGCAGATCGATAGACTGTGGGCCCTCCACAATGACCTCTGCCACCCGGGGGTCACCAGGTTCTTCCACTTCATCAAGGCCCGCAACCTGCCTTACTCCATTGAGGAGGTCAGGACCATGACCAGGAACTGCCAAGTCTGCGCTGAGTGTAAACCGCACTTTTATAGACCAGACAGGGATCACCTGATAAAAGCCACTCGCCCCTTCGAGTGCCTGAGCGTTGATTTTAAAGGGCCTCTCCCCTCCTCCGACCGCAATGTGTACTTCCTCAACATTATTGATGAGTACTCCCGTTTCCCGTTCGCCATCCCCTGCCCGGACATGACCAGTGCCACGATCATTAAATATCTGAACGACCTCTTCACCCTGTTCAGTTTCCCCAGCTATATCCATAGCGACCGGGGCTCATCGTTTATGAGCGACGAACTCCGCCAGTACCTGCTCGCTAGGGGTATTGCCACAAGCAGGACCACCAGTTACAACCCCCGGGGGAACGGACAGGTGGAAAGAGAGAATGCGACAGTTTGGAAGGCCGCCCTGCTAGCCTTAAAGTCTAGGGGCCTTCCGACCTCCCGCTGGCAGGATGTGCTCCCCGATGCGCTCCACTCTATTCGGTCACTGCTCTGCACTGCCACTAACGCCACCCCTCATGAGAAAATGTTTGTCTTCCCAAGGAAGTCCACATCGGGGCATCGCTACCGCCATGGCTGACGTCCCCAGGGCCGGTCCTACTGAGAAGACACGTGAGGACCCATAAAACAGACCCCCTGGTTGATAGGGTCGACTTCCTCCACGCCAACCCCCAGTATGCGTACATTGCGTACCCGGACGGGCGGGAGGACACAGTCTCCATACGAGACCTCGCACCCTCAGGGGCCCCAGTAACCCACCACCCACAACCACCCCACCCCACGATCCAATATCCAACCCCAGCAGATGGCACGCCTGGGCCCCGCGACGCACTCGACACCCACGAGGACTACACACCAGTGCCCCAGCCTATGCGGGACTCGACGCCGGAAGCTTCACTACCCCTGCCATCGCCACGTCGATCACAGCGGCAGACAAGACCTCCGGAGAGACTCCAATACACAAACTTTTAATACACTTCACCCCGCCGGACTCATTTTTAAACAAGGGGTGAATGTGGTAAACCAATGTTATACCTGCCTGTGTGGGTGTTTGTATTCCACTGTGTACATGTCTGTACATGCCTCGGCTGACTCCTCCCACGAGTCCAGGTATAAAGGTGACTGCTCCACAGTCCCTCTGTATTCTGGACTGGTCGACCACTCGAGGCACACCTTCATTCTACTGTTAATAAAAGCCTGTTAGTTACTCGCTTAACCTCAGTCTTTTGAGTAATTGATAGTGCATCAGGAGCCTACACTCTTCAATAATCAATCGAACATTGGAACCTACAGTCTACAATAATCAATCCAACATTGGACACTACACTCTGCAATGAACATTCTGACATTGGACCCTACACTGTTCAATAATAAGTCCAACATTGGACCCTGCACTCTTCAATATTCAATCCATCATTGGACCCTACACTCTTCAATAATCAATTCAATATTGGACACTACACTCTGCAATGACCATTCTGACATTGGTCCCGACACTGTTCAATACTAAGTCCAACATTGGACCCTGCACTCTTCAATATTCAATCCAACATTGGAGCCTACACTCTTCAATAATCATTCGAACATTGGACCCTACACTCTTCAATAATCAATCCATTATTGGACCCTACACTCTTCAATATTCAATCCAACATTGGACACTACACTCTTCAATAATCGATCCAACAGTCCTCCATACACTCTTCAATATGCAATCCAAAATTGGAGCCTACACTCTTCAATAATCAGTCCAACATTGAACACTACACTCTTCAGAAATCAGTCCAATATTGGATCCGACACTCTTCAATAATCAGTCCAACATTGGACTCTACACTCTGCAATAATCAATCCAACATTGAACACTACACTCTTAAATAATCAGTCCAAAATTGAATGATACACTCTTCAATAATCAACCCAAAATTGGACACAACACTCTTAAATAATCAGTCCAGCATTGGACCCTACACTCTTCAATAATCAATCCAACATTGGACCCTACACTCTTCAATAATCAGTCCAGCATTGGACCCTACACTCTTCAATAATCAGTCCAACATTGGACCGTACACTCTTCAATAATCAATCCAAAATTGGACCCTATACTCTTCAATATTCAATCCAACATTGGACCCTACACGCTTCAATAATCAATCCAACATTGGACCCTACACTCTTCAATAATCAATCCAAAATTGGACTCTACACTCTTCAATATTCAATCCAACATTGCACAGTACATTCTTCAATAACGAATCCAACATTGGACACTACACTCTTCAATATTCAATCCAATATTGGACCCTACACTCTTCAATATTCAATCCAAAATTAGACCCTACACTCTTCAATATTCAATCCAACATTGGATCCTACACTCTTCAACAATCAATCCAACATTGGACACGACATTCTTAAATAATCAGTCCAACTATGGCCCCTACACTCTTTTCAATAATCAATCCACAATTGGACCACACGCTCTTGAATAATCAGTCCAACTATGGACCCTACACTCTTTTCAATATTCAGTCCAACATTGGACCACACACTCTTCAATAATCAATCCAACATTGGACCCTACACTCTTCAATATTCAATCCAACATTGGACCCTACACACTTCAATAATCAGTTCAAAATTGGACCATACACTCTTCAGTAATAAATCCAACATTGGACCCGACACTCATCAACATTCCATCAAACATTTGACCCTACACTCTTCAATATTCAATCCAACCTTTGTACCTACACTCTTCAATAATCAATCCAACCTTGGATGCTGCACTCTTCAATAAACCATCCACAATTGGACCATACACTCTTTAATAATCAGTCCAACATTGGACCCTAAACTCTTCAATAATCAATCCAGCAGTGGACCCTACACTCTTCAATAATCAGTCCAACATTGCACCCTACACTCTTCAATATTCATTCCAACTATGGAACCTACACTCATTAGTAATCAATCCAACATTGGACAACACACTTTTCATTAATCAATCGAAAATTGGACCCTACACTCGTCAATAATCAATCCAACATTGGACACCACATACTTCAATATTCAATCCAAATTTGGACCCTACACTGTTCAATAATCAATCCATAATTGAACCCTACTCTCTTCAATAATCCGTCCAACATTGGACTCTGCTCTCTTCAATAATCAATCCAACATTGAACCCTACATTCTTCAATAATCGATCCAACATTGGATGCTACACTCTTCAATATTCAATCCAACATTGGACACTACACTCTTCAATAATCAATCCAACATTGGACCCTACATTTTTCAATATTCAATCCAATATTGGACCCTAAACTCTTCAATAATCAGTACCACAATGGACTCTACACTCTTCAGTAATCAAACCAACACTGGACGTTACATGCATCACTAAGCAATCCAACATTGGACCATACACTCTTCAATAAACAATGCAACATTGGGCCACACACTCTTCAATAATCAATTGAACATTGGACCCTACACTCTTCAATATTCAATCCAAAATTGGACCCTACACTCTTCAATAATCAATCCAACATTGGACCCCACACTCTTCAATAATCAATCCAACATTGGACCCTACTTTCTTCAACATTGAATCCAACATTGGACCTTACACTCTTCAATAATCAATCCGAAATTGGACTCTACACTCTTCAATATTCAATCCAACATTGGACCCTGCACGCTTCAATAATCAGTTCAACATTGGACCCTACATTCTTCAGTAATCAATCCAACATTGGACCCTACACTCATCAATATTCAATCCAACATTGGACATGACACTTTTCAATAATCAATCCAACATTGGACCCCACACTCTTCAATAATCTATCCAACATTGGACCATACACTCTACAATAATCAATCCAACATTGGACCCTACACTCTTCAATAATCAGTCCAACATTGGACCCGACACTCTTCAATATTCAATCCAACATTGGACCCTACATTCTTCAATAATGAATCTAACATTGGACCCTACACTCCTCAATATTCAATCCGACATTGGACCCTACACACTTCAATAATCAATCCAACATTGGACCACACACTCGTCAATAATGAATCCAACATTGGTCCCTACTCTGTTCAATAATCAGTCCGGCATTGGATCCCACAACCATCAATAATCAATCCAACATTGGACCCTACAAGCTTCAATAATGAGTCCAACATTGGAATCTACACTCTTCAATATTCAATCCGACATTGGACCTTACACTCTTCAGTATTCAATCTAAAATTGGACAATACAAACTTCAATAATCAATCCAACATTGGACCCTACAATCTTCAATAATCAATCCAACATTGGATCCTACACTCTGCAGTGACCATTCCGAAATACGTCCCTACACTGTTCAATAATAAGTCCAACATTTGGACCCTGCACTCTTCGATATACAATCCAACATTGGACCCTACACTTTTCAATAATCAATCCAAAATTGGACATTACACTGTTCAATATTCAATCCAACATTGGACCGTACATTCTTCAATAATGAATCCAACATTGGATCCTACACTCTTCAATAATCAATCCAACATTGGACCATAAACTCTTCAATAATCAATCCAACATTGGGCCCTACAGTCTCCAATAATCAATCCAACATAGGACCCTACTCTATTCAATAATCAATCCAACATTTGACCCAACACTCCTCAATATTCAATCCAACATTAGTCCGAACTCTATTCAATAATCAATCCAAAATTGCACCCTACTCTCTGCAATGGCCATTCTGAAATTGTTCACTACACTGTTCAATAATAAGTCCAGCATTGGACCCTACACTCTTCATTAATCAATTCGACATTGGACCCCACACTCTTCAATAATCAATCGAACATTGGACCTTACACTCTTCAATAATCAATCCAACTTTGGATACTACACTCTGCAATGACCATTCCGAATTTGGTCACTACACTGTTCAATAATAAGTCCAACATTGGACCCTACACTCTTCAATAATCAATCCAACATTGGACCCTACACTATTCAATATTCAATCCAACATTGGACCCTAAACTCTTAAATAATAAATCCAACATTGAACCCTACATTCTTTATAATCAGTCCAACATTGGACCCTACACTCTTGAATAATCAGTCCAACATTGAA
Source organism: Somniosus microcephalus (assembly GCF_052327205.1). Lineage (NCBI taxonomy): Eukaryota > Metazoa > Chordata > Chondrichthyes > Squaliformes > Somniosidae > Somniosus > Somniosus microcephalus. The sequence continues at coordinate 107,038 of NW_028225351.1, forward strand.
CCCTACACTGTGCAATACTCAGTCCAACAGTGAACACTACACTCTTCAATAATCAGTCTAACATTGGACCCAACGCTCTTCAATAATCAGTCCAACAATGAAACCTACTCTCTTCAATAATCAGTCCAACATTGGACATTACTCTCTTCAATAATCAATCCAAAATTGGACGCTACACTCTTCAATAATCAGTGCACCATTGGATGCTACACTCTTCAATATTCAATCCAACCTTGGTCCCTACACTCTTCAATAAACAATCCAACCTTGGACCCTACACTCTTCAATAAACCATCCAAAATTGGACCATACACTCTTTAATAATCAGTCCAACATTGGACCCTAAACTCTTCAATAATCAATCCAGAAGTGAACACTGCACTCTTCAATAATCAGTCCAACATTGGACCCGACACTCTTCAATAATCAGTCAAACTATGGAACCTACACTCTTTAATAATCAATCCAACATTGGACCCTACACTCTTCAATAATCAATCCAAAATTGGACCCTATACTCTTCAATATTCAATCCAACATTGGACCCTACACGCTTCAATAATCAATCCAACATTGGACCCTACACTCTTCAATAATCAGTCCAACATTGCACCCTACACTCTTCAATATTCATTCCAACTATGGAACCTACACTCATTAGTAATCAATCCAACATTGGACAACACACTTTTCATTAATCAATCGAAAATTGGACCCTACACTCGTCAATAATCAATCCAACATTGGACACCACATACTTCAATATTCAATCCAAATTTGGACCCTACACTGTTCAATAATCAATCCATAATTGAACCCTACTCTCTTCAATAATCCGTCCAACATTGGACTCTGCTCTCTTCAATAATCAATCCAACATTGAACCCTACATTCTTCAATAATCGATCCAACATTGGATGCTACACTCTTCAATATTCAATCCAACATTGGACACTACACTCTTCAATAATCAATCCAACATTGGACCCTACATTTTTCAATATTCAATCCAATATTGGACCCTAAACTCTTCAATAATCAGTACCACAATGGACTCTACACTCTTCAGTAATCAAACCAACACTGGACGTTACATGCATCACTAAGCAATCCAACATTGGACCATACACTCTTCAATAAACAATGCAACATTGGGCCACACACTCTTCAATAATCAATTGAACATTGGACCCTACACTCTTCAATATTCAATCCAAAATTGGACCCTACACTCTTCAATAATCAATCCAACATTGGACCCCACACTCTTCAATAATCAATCCAACATTGGACCCTACTTTCTTCAACATTGAATCCAACATTGGACCTTACACTCTTCAATAATCAATCCGAAATTGGACTCTACACTCTTCAATATTCAATCCAACATTGGACCCTGCACGCTTCAATAATCAGTTCAACATTGGACCCTACATTCTTCAGTAATCAATCCAACATTGGACCCTACACTCATCAATATTCAATCCAACATTGGACATGACACTTTTCAATAATCAATCCAACATTGGACCCCACACTCTTCAATAATCTATCCAACATTGGACCATACACTCTACAATAATCAATCCAACATTGGACCCTACACTCTTCAATAATCAGTCCAACATTGGACCCGACACTCTTCAATATTCAATCCAACATTGGACCCTACATTCTTCAATAATGAATCTAACATTGGACCCTACACTCCTCAATATTCAATCCGACATTGGACCCTACACACTTCAATAATCAATCCAACATTGGACCACACACTCGTCAATAATGAATCCAACATTGGTCCCTACTCTGTTCAATAATCAGTCCGGCATTGGATCCCACAACCATCAATAATCAATCCAACATTGGACCCTACAAGCTTCAATAATGAGTCCAACATTGGAATCTACACTCTTCAATATTCAATCCGACATTGGACCTTACACTCTTCAGTATTCAATCTAAAATTGGACAATACAAACTTCAATAATCAATCCAACATTGGACCCTACAATCTTCAATAATCAATCCAACATTGGATCCTACACTCTGCAGTGACCATTCCGAAATACGTCCCTACACTGTTCAATAATAAGTCCAACATTTGGACCCTGCACTCTTCGATATACAATCCAACATTGGACCCTACACTTTTCAATAATCAATCCAAAATTGGACATTACACTGTTCAATATTCAATCCAACATTGGACCGTACATTCTTCAATAATGAATCCAACATTGGATCCTACACTCTTCAATAATCAATCCAACATTGGACCATAAACTCTTCAATAATCAATCCAACATTGGGCCCTACAGTCTCCAATAATCAATCCAACATAGGACCCTACTCTATTCAATAATCAATCCAACATTTGACCCAACACTCCTCAATATTCAATCCAACATTAGTCCGAACTCTCTTCAATAATCAATCCAAAATTGCACCCTACTCTCTGCAATGGCCATTCTGAAATTGTTCACTACACTGTTCAATAATAAGTCCAGCATTGGACCCTACACTCTTCATTAATCAATTCGACATTGGACCCCACACTCTTCAATAATCAATCGAACATTGGACCTTACACTCTTCAATAATCAATCCAACTTTGGATACTACACTCTGCAATGACCATTCCGAATTTGGTCACTACACTGTTCAATAATAAGTCCAACATTGGACCCTACACTCTTCAATAATCAATCCAACATTGGACCCTACACTATTCAATATTCAATCCAACATTGGACCCTAAACTCTTAAATAATAAATCCAACATTGAACCCTACATTCTTTATAATCAGTCCAACATTGGACCCTACACTCTTGAATAATCAGTCCAACATTGAACCCTACACTGTGCAATACTCAGTCCAACAGTGAACACTACACTCTGCAATAATCAGTCTAACATTGGACCCAACGCTCTTCAATAATCAGTCCAACAATGAAACCTACTCTCTTCAATAATCAGTCCAACATTGGACATTACTCTCTTCAATAATCAATCCAAAATTGGACGCTACACTCTTCAATAATCAGTGCACCATTGGATGCTACACTCTTCAATATTCAATCCAACCTTGGTCCCTACACTCTTCAATAAACAATCCAACCTTGGACCCTACACTCTTCAATAAACCATCCAAAATTGGACCATACACTCTTTAATAATCAGTCCAACATTGGACCCTAAACTCTTCAATAATCAATCCAGAAGTGAACACTGCACTCTTCAATAATCAGTCCAACATTGGACCCGACACTCTTCAATAATCAGTCAAACTATGGAACCTACACTCTTTAATAATCAATCCAACATTGGACACCACACACTTCAATATTCAATCCAAAATTGGACCCTAAACTCTTCAATAATCAATCCAACATTGGAACCTACACTCTTCAATAATCAATCCAACATTGGACCCTACATTCTTCAATATTCAATCCAACATTGGATGCTACACTTTTCAATATTCAAACCAACATTGGATCCGACACTCTTAAATAACCAATCCAAAATTGAACCCTACACTCTTCAATAATCAGTCCAACATTGGACTCTGCTCTCTTCAATAATCAATCCAACATTGAACTCTACATTCTTCAATAACCGATCCAACATTGGATGCTACACTCTTCAATATTCAATCCAACATTGGACACTACACTCTTCAATAATCAATCCAACATTGGACCCTACATTTTTCAATATTCAATCCAATATTGTAGCCTAAACTCTTCAGTAATCTGCACCACAATGGACCCTACACTCTTCAGTAATCAATCCAACACTGGACGTTACACACATCACTAAGCAGTCCAACCTTGGCCCATACATTCTTCAATAATCATTCCAAAATTGAACACTAAACTCTTCAATAATCAATCCAACATTTGACCCTAAACTCTTCAATAATCAATCCAACTTTGGACCCTACACTCTTCAATATTCAATCCAACATTGGACCCTAAATTTTTAAATAATTAATCCAACATTGAACCCTGCACTCTTCAATAATCAGTCCAACATTGGACCCTACACTGTGCAATACTCAGTCCAACAGTGAACACTACACTCTTCAATAATCAGTGCAACATTGGACGCTACGCTCTTCAATAATCAGTCCAACATTGAAACCTACTCTCCTCAATTATCAGTCAAACATTGGACCCTACTCTCTTCAATTATCAACCCAAAATTTGACCCTACACTCTTCAATAAACAATCCAACCTTGGACCCTACACTCTTCAATAAACCATCCAAAATTGGACCATACACTCTTTAATAATCAGTCCAACATTGGACCCGATACTCTTCAATAATCAATCCAGAAGTGGACCCTACACTCTTCAATAATCAGTCCAACATTGGACCCGACACTCTTCAATTATCAGTCCAACTATGGAACCTACACTCTTTAATAATCAATCCAACATTGGACAACACACTCTTCAGTAATCAATCCAACATTGGACCCTACACTCGTCAATAACCAATCCAACATTGGAAACCACACACTTCAATATTCAATCCAAAATTGGACCCTACACTCTTCAATAATCAATCCAACATTGGACCCTACATTCTTCAATATTCAATCCAACTTTGGACCCTACACTGTTCAATAATCAATCCGAAATTGGACCCTACACTTTTCAATATTCATACCAACATTGGACCTGACACTCTTAAATAACCAATCCAAAATTGAACCCTACACTCTTCAATAATCAGTCCAACATTGGACCCTGCTCTCTTCAATAATCAATCCAACATTGAACCCTACATTCTTCAATAATCGGTCCAACATTGGAGCCTACCTTTTTCAATATTCAATCCAACATTGGACCCTACACTCTTCAATAATCATTCCAACATTGGGCCTATTATATCCGTGTATGATTGAGACACAGACAGCAGGAGTTGAACAAAACAAGTCTTTACTGAATGAAGTCAATCGGGAAACTGAAACTACAGAGGCTTACTAGCACCTTTTATACAGGGGTGGTCACTGCCGGTACTGCAGTCTGAGACCAGTTATTCTCTTAAAGGTACATACACAACAATTCCTCCCCTTTTAGATAAACAGTACATAACATTAATTTAACAACTAAATGATAACTAATTACAATCACAATTACAGTTGCTAGATACATTGGTTGAGTTTAAGCAATTATAAGTTCAGTCTTTGAGGAGGCTTCCTGATTCTGTCTGGATAACGCCTCTTTGGGGTATCAGGTTCTTCTGGCAAGGTTGAGTCGGGATCAATGTCGTTGTTTGGTTCATCTGCTTCCAATATCACCGATTCTGCGGTAGCTGCAATTGGTACGTCGATTTCATTGTCAGGTGTATCAGATCGTGGTGTGGAGTTGACGTTTTCCAGTAACTCTAGAATCTGGTCAGCATGGCATCTTACAATGCTTTCTCCAACGTCCATGGTATACATGAGAGGTCCTTGCCATGTACAAATCGTTCCTGGCTGCCATTTCTCAGTGCGGTAGTCCCAGGCCAAAACTGGTTGACCTATCTTAAAACTCCTGGTCGGCCTTTCATTCATATTCTGAAACTGCCTCTTCTCCACATCTCTTCAGACGTTTGACTTAAACAAATCCAAGCGGCATCGTAGTCTTCGATTGAAGAACATCATGGCTGGAGTTTTGTTGGTAGCCGCATGTGTCGCATTCCGGTAGGCAAACAAGAAGTTGTCCACCTTGTGTTGTAGGGGTAAATCTTCATTACACATTGCCTTGATAGCCTTCTTGAATGTTTGAGCAAACCTCTCGGCCAATCCATTAGTGGCTGGATGATATGGGGCAGATGTGTAATGCTTAACACCATTGTTCTTTAAGAACCTCCGGAACTCTTCAGACACAAACTGTGGTCCATTGTCAGAGCAAATCTGTTCAAGCAGCCCATTCCTGGCGAATATGGTTCATAAAACTGTGATAGTTTTTTCTGTGGTGGTTGAGGAAATTTTTACTACCTCTGGCCACTTTGAATGTGCATCCACCGCAATTAAAAATATCGAGTCCATGAAGGGACCAGCAAAATCAATATGCACCCTTTGCCATGGAGATGAGGGCCACTCCCATGGATGTAGAGGAGCTTGTGGTGGGACGTTTTGGACCTTCTGGCATCCTGCACAGCTCTTGGTCATCTCTTCGATTTCTCTATCGATTCCCGGCCACCACACAAACGCTCTGGCTAAGTTTTTCATTTTTACCCCACCCAGATGACACTCATGAAGCTCATTGAGCACTCTATCCATCAACTTAGGTGGAATTACTACTCTGGATCCACACATCAAGGTTCCTCTGCACACTGACAGCTGTTCTCTTCTCGGCGAGAATGCTGGCAGCAGTAGTTCGCCATGTGCTGGCCATCCCTTCACCGTTAAATCATAGACCCGGGATAGTGTCGGGTCATTTCGTGTTTCCTTTTCTATGTTTGCATTCATCACAGGGAGACATTCGACTATGGTCGAGTGGAATATCTCCATTGGATCCACTGCAAGGTCTTCTTCCACCGTCGGCAATGGTAGGTGCGACAATCCATCAGCATTCCCATGCTGTTTAGTTCCTTTGTACTCGATGTCATAATGGTGTGCCCCTAGGAAAAGGGACCACCTCTGCAGCCGTTGCGCTGTCATTATCGGTACGCCCTTCTGAGGGTTGAAAATGAAGACAAGAGGTTGATGATCGGTTAGTAGAGTAAATTTTTGACCGTGCAGGTAGTGATTGAACTTCTTTACCCACCACACTAGGCTGAGGGCCTCTCTGTCAATCTGGGTGTAGTTACGCTCGGCAGAAGTTAACGAGCGTGACGCAAAAGCTATCGGCCTCTCTAAACCATCAAGGAATTTATGTGACAGTACCACCCCAATGCCGTAGGGAGACGCATCACACGCCAGTCTGATCGGCAGTGCTGGGTTGTAGTGAGCCAATACTTCTCTTGAAGTGATTAAGTCCTTACTCTTCTGAAAGGCCCGCTTACAGTCATTGCTCCATTTCCATGCTACTCCCATTCGTAGTAGGGCGTTCAGTGGGTGCAGAATTGTGGACAAATTCGGTAAAAACTTATGGTAGTAATTCACCAATCCGAGGAATGACCTCAGTTGCGACACATTTTCAGGCGCTGGGGCCTTAACAACCGCTTCAATTTTGTCAGGGGACTTATGTAACCCCTCTTCATCAATCACGTGGCCACAATACGATATCTGTTTCTTAAAAAACTCGCACTTGGGGCGGTTGGCTCGTAGCCCATGTTCCCGTAGTCTAGTGAGCACCTGTTCTAGGTTGTTAAGGTGTTCACTGTCATCTTCACCTGTCACAAGGATGTCGCCCAAGTAACACTGAGCCACAGAAATCACAGAAACCCCACAGTGCAGATAGAGGCCATTTCGGCCCATCGAGCCTGCACCGACACATATCCCACCCGATCCCCGTAACCCCTACACCAACACATATCCCACCCTATTCCTATAACCCCACGTATTTAATCCCCCTAACACTAAGGGTCAATTTATCATAGCCAATCAACCTAACCCGCACATCTTTGGACTGTGGGAGGAAACCGGAGCACCCGGAGAAAACCCACGCAAACACGGGGAGAATGTGCAAACTCCACACAGACAGTCGCCCGAGGCCGGATTCAAACCCAGGTCTCTGGCGCTGTGAGGCAACAGTGCTAACCACTATGCCACCGTGCTGCCCGGAATCCGGGCAGCATGGTGGCATAGTGGTTAGCACTGTTGCCTGGAATCCCTTGCAGGACTTGTTCCATCGCTCTTTGCCATATCGCCGGAGCCGATGCTACTCCGAATACCAATCGATGATACTGGTAAAGACCTTTGTGAGTGTTTATCGTGAGATACTTCCTAAAGGATTCTTCAACCTCCATTTGCAAATATGCCTGTGCTAGGTCAATTTTCGTAAAACGCTTCCCTCCAGATAGTGAGGCGAAGATGTCTTCTATCCTTGAAAGAGGATATTGTACTGTGTGAAGGATTGGGTTCACCGTCACCTTGAAGTCCCCACAGATGCGAACCTTCCTTGGCTCCTCAGACTTATTGCTTAACGTTTTCTTCATGACAGGAACGATAGGTGTCGCCCACTCGCTCCAGTCGACCTTAGACAACACGCCTGCCTTCTCCAGATTCTCCAGCTCTGCCTCGACGGCTGGGCGAATCGCATATGGTTCCGGTCTTGCTTTGAAAAACTTGGGAATTGCATTCTCTTCTATTTTTATCGAGGCGGTTACGCCTTTAAGAGTGCCCAGTTCTTGTTGAAATATCTCTTTGGCGTTAGCTAAGATTGTTGACAATCGTCCAGGAGTGATGTCTTCATATTTTTTACCATCCACCGTCATTGCATGAATGGAGTGCCAATCTAAGTTTATCTTCCTGGGCCATTCACGTCCCAATAACGGTGGTCCACCATTTGGCAGTATGTAAAGATAAAATTTCCGTATTTTCTTGCCGTTGTATTCAACAGGCACCCTTATTTTTCCTCTGGGGTATATTTTTGCCCCGTATACGTCGTCAAGACGATGGATGTCTCTCTCAAGGGTATGTGTGAGAATAGCCGCTCGTAGTCTTGTCAATTCATGATGGTTAGCGCTGATCCTGTATCCAATTCCATTTTAACTTGGGACCCTGCTATCATGAGGGTGACCCAAATGGTTCGGTGATCCTCTTTTGCGATTACATTGTGAAGTTTGAGACAGCTTAGTCTCTTGTTCCCGGATTCACTATCGCTCATCTGGTCTTCGGAACTACTGTCCGTCATCTTTTGTACTTTCTTGTACGGTTCCTTAGTAGCCTTTTTGTAGTCGCTGGTCTTCTTCCCAGACCTGCAAACTCGTGCAATGTGTCCCATCTTTCCGCATTGCCTGCATATTTTGTCTTTGGACCAGCAGTCCATCTGGTCATGGTTAGTTCTGCCGCAGCGATAACATTTTGCAAATCCCCGTGTCATTGCGTGGGTGTCGTATTCCTGTGGCTTTTGTTGTATTTCCGCAGCTCCCCTGGCTGCTGCTTCATACGCTACTGCCATGCTGAAAGCCTTATCTAGCGTCAGCTCTTTCTCTGAGAGTAACTTCTTCTGTGTTCCTTCACTCAGGAGTCCACAGACAAATTTGTCCCGTAGGGTATCTGCCAGTCCTGCTCCGAACTGGCAGTGCTTTGATAGCTTGCGTAGTTCCGTAAGGTACTCAGCATTGCTCTCATCTTTATGCTGAGTTCTTCTGTGGAATTTAAATCTTTCTGCTATCAGCAGCGGTGCAGGGTTTTGGTGTTCCTGTAGGACAGCAACAATTTCGTTAAAACTCTTCGCCTTCGGTTTGGCTGGAGTAATCAGGTCCCGCAATAGGCCGTACGTTCTAGCGCCCATTTAGTTTAGCAATACCGATGCCATTTTCTCATCGGCTATTTCGTTTGCCTCGCAATATACCTCGACTCTTTCCACATACGTGGTCCAGTCCTCTATTGTATTACCAAAGGCAGTGATACAGCCAGTCTTCGGCATCTTGAAAATCTAAAATGGCGCCTCCCGCGCTTTGCCTTCTTCCCCGATTTAACAAAATGGTGCCTCCCGCGCTTTGCCTTCTTCCCCGCTGATTAAGATGGCGCCTCCCGCGCTTTGCCTTCTTCCCCGCTGTTGCTAGCGCTGCTTTCCGCGGTTTCCGTTGTAACCTGCAGCTCCTCGCGGTTTCCTGCGCGTTTAATATTTCTTTTTTTATTATTTTCCTGTCGTGGAACAACCCTGTGGAACTCTTGCCTCCCTCTTCTCGGGTCTGTACGCAGCCCGGCTTCGTCGCACCGGCCGCGCCCTGTGTGCTCCACCCTCTCTCTCTCCTCTTCCCGACAACGCTGCTCGGCCCCGTTGCAAGCCACCCGCTCGAGTTCACGACCGCCGCAGCCCAGGAAGCATCAGTGTACTACCTGCCACCAGCCCGATTAGCTGAAGCACCGTTGACAGGAGCCAGGCCGCGCTTTCGACAGCTTCTCCAGCAATCTTCAACTCTGCTGACTCAGGGGCAGATGCTGACAGTCGACGCCCATTTCCACTGCTTCTTTCTTCCTTCTGGCCTCGCCCTCTGCTCACTTCGCTTCAGGAATGGATCGAAGGAGGTGGTGCAGATTGTAGGTGAGTTCATATCTGCTCATCGTCAGTCTTATGTCCGTGTATGATTGAGACACGGACAGCAGGAGTTGAACAAAACAAGTCTTTACTGAATGAAGTCAATCGGGAAACTGAAACTACAGAGGCTTACTAGTGCCTTTTATACAGGGGTGGTCAGTGCCGGTACAGCAGTCTGAGACCAGTTATTCTCTTAAAGGTACATGCACAACAGGACCCTAAACTCTTCAATAATCAATCCAACATTTGACCCAAAACTCTTCAATAATCAATCCAACTTTGGACCCTACACTCTTCAATAATCAATCCAACATTGGACCGTACACTCTTCAATAATCAATCCGACATTGGACCCTACACTCTTCAATATACAATCCAACATTGGTCACTACACTCTTCAATAATCAATCCAAAATTGGACCATACATTTGTCAATATTCAATGCAACATTGGACCCTACACTCTTCAATAATCAATCCGAAATTGGACCCTACACGCTTCAATATTCAATCCAACATTGAACGCTACACTCTTCAATAATCAGTCCAAGATTGGACCTTACTCTCTTCAATAATCAATCCAAAATTGGACCCTAAACTCTTCAATATTCAATGCAACATTGGATGCTACACTCTTCAATATTCAATCCAAAATTGGACCCTACACTCTTCAATAAACAATCCAACATTGGAACATACACAATTTAATAATCAGTCCAACATTGTACCCTAAACTCTTCAATAATCAATCCAACATTGGACCCCACACTCTTCAATAATCAATTCAACATTGGAACCTATACTTTGCAGTGACCATTCCGAAATTGGTCCCTACACTGTTCAATAATAAGTCAAAAATTGGACCCTACACTCTTCAATATTCAATCCAACATTGGACCCGACACTCTTCAATAATCAGTACAACAATGGACCCTACACTCTTCAGCAATCAATCCCACACTGGACCTTACATTCTTCAATATTCAATCCAACTTTGGACCCGGCACTCTTAAATAACCAATCCGAAATTAAACCCTACAATCTTCAATAATCAGTCCAACATTGGACCCTGCTCTCTTCAATAATCAATCCAACATTGAACCCTACATTCTTCAATAATCGATCCAACATTGGATGCTACACTGTGCAATACTCAGTCCAACATTGGACACTACACTCTTCAATAATCAATCCAACATTGGACCCTACATTTTTCAATATTCAATCCAATATTGGATCCTAAACTCTTCAATAATCAGTACCACAATGGACCCTACACTCTTCAGTAATCAATCCAACACTGGACGTTACACGCATCACTAAGCAACCCAACATTGGACCCTACACTCTTCAATAATCAATCCAACATTGGACCCTAAACTCTTAATAATCAATCTAACATTGGTCCCTACACTTTTCAATAATCATTCCAACATTGAACCCTACATTCTGCAATAACCATTCCGACATTGGTCCCTACACTGTTTAATAATAAGTCTAAAATTCGACCCGACACTCTTCAATAATCAATCCAACATTGGTCCCTACACTCTTCAATAATCAATCCAACATTGAACCCTACACTCTTCAATAATCAATCCAACATTGGGCCCTACATTCTTCAATATTCAGTCCAACATTGGATCCTACACTCTTCAATAATCAATCCAACATTGGACCATACACTCGACAATAATCAATCCAACATTGGAAACTACACTCATCAATGTCCATTCCGACAGTGGTCCCTACACTGTTCAATAATAAGTCCAACATTGGAAACTACACTCTTCAATAATCTATCCAATTTTGGACCCTACACTCTTCAATAATCAGTCCAACATTGAGACCTACACTCTTCAAGAATCAATCCGACATTGGACCATACACACTTCAATATTCAATCCAACATTGGACACTACACTCTTCAATAATCTATCCAAAATTAGACCATACTCTCTTCAATAATCAGACCAACATCGAAACCTACACTCTTCAATAATCAATCCAACATTGGATCCTAGACTCTTCAATAATCAATCCAAATTTAGACCCTACATACTTAAATAATCAATCGAACATTGAAAACTACACTCTGCAATAATCAATCCAACATTTGGTGCTACACTCCTCAATATTCAATCCAACATTGAACCCTATACTGTGCAATACTCAGTCCAACAGTGAACACTATACTCTTCAATAATCAGTCCAACATTGGATGCTACACTGTGCAATACTCAGTCCAACATTGGACCCTACACTCTTCAATAATCAGTCCAACATTGGACCCTACTCTCTTCAATAATCAATCCAAAATTGGACCCAACACTCTTCAATAATCAATGCACCATTGGATGCTACACTGTTCAATATTCAATCCAACCTTGGACCCTACACTCTTCAATAAACCATCCAAAATTGGACCATACACTCTTTAATAATCAGTCCAACATTGGACCCTAAACTCTTCAATAATCAATCCAGAAGTGGACCCTACACTCTTCAATAATCAGTCCAACTTTGGACCCGACACTCTTCAATAATCAGTCCAACTATGGAACCTGTACTCTTTAATAATCAATCCAACATTGGACAACACACTCTTCAGTAATCAATCGAACATTGGACCCTACACTCGTCAATAATCAATCCAACATTGGACACCACACACTTCATTTTTCTATCCAAAATTGGACCCTACACTCTTCACTAATCAATCCAACATTGGAACCTACACTCTTCAATAATCAATCCAACATTGGACCCTACATTCTTCAATATTCAATCCAACTTTGGAACCTACACTGTTCAATATTAAATCCGAAATTGGACCCTACAGATTTCAATATTCAAACCAACATTGGACCCGACACTTTTAAATAACCAATCCAAAATTGAACCCTACACTCTTCAATAATCAGTCCAACAGTGGACCCTGCTCTCTTCAATAATCAATCCAACATTGAACCCTACATGCTTCAATAATCGATCCAACATTGGATGCTACACTCTTCAATATTCATTCCATCATTGGACACTACACTCTTCAATAATCAATCCAACATTGGACCCTACATTTTTCAATATTCAATCCAATATTGGACCCTAAACTCTTCAATAATCAGTACCACAATGGACCCTACACTCTTCAGTAATCAATCCAACACTGGACATTACAAGCATCACTAAGCAATCCAACTTTGGACCATACACTCTTCAATTATCATTCCAACATTGGACCCTAAACTCTTTGTAATGAAATCTGTTTGTCTTGATCCTGTATTTGTTTTGCACTCATGTATATTACCCTCCCCCACTGTGTATAGTTTCACTTCCTCTTTCCCGACTAACCTGGGAGTTTCCAGGTTTTGGCTCTTGGCTCCGCCCCTGACTTCTCTTATATAAAGATCCCAGGATCTGTATGACTCATTCCTGTGAACCAGTCGGCGTGTTGAGATGTTATCTCTGATCTTAGTGATTAAAAGCCAACTTGTTTAAGTCTATAACTTCTAGTTTTGTGGTTATTGAAGGCCCATCAATTTTAATCACTAAAGAATGCTAGGATGGATCGACTCCTAAAACCAGAGCGTCTGGACTTGGATCCACATTCTGCTGAAGCATCAAATCAATTTGGACACTGGCTCAAATGCTTCGAACTCTTCGCGGGGGCCTCATCCGCTAGCGAGGTAGATAAGCAGAGTCTACTGACTACTCGCGTAAGTCATCGGATTTATTCGTTCATCCGGTACGCCACCTCTTACACGGAGGCCATCGCTATCCTAAAGGCCCAATACCAGAGGCTGGTAAATGAAGTGTACGCCAGGCATCTGCTGGCTACACGCAGGCAGCGACCAGAGGAATCAATGGACGATTTCTTACAGGGCCTAAAGGACCTGGTCCGGGACTGTAACTGCAAGGCTGTGATGGCCAATGCGTACTCTGACGAATTGGTCCGCGATTCCTTCATCACGGGCCTCAAATCGAATTATATCCGACAGAGACTGCTGGAGAAGGAGGTGCTGGACTTAAAAAGGCAGTGGCCACTGCACGATCGCTGGACGTGGCCCAGAAAAACTCTGACTCTTATTCTTCCGGCCATGCAGCCCTCACCGCCTCGTGCGCGCCGAGGGGGCCGCCATCTTGGAATCAGCCATCTTCCCCATCCAGGTCTCAGACCAGCTCTATGCCGCCGGAGTCCCCACACAGAAGTTCACCAAGGAGTCCTACTACAGCGGCAATGTCTCGAGGCCCAAAATGCTACTTCTGCGGCCAGGCCAAGCACCCCAGACAACGATGCCCAGCGAAGGACGCTACATGCTTCAAATGTAAGAAAAAGGGGCATTTTAGCAAAGTCTGCAGGGGGAATCCGATTTCCAACTCCGTCACCGCCTCGTGCGTGCCGTGCGGGCCGCCATCTTGGGATCCGCCATCTTTTCCCGACTCAACGGCCACCCAGGGCCCAACAGTGGCTTCGATCATGGTGGATCAATCCAGGCCACACCCGTTGACAAAATCCATGATGGACATACAGGTAAACGGGAATTTAACGAAATGTTTAATTGACTGTGGGAGTACCGAGAGTTTTATCCACCCTAGCCTGGTACCGCGGCACTCATTAACGGTAACCCCTACACGGAGTAGAATTGCTATGGCTGCTAAGCCCCACACTTCGGACATTTTGGGCTACTGTGTGGTAACACTGACTGTAAAAGGCACGGACTACAAGGATTTTAAACTCCTCGTGATGCCAGAACTCTGTGTTAATGTAATCTTGGGCCTGGACTTCCATTGCTACCACGAAAGTGTCACGCTAGCATATGGCGGGTCCCAGCCGCCACTCACAGTCTGTGGCCTATCAAACTTAAAAATCAGCCCGCCCTCTTTATTCGCTAATCTCGCTCCGAACTGTAGGCCCATAGCGACCAAAAGTAGACGGTACAGTCTGGAAGACAGACACTTTATCAAGGCGGAAGTGGACAGACTCCTGCGGGAAGGCATTATTGAATGCAGTACCAGCCCGTGGCGTGCCCAAGTAGTCATAATTAAAAATAGCGAAAAGAAATGGATGGTAATTGACTACAGCCAGACTGTTAATATTTATACCCAGCTGGACGCCTACCCTTTACCCCGCATATCATCAATGGTCAACCAGATTGCGCAATACCGAGTCTTCTCGACTATCGACCTCAAATCCGCGTATCACCAGCTCACCATTAGAATGGAGGACCGCCCATACACCGCCTTTGAGGCGAACGGGCGCCTCTACCATTTTCTCAGAGTGCCCTTCGGAGTAACAAATGGGGTCTCGGTCTTCCAACGTGAGATGGACCGCATGGTTGACGAGAATAAACTACAAGCTACCTACCCCTATCTGGACAATGTCACTATCTGCGGGCACAACCAGCAAGACCACGATCTAAATCTTGCGAGATTTTTAACAACTGCCCTAAAGCTGAATCTAACCTACAACGAAGACAAATGTGTCTTCAACACAACCCGTTTCTGTATCCTCGGCTGTGTGGTGGAAGATGGGGTAATTGGACCAGACCCTGACCAATTACGCCCCCTAAAGGAACTGCCCCTGCCACACAATCCCAAAGCCTTAAAAAGGTGCCTGGGATTTTTTTCGTATTATGCCCAATGGGTGCCCAATTACTCTGATAAGGCCCAACCCCCCATTAAATCGACGTCCTTCCCACTATCAGCTGAAGCTCGGGAGGCTTTCACCAGTATTAAACAGGACATTGAAAGGGCTGCAGTGTGTGCAGTGGACGAATGCATTCCCTTTCAAGTCGAAAGCGATGTGTCAGACTTTGCCTTAGCTGCGACCCTCAATCAGGCTGGGAGACCTGTGGCCTTCTTCTCTCGAACCCTTCAGGGACCTGAAATCAGGCACTCTTCTGTTGAGAAGGAGGCACAGGCTATAGTGGAGGCAGTGCGGCACTGGAGACACTACCTAGCCGGCAAACGTTTCACCCTACTCACCGACCAGCGGTCGGTGGCTTTCATGTTTAATAACAAACAAAGGGGGAAAATCAAGAATGACAAAATACTCAGGTGGAGGATCGAACTATCCACGTTCGACTATGATATTATGTACAGACCGAGAGCCCTTAATGAACCCCCAGACGCCCTATCGCGGGGAATGTGTGCCAGCATTCATACGGACAAATTACAGGGTCTCCACAACGACCTCTGTCACCCAGGGGTCACCCGACTATACCATTTTATAAAGTTCCGCAATCTGCCCCACTCCATCGAGGAGGTCAGGGCAATGACCAGAGCCTGCCGCATCTGTGCGGAATGCAAGCCTCGTTTCTACAGGCCTGACCGTGCACACCTTATCAAAGCCACACGGCCATTCGAGCGCCTACGTCTGGACTTCAAGGGACCCCTTCCCTCTGCCGACCGTAACGTATACTTCCTCAATATCATTGATGAATATTCCCGCTTCCCCTTCGCCATTCCCTGCCCAGACATGACCAGTGCCACGGTCATCAAGTGTCTCTGTAATCTATTCTGCATGTTTGGCATGCCGAACTACATACACAGCGATAGGGGGACGTCATTCATGAGTGACGAGCTGCACCAGTTCTTGCTCTCGAAGGGGATAGCCACTAGCGGAACCACTAGCTACAACCCCCGGGGTAATGGGCAAGTGGAAAGGGAGAATGCTACTGTTTGGAAGGCTGTCACGTTAGCCTTAAAGTCAAAAGGCCTTCCAACCTCCCGCTGGCAGGAAGTCCTCCCAGATGTGCTCCACTCCATAAGGTCTCTGTTATGTACTGCCACTAACGCTACCCCTCACGAAAAGATGTTCGTTTTCCCCCGGAAATCCACCTCGGGCATATCTCTACCCGCGTGGCCGACGTCTCCGGCGACAGTACTATTGCGGAAGCATGTGAGAGGCCATAAAACGGACCCCCTTGTGGAAAAGGTACAGCTCTTCCATGCAAACCCTGAGTACGCCTATATCGAATACTCTGACGGGCGAGAGGACACTGTTTCCATAAAAGACCTCGCTCCCTCGGGGAGTGGAGAGAATGATGGGAGACTACCCGATGAAGACCTACACTACAAAGAGACAGGACGCCCAGAGGTATCAATACCCAACTTTAACCTGGAGGACACTGCAGATAACCTGGAACACACTGCGGAGGCCCGGACAGCGGAGGAACCAGAATCCAGTCCCCTAGAGGCACCCCAACCAGCTTTGCACCAATCACTGAGAACTGCAAAACCTCCTGACAGACTCACTTATACCAACTTTTAAGAAACATCACCCCGATGGACTAAATCTATAGAAGGGGTGAATGTAATGAAATCTGTTTGTCTTGATCCTGTATTCGTTTTGCACTCATGTATTGAAATAAAGAATAGATTTGCCTTCCAAAGTTAGGCTTTGTTAACTTTAAAATTAGCAGCATATCTTTCTACATCCAGTCCCAACTAAGGCTAGAAAAGGACTGAATTTAAGGTAGCCACAACACATCATGTGATCATCAGCTACCAATGAGATTACAACACATATCCCAAGGCAGTTAACAAACAACGAATCATAATACTTTTACTAATCAAGGAATAATCACCACATTCACCCCTCCTTTTAAAATATACTCCTAATAACTTTTACAATTTACAATTAATTATTTACAACTAAACTATGCACGAGAATAAAACTATTTACATAACACAATACTAAATGAACAACAACAAATAATAACATTACGCATAAGTATTACGTATCTCTCAACTAAAACAATATACTATAATATTTCAACAATTTTTAAAACATTATCAATTTAAAAGTCCATTTTCAATCGGTCGACCGGATATCTTGTTCGTGTCGACCTTCTTAACCTTGGTGAAATTCCTTGCCCTCCCACACCAGAAGGCACAGAAGTATCTTCAACAGGAAGGCTATCCATATCCTGATTCTCAATGGTTTCCGGATTAGAAATCCCATCAGAAGATGAACTGGGACGGTCATAAACATCTACCAAAGGCTGACTAATAGAAGTATGATTATCTGCAATCGGATTGGAAATATTCGTAGTATATGTAACAGCATCCACCTTATCCGAATCATGACCATTATTAATATCCTCAGAAGAGGGCTGGCCCCCACAAGGAGCCAAGTCTTTAATTGAAACAGTACTTTCTTTCCCATCTTGGAATCGAATATGAGCATATTGGGAATTTGCCTCCAACAGCTCCACCTCCTCCACCAAGGGGTCATATTTTGACAATCTAACATGGCGTCGAAGCAACACAGGTCCCTGCATAGTAAGCCATGAAGGTACCGAATATCCCGTAGTAGATCTCCGCGGATAGTTAAAGAGCCTTTCATGGGGGGTCACATTAGTAGCCGTTGAAAGCAGTGATCTAATGGAATGCAGGGCATCAGGCAGCACCATTTCCCACTGTGTATTCTTAAGGTTCCGGGATGTCAACGCCAACATAACTGCCTTCCAGATCACCCCATTGTATCGTTCGCACTGTCCATTACCCTGGGGATTATACGGGGTAGTTCTACTAGTAGAAATTCCCCGACTCTGAAGGTATTCCTTCAACTGGGAAGACATAAAAGAACTTCCCTGATCCGAATGGATATATGCAGGCATCCCAAAGATGACAAAAAGTTGAGTCAGACATTTAATAACTGTAGCAGCTGATACATCTGCACAAGGAAAAGCAAAAGGGAACCTTGAAAACTCATCCACAACAGTAAATATATATCGGTTTTGAGTAGTTGAAGGAAGAGGTCCCTTAAAATCAACACTCAAACGTTCAAAAGGAGAAGTAGCCTTTATAAGATGAGCTCGTTGAGGCTTAAAGAAATTCGGTTTACACCGAGCACAGATAGAACATGATGAAGTCATCCGCTTGACGTCTTCAACTGAAAAAGGCAAGTTCTTACTGCGTACAAAGTGTATCATCCTCGTAACCCCAGGATGACATAAGGCATTGTGAAGATTAATAAGCGTATCTCCGTGAATCACCGAACAATAAGCCCTCGACAGTGCATCAGCAGCAACATTATCCTTCCCCGGACGATAAACTATGTCAAAATGGTAACATGCCAACTCAATCCTCCATCTCATTATTTTATCATTTTTAATCTTTCCAAAATGTTGAACATCAAACATAAAGGACACAGATTTTTGGTCAGTTACCAGCGTGAAATGTCGCCCCGATAAATAATGTCTCCATTTACGCAATGCTTCTACTATTGCGTATGCCTCTTTTTCTATTGAGGAATGTCTTTTTTCACTATTATTCAAAGTACGTGAGAAAAAGGCCACAGGTCTTCCATTTTGGTTCAAAGTAGCCCCAATTGCAAAATCCGAAGCATCCGTCTCAATCACAAAGGGAACCAGCTCATCAATGGAATGCACAACTGCTCCTAAAATATCCTTTTTAAAATTCTCAAAACATGTCCTGGCCTCCCATGATAGAGGATATGTCGTAACCCGAATAAGAGGCCGGATCTTCCGTGAAAAATTTGCAATCCAATTAGAATAATAAGAAAACAGTCCAACAACTCGTTGCAAAGCCTTAGAATTAGTAGGACAAGGTAAATCGATCAATGGTCGCAGACGTTCTGGATCTGGTTTAATCTTATTTCCCGAAATAATATACCCCAATAAATTTACCTCAGTAGTCGAAAAGACACATTTCTCTTTGTTAAAAGCTAAACCAACTTTTTCCGCAGCTTGAAGGAATCTTTTTAAATTAGAATCATGCTCCACCCTTGATTTGCCACACACTGTGATGTCATCTAAGTATGAAAAGGTGTCAGAGAGGGCGTTATCACTTATAAAAACATCCATTGCCCGTTGAAAACAAGCAACACCATTAGTAACACCAAATGCTATTCGGCAAAACTGATACAGCTTTCCACCAGCCTCAAAGGCCGTATATGGTTGATCCTTCTTAACAATAGGACCTTAATTGAACCTGATGATTTGCACACACTTGCATAATGACCACTCTTGCCGCATTTACTACACACAGCCTCCCGAGCAGGACACTTCAGACGAGGGTGCCGGATATTCCCACAAAAATAACACTTCTGAATCCTAGAGGCAACGGCCGCCGAAGTAGAAACTGTTTCAAAATCTAGTAAACCACTCCCATTAAGTCCACATAATTCCTTTTCATCCGAAACTGCCGAAACCATAGTCGCAGGCCGATTAAAAAGAGCATAAGAATCCGAACTTCTCTGAGCCACATCCAATGTAGAAGCTTGCTCAAAAGCACTTTTAAGATCCAGAGTCTTATTTTCCAACAACCGCTGACGAATTGATCTAGACAGTAATCCATTAATAAAAGCATCCCGTACCGATTCGTCCTTATGTTCTTCAGCCGTCACAGCCTTATAATTACAGTCAACACTAAGGCACCGAAGTGCTTGTAAATAAGTATCCAAAGATTCTCCCACCTGCTGCCTACGGGCAGATAAAAGATGATGTGCGAATACCTCATTCTTTGGTTTAACAAAAATCTTTTCCAATGTAGAAATAGCCTCTTCATAAGTTTTACAGTGCAAAATATATTTATATACATCCAGGTCAATGTAGTTGATCAGCATATTCAGCTTATTTAGAGCCTCTTGATCCAACACACCCAAAAAGTTTTTAAATGTACAATACCAATGTTTCCATTTATCATCCACTCCAGCAGAATTGGGGTCAGCCTTGAATCGTTCTGGTTGAAGATATCGCTCCATTCTAACAAAAAGTTAATAAATTGAAATAAAGAATAGATTTGCCTTCCAAAGTTAGGCTTTATTAACTTTAAAATTAGCAGCATATCTTTCTACATCCAGTCCCAACTAAGGCTAGAAAAGGACTGAATTTAAGGTAGCCACAACACATCATGTGATCATCAGCTACCAGTGAGATTACAACACATATCCCAAGGCAGTTAACAAACAATGAATCATAATACTTTTACTAATCAAGGAATAATCACCACATGTATATTACCCTCCCCCACTGTGTATAGATTCACTTCCTCTTTCCCGACTAACCTGGGAGGTTCCAGGTCTTGGCTCTTGGCTCCGCCCCTGACTTCTCTTACATAAAGATTCCAGGATCTGTAGGACTCATTCCTGTGAACCAGTCGGCGTGTTGAGATAGTTAGCTCTGATCTTAGTGATTAAAAGCAAACTTGTTTAAGTCTATAACTTCCAGTTTTGTGGTTATTGAACGTCCATCATTCTTCAATAATCAATCCAACATTTGACCCTAAACTCTTCAATAATCAATCCAACCTTGGACCCTACACTGTGCAATACTCAGTCCAACAGTGAACACTACACTCTTCAATAATCAGTGCAACATTGGACCCTACGCCCTTCAATAATCAGTCCAACATTGAAACCTACACTCTTCAATAATCAGTCCAACATAGGACCCTACTTTCTTCAATAATCAATCCAAAATTGGACGCTACACGCTTCAATAATCAATGCAACATTGCATGTTACACTCTTCAATATTCAATCCAACCTTGGACCCTACACTCTTCAATAAACCATCCAAAATTGAACCATACACTCCCTAATAATCAGTCCAACATTGGACCCTAAACTCTTCAATAAACAATCCAGAAGTGGACCCTACACTCTTCAATAATCAGTCCAACATTTGACCCGACACCCTTCAATAATCAGTCCAACTATGGAACCTACACTCTTTAATAATAAATCCAACATTGGACAAAACACTCTTCAGTAATCAATCAAACATTGGACCCTACACTCGTCAATAATCAATCCAACATTGGACACCACACACTTCAATATTCAATCCAAAATTGGACCCTACACTCTTCAATAATCAATCCAACATTGGAACCGACACTCTTCAATAATCAATCCAACATTGGACCCTACATTCTTCAATATTCAATCCAACTTTGGACCCTACACTGTTCAATAATCAATCCGAAATTGGACCCTACACTTTTCAATATTCATACCAACATTGGACCCGACACTCTTAAATAACCAATCCAAAATTGAACCCTACACTCTTCAATAATCAATCCTACATTGAACCCTACATTCTTCAATAATCGATCCACCATTGGATGCTACACTTTTCAATATTTAATCGAACATTGGACACTACACTCTTCAATAATCAATCCAACTTTGGACCATACTCTCTTCAATAATCAATCCAACAGTGGACCCTGCACTCTGCAATGACCATCCTGACATTGGTTCCTACACTGTTCAATAATAAGTCCAACATTGGACCGTACACTCTTCAATAATCAATCTGACATTGGACCCTACACACTTCAATATTCAATCCAACATTGGATGCTACACTCTTCAATATTCAATCCAACATTGGTCCATACACTCTTCAATATTCAATCCAAAATTGGACCCTACACTCTTCAATAAACAATCCAACATTGGAACATACACTATTTAATAATCAGTCCAACATTATACCCTAAAATCTTCAATAATCAATCCAACATTGGACCCTACACTCTTCAATAATCAAGCCAACATTGGAAACTACACTCTGCAATAATCAATCCAACATTGGACCCTACACTCTGCAATGAACATTCCGACTTTGTTCACTACACTGTTCAATAATTAGTCCAACATTGGACCCTACACTCTTCAATAATCAATCCGACATTGGATCCCACACTCTAAAATAATCAATCGAATATTGGACCCAACACTCATCAATAATCAATCCAACAATTGATCCTACACTCTGCAATGACCAGTCCGACATCGGTCCCTACGCTGTTCAATAATAATTCCAACATTGGATCCTACATTCTCCATTAATCATTCCAACATTGGACCCCATATTCTTCAATATTCAATCCTACATTGGGCAGCACGGTGGCATAGTGGTTAGCACTGTTGCCTCACAGCGCCAGAGACCCGGGTTCAAATCCGACCTCGGGCGACTGTCTGAGTGGAGTTTGCACATTCTCCCTGTGTTTGCGTGGGTTTTCTCCGGGTGCTCCGGTGTCCTCCCACAGTCCAAAGATGTGCGGGTTAGGTTGATTGGCTATGATAAATTGACCCTTAGTGTTAGGGGGATTAAAATACATGGGGTTACAGGGATAGGGTGGGATATGTGGGGGTTATGGGGATCGGGTGGGATATGTGTCGGTGCAGGCTCGATGGGCCGAAATGGCCTCTATCTGCAATGTGGGGTTTCTGTGATCTGTGACTACACTGATCAATAATCATTCCAACATTGGACCCTACACTCTTCAATAAACAATCCAAAATTGGACCCAACTCTCTTGAACAATCAGTCCAACATTGAACCCTACACTCTTCAATAATCAATTCAACACTGGACGTTACACGCATCAATAAGCAATCCAAAATTGGATCCTACACTCTTCAATAATCGATCCATCATTGGACCCTACACGCTTAAATATTAAATCCAACATTGGTCCCTACATGCTTCAATAATCAATCCAACATTGGACCCTACATTCTTCAATATTCAATCCAACATTGGATCCTACATTCTTCAATATTCAATCCAACATTGGATCCTACACTCTACAGTAATCAATCCAACATTGGAACCTACACTCATGAATAATCAATCGAAAATTGCACCCTACGCTCTGCAATGACCATTCTGACATTGCTCACTGCACTGTTCAATAATACATCCAACATTGGACGCTACACTCTTCAGTAATCAATCCGAAATTGGACCCTACACTTTTCAAAATTCAAACCAATATTGGACCCGACACTCTTAAATAACCAATCCAAAGTGGAACCCTACAGACTTCAATAATCAGTCCAACATTGGACCCTGCTCTCTTCAATAATCAATCCAACATTGAACCCACCATTCTTCAATAATCGATCCAACATTAGATGATACACTCTTCAATATTCAATCCAACCTTGGACACTACACTCTTCAATAATCAATCCAATATTGGAAACATACATTTTTCAATATTCAATCCAATATTGGACCCTAAACTCTTCAATAATCAGTACCACAATGGACCCTACATTCTTCAATATTCAATCCAACATTGGATCCTAAACTCTTCAATAATCAATCCAACATTGAACACTACACTCTTCAATAATCAATCCAACATTGGACCCTACTCTCTTCAATAATCAGTCCTACATTGAAAGCTACACTCTTCCATAATCAATTCAACATTGCATCCTAGACGCTTCAATAATCAATCCAAATTTGGACCATACATTCTTAAATAATCAATCCAACATTGAAAATTACACTTTTCAATAATCAGTCCAACATTGGACCCCACACTCTTCAATAATCGATCCAACATTTGACCCTGCGCTCTTAAATAATCAATCCAGCATTGAACCCTACACTCTTCAATAATCAATCCAACATTGAACGCTACATTATTCAATAAACAATCCAACATTGGACCCTACACTCCTCAATAATCAATCCAACATTGGACCCTACACTCTGCAATGACCATTCCGACATTTGTCCCTACACTGTTCAATAATAAGTCCAAAATTGGACCCTACACTCTTCAATAATCAATCCAAAATTGGACCCTACACTCCTCAATATTCAATCCAACATTGGTCCCTACACTCTTCAAAAATCAATCCAACATTGAACCCTACACTCTTCTATAATCAATCCAACATTGGACCCTACACTCTTCAATATTCAATCCAACATTGGTCCCTACACTCTTCAATAATCAGTCCAACATTGAAACCTTCACTCTTCCAAAATCAATCCAACATTGGATCGCAGACTCTTCAATAATCAATCCAAATTTGGACACTGCACTCCTGAATAATCAGACCAACAGTGAACCCTACACGCTTCAATAATCAATCCAACATTGGACACTACACTCTTCAATAATCAGTCCAACATTGGATCCTACACTCTTCAATAATCAATCCAACATTGGACACAGTGGCCTAGAAATTGGGTTCTGGTCTTGCCAGGGCTGTAGCGCCAGAAAGTTTGCTCCAGCGGTAATGCGGCAGCGCCCGACGAAAATTCGGGTGCGCCGGGCCCAGACGGCGGCGGGCGCTAAAACCCTCCTTTAGCGCCTCAAAACGGGCGTGAACTTGGGTTTCCCGGCACTAATCACCCGCTGCGGCACCCGATGCGGTGCAGCAGGCGGGGGAACTGCAGGCCTCCTCCTCCTGTTAAGGAGGAGCTGCCTGCAGCCGACAACTGTCCGGCGGATTGACCCGACATCTGAGCCCGGCACCTCGGTGAAGTGCCGGGCTCGCATGAGACACTGATCAGGGCCGCGGGGGGGGAATGCAGGAGTCCGGGAAGGGAGGTGCGGGCAGGCGGCCGCCGGGAACGCGGCCGGCCGCCGCTCCACCTTTATGTGCCGCCGCACACTGGGGGAAGACTCTGTTGCCAGAGTCTTAGTTGCGCCTGCCACGGGCGAGGCGGGCGCAACTGAATTTTGGCTTGGGGCCGGGTTACCACGGCAACCGGGACGCTGCGCACAGCGATGACGTCATCGGTGCCGGTGCAGCGCGACCGGTCTACTGCCGCGGAAGGGCCCCAGGCAATTTAGGAACCGGTGCCAATTGCAGCGCTAGGCCCTCTAGCGCCGCAAAATCGGTGCTAAGGGCACTGAATTTCGAGGCCAGCATTCTTAAATAACCAATCCAAAATTGAACCCAACACTCTTCAATATTCAGTCGAAAATTGGACCCTGCTCTCTTCAATAATCAATCCAAATTTGGACCCTACACTCTTCAGTAACCAATCCAACATTGGACCCTACATTTTTCAATATTCAATCCAACATTGCACCCTACATTCTTCAATAATCAATCCAACATTGGACCCTACATTCTTCAGTATTCAATCCAACATTGGACCCTACACTCCTCAATAATCAGAACAGCAATGGAACCTACACTCTTTAGTAATCAATCCAACACTGGACATTACACTCATCAATAAGCAATCCAACATTGGACGCTACACTCTTCAATAATGAATCGAATATTGGACACTACACTCATCAATAATCAATCCAACTTTGGATTCTACACTGCAATGACCAGTCCGCCATTCGCCCCAACACTGTTCAATAATAATTCCAGCATTTGATCCTACACTCTTCATTAATGAATCCAACATTGGACCCTACACTCTACAATATTCAATCCAACTTTGGACACAACACTCATCAATAATCAATCCAACATTGGACCCTACACTCTTCAATAAACAATCCAAAATTGGACCCTACACACTTGAATAATCAGTCCAACATTGAACCCTACACTCTTCAATAATCAGTCCAACATTGGACCCTACACTCTTCAATAATCTATCCAAAATTGCACACTACACTCTGCAATGACCATTCCGACATTGTTCACTGCACTGTTCAATAATAAGTCCAAAATTGGAACCTACACTCTTCAATAAACAATCCAACATTGGAACATACACTATTTAATAATCAGCCCAACAGAGTACCCTAAACTCTTCAATAATCAATCCAACATTGGACCTGACACTCTTCAATAATCAATCCAACATTGGACCATGCACTCTACAATTATCAATCCAACATTTGTACCAACACTCTGCAATGACCATTCCGACATTCGTCCCTACACTGTTCAATAATAAGTCCAACTTTGGAACATACACTCTTCAACAATCAATCTGACATTGGACCCACGCTCTTCAATTATCAATCGAATGTTGGACACTACACTCTTCAATAATCAATCCAATATTGGACCCTACACTCTTCAATAATCAGTCCAACATTGGAACCTATACGCTGCACTGACCATTCCGAAATTGGTCCCTACACTGTTCAATAATAAGTCCAAAATTGGAATCTACACTCTTCAATATTCAATCCAATATTGGACCCCACCCTCTTCAATAATCAGTACAACAATGGACCCTACACTCTTCAGTAATCAATCCAACACTGGACCTTACATACTTCAATATTCAATCTAAGTTTGGACCCTACACTGTTCAATAACCAATCCAAAATTAAACCCTACACTCTTCAATAATCAGTCCAACATTGGACCCTGCTCTCTTCAATAATCAATCCAACATTGAACCCTACATTCTTTAATAATCGATCCAACATTGGATGCTACACTCTTCAATATTCAATCCAATATTGGACCCGAAACTCTTCAATAATCAGTACCACAATGGACCCTACACTCTTCAGTAATCAATCCAACACTGGACGTTACACGCATCACTAAGCAACCCAACATTGGACCCTGCACGCTTCAATAATCAATCCAACATTGGTCGCTACACTTTTCAGTAATCAATCCAACATTGGACCCTACATTCTGCAATAATCATTCCGACATTGGTCCCTACACTGTTCAATAATAAGTCTAAAATTCGACCCTACACCCTTCAATAATCAATCCAACATTGAACCCTACACTTTTCAATAATCAATCCAACATTGGACCCTACATTCTTCAATATTCAATCCAACATTGGATCCTACACTATTCAATTATCAATCCAACATTGGACCCTAAACTCTTCAATATTCAATCAAACATTGGACCCCACACTCTTCAATAATCAGTCGAATATTGGAATCTACACTCTTCAATAATCAATCCAATATTGGACTCTACACTCTTCTATAATCAGTCCAACATTGAGCCCTACACTCTTCAAGAATCAATCCGACATTGGACCCTACAACCTTCAATATTCAATTCAACATTGGACACTACACTCTTCAATAATCAATCCAAAATTGAACCATACTCTCTTCAATAATCAGTCCAACATTGAAACCTACACTCTTCAATAATCAATCCAATATTGGATCCTAGACTCTTCAATAATCAATCCAATATTGGATCGTACACTCTTCAATAATCCATCCAACATTTGGCCCTACACACTTAAATAATCAAACCAACATTGAACCATACACTCTTCAATAATCAGTCCAACATTGGACCATAGACTCTTCAATAATCAATCCATCATTGGACGCAACATTCTTCAATAAGCAATCCAACATTCGAACCTACACTCTTCAATAATCAATCCAAAATTGGACCCTACACTCTGCAATGTCCATTCTGACATTGGTCAATACACTATTCAATAATATGTCCAGAATTGAACCCTACACTCTTCAATAATCAGTCCAACATTGGACCCTACACTGCTCAATATTGAATCCAACATTGGTCCCTGCACTCTTCAATAATCAATCCAACATTGAACCCTACACTCTGCAATGACTATTCCAACATTGGTCCCTACACTGTTCAAGAATATGTCCAAAATTGGACCCTACACTCTTCAATAATCAATCCATCATTGGACTCTACACTCCTCAGTATTCAATCCAACATTTGTCCCTACACTCTTCAATAATCAGTCCAACATTGAAACCTAGACTCTTTCAAAATCAGTCCAACATTGAAAACTACACTCTTCAATAATCAGTCCAACATTTGACCCTACACTCTTCAATATTCAATCCAACATTGCACCCTACATTCTTCAATAATGAATCCAACATTGGACCCTACACTCTTCAATATTCAATCCAATATTGGACACTACAATCTTCAATAATCAGTACAACAAGGGACACTACAGTCTTCAGTAATCAATCCAACACTGGACCTTACACGCATCAATAAGCAATCCAACTTTGGACCATACACTCTTCAATAATCATTGCAACATTGGACCCTAAACTCTTCAATAATCAATCCAACATTTGAACCTAAACTCTTCAATAATCACTCCAACGTTTGACCCTAAGCTCTTCAATAATCAATCCGACATTGGACCGTACACTCTTCAATAATCAATCTGACATTGGACCCTACACTCTTCAATATACAATACAACAGTGGTCACTATACTCTTCATTAATCAATCCAACATTTGACTCTACTCTCTTCAATAATCAGGCCAACATTGGACCGTACACTCTTCACTAATCAATCCAACATTCAAAGCTGCACTCTTTAATAATCAGTCCAACATTGGACGCTACATACTCCAATAATCAGTCCAACATTGGACACGGCACTCTTCAATAATCAGTCCAACATTGGATCCTTCACTCTTCAATATTCAATCCAAAATTGGACCCTACAGGCTTCAATAATCAGCCCAACATTGGACCCTACACTCTTCAATATTCAATTCAACATTGGACCCTACACTCTTCAATAATCAGTAAAACAATGGACCCTACACTCTTCAGTAATCAATCCAACACTGGACCTTACAGGCATCAATACTCAATCCAACATTGGACCATACACTCTTCAATAATTAATCGAACATTGGACCCTACACTCTTCAATAATCAATCTGGCATTGGATCCCACAACCTTCAATAATCAATCCAACATTGGAGCCTACACTCTTCAATAATCAATGCAACATTGGACCATACACTCTGCAATAATCAATCCAACATTGGACCCTACACTCTTCAATAATCTATCCAACATTGGACCCAACACTCCTCAATAATCAATCCAGCATTGGACCGTACATTCTTCAGTATTCAATCCAACATTGGACCATACACACTTCAATATTCAGACCAACATTGGACCCGACACTCTTCAATATTCAATACAACATTGGACCCTACACTCTTCAATAATCAATCCAAAATTGGACCCTACACTCCTCAATATTCAATCCAACATTGGTCCCTACACTCTTCAAAAATCAATCCAACATTGAACCCTACACTCTTCTATAATCAATCCAGCATTGGACCCGACACTCTGCAATGACCACTCCGACATTGGTCCCTACACTGTTCAATAATAAGTCCAAAATTGGACCCTACACTCTTCAATAATCAATCCAACATTGGACCCTACTCTCTTCAATAATCAAGCCAACATTGGAAACTACACTCTGCAATAATCAATCCAACATTGGACCCTACACTCTGCAATGAACATTCCGACTTTGTTCACTACACTGTTCAATAATTAGTCCAACATTGGACCCTATACTCTTCAATAATCAATCCGACATTGGATCCCACACTCATAAATAATCAATCGAATATTGGACCCTACACTCATCAATAATCAATCCAACAATTGATCCTACACTCTGCAATGACCAGTCCGACATCGGTCCCTACGCTGTTCAATAATAATTCCAACATTGGATCCTACATTCTCCATTAATCATTCCAACATTGGACCCCATACTCTTCAATATTCAATCCAACATTGGACACTACACTGATCAATAATCATTCCAACATTGGACCCCACACTCTTCAATAAACAATCCAAAATTGGACCCAACTCTCTTGAACAATCAGTCCAACAATGAACCCTACACTCTTCAATAATCAATTCATCACTGGACGTTACACGCATCAATAAGCAAGCCAAAATTGGACCCTACACTCTTCAATAATCGATCCATCATTGGACCCTACATGCTTCAATATTAAATCCAACATTGGTCCCTACATGCTTCAATAATCAATCCAACATTGGACCCTACATTCTTCAATATTCAATCCAACATTGGATCCTACATTCTTCAATATTCAATCCAACATTGGATCCTACACTCTACAGTAATCAATCCAACATTGGAACCTACACTCATGAATAATCAATCGAAAATTGCACCTTACGCTCTGCAATGACAATTCTGACATTGTTCACTGCACTGTTCAATAATACATCCAACATTGGACGCTACACTCTTCAGTAATCAATCCGAAATTGGACCCTACACTTTTCAAAATTCAAACCAATATTGGACCCGACACTATTAAATAACCAATCCAAAATGGAACCCTACAGACTTCAATAATCAGTCCAACATTGGACACTGCTCTCTTCAATAATCAATCCAACTTTGGAACCTACACTCTTCAATAATCTATCCAACATTGGCCCTACACTCTGCAATGACCATTCCGACATGGGTCCCTACACTGTTCAATAATAAGTCCAAAATTGGACCCTACATTCTTCAATAATCAATTCAACATTTGACCCTACACTCCTCAATATTCAATCTAATGTTGTTCCCTACACTCTTCAATAATCAATCCAACTTTGAACACTACACTCTTCAATAATCAATCCAACATTGGACACTACTCTCTTTAATAATCAGTCCTACATTGAAAGCTACACTCTTCCATAATCAATTCAACATTGCACCTAGACGCTTCAATAATCAATCCAAATTTGGACCATACATTCTTAAATAATCAATCCAACATTGAAAATTACACTTTTCAATAATCAGTCCAACATTGGACCCCACACTCTTCAATAATCGATCCAACATTTGATGCAGCGCTCTTAAATAATCAATCCAGCATTGAACCCTACACTCTTCAATAATCAATCCCACATTGAACGCTACATTATTCAATAAACAATCCATCATTGGACCCTACACTCTTCAATAATCAATCCAACATTGGACCCTACACTCTGCAATGACCATTCCGACATTGGTGCCTACACTGTTCAATAATACGTCCAAAATTGGACCCTACACTCTTCAATAATCAATCCAACATTGGACCCTAAACTCTTCAATATTCAATCGAACATTGGTCCCTACACTCTTCAATAATCAGTCCAACATTGAAACCTTCACTCTTCCAAAATCAATCCAACATTCGATCCCAGACTCTTCAATAATCAATCCAAATTTGGACACTGCACTACTGAATAATCAGCCCAACAGTGGACCCTACACGCTTCAATAATCAATCCAACATTGGACACTACACTCTTCAATAATCAGTCCAACATTGGATCCTACACTGGTCAATAATCAATCCAACATTGGACACAGTACTCTTAAATAACCAATCCAAAATTGAACCCAACACTCTTCAATATTCAGTCAAAAATTGGACCCTGCTCTCTTCAATAATCAATCCAAATTTGGACCCTACACTCTTCAGTAACCAATCCAACATTGGACCCTACATTTTTCAATATTCAATCCAACATTGCACCCTACATTCTTCAATAATGAATCCAACATTGGACCCTAAACACGTCAATAATCAATCCAACATTGGACCATACATTTTTCAATATTCAATCCAACATTGCACCCTACATTCTTCAATAATGAATCCAAAATTGGAACCTAAATTCTTCAATCATCAATCCAACTTTGGACCCTACACTCTTCAATAATCAATCCAACATTGGACCCTACACTCTGCAATGACCATTCCGACATTGGTCCCTACACTGTTCAATAATAAGTCCAACATTGGACCCTACACTCTTCAATAGTCAATCCGACATTGGACACCACACTCTTCAATAATCAATCCAACATTGGGCCATACACTCTTCAATAATCAATCCAACAATGGACCCAACACACTGCAATGACCATTCTGACATTGGTCCCTACACTGTTCAATTATTTGTCCAACATTGGACCCTACACTCTTCAATAGTCAATCCGACATTGGACCCAACACACTGCAATGACCATTCCGACATTGGTCCCTACACTGTTCAATAATAAGTCCAACATTGGACCCTACACTCTTCAATAGTCAATCCGACATTGGACCCTACACTCTTCAATATACAATACAACATTAGTCACTACACTCTTCATTAAGCAATCCAACATTGGACCCTACACTCTTCACTAATCAATCCAACATTGGACGCTGCACTCTTTAATAATCAGTCCAAAATTGGACACTACACTCTTTAATAATCAGTCCAACATTGGATCCTTCACTCTTCAATAATCAATCCAACATTGGACCCTATATTCGCCAATATTCAATGCAGCATTGGACCCTACACTGTTCAATAATAAGTCCAAAATTGGAACCTACACTCTTCAATAATCAATCCAACATTGGACCCTACACTCTTCAATATTCAATCCAACATTGGTCCCTACACTCTTCCAAAATCAATCCAACATTGGATCCCAGACTCTTCAATAATCAATCCAAATTTGGACACTGCACTCTTGAATAATCAGACCAACAGTGGACCCTACACTCTTCAATAATCAATCCAATATTGGACCCTACACGCTTCAATAATCAGTACAACATTGGACACTACATTCTTCATTAACCAATCGAACATTTCACCCTACACTCATCAATATTGAATCCAACATTGGACACTACAATCTTCAATAATCAGTACAACATTGGACACAACACTCCTCAATATTCAATCCAACATTGGACCTTACACTCTTCAATAAACAATCCAACATTGGACCATACACTATTTAATAATCAGTCCAACATTGTACCCTAAACTCTTCAATAACCTATCCAATATTGGACCCAACGCTCCTCAATAATCAATCCAACATTGGACCCTGCATTCTTCAGTATTTAATCCAACATTGCACCCTACATTCTTCAATAATGAATTCAACATTGGACCCTACACTCTTCAATATTCATTCCAATATTGGACCTGGCTCTCTTCAATAATCAGTACAACAAGGGACACAACACTCTTCAGTAATCAATCCAACACTGGACCTTACACGCATCAATATGCAATCCAACTTTGGACCATACACTCTTCAATAATCAATCCAACATTGGACCCTAAGCTCTTCAATAATCCATCCAACATTGGACCCCACACACTACAATGACCATTCCGACATTGGTCCCGACACTGTTCAATAATTTGTCCAACATTGGACCCTACACTCTTCAATAATGAAGACAACATTGGACCCTACACTCTTTAATAATCAGTCCAGCATTGGACCCAACTCTCTTCAATAATCAGTCCAACATTGGACCGTACACTCTTCACTAATCAATCCAACATTGGACGCTGCACTCTTTAAAAATCAGTCCGACATTGGACACTACACTCTTCAATAATCAATCAAACATTGGACCCTACATTCGTCAATATTCAATGCAGCATTGGACCCTACACTCTTCAATAATCAATCTGAAATTGGATCCTACACACTTCAATATTCAATCCAACATTGGACCCTACACGCTTCAATAATCAGTACAAAATTGGACACTACACTCTTCATTAACCAATCGAACATTTGACCCTACACTCTGAAATGACTATTCCGACATTGGTCCCTACACTGTTCAATAATTAGTCCAAAATTGGAACCTACACTCTTCAATAATCAATCCAACATTGGACCCTACACTCCTCAATATTCAATCCAACATTGCTCACTACACTCTTCAATAATCAATACAACATTGGACCCTACTCTCTTCAATAATCAGTCCTACATTGAAACCTACACTCTTCCATAATCAATTCAACATTGCATCCTAGACGCTTCAATAATCAATCCAAATTTGGACTATACACTCTTAAATAATCAATACAATATTGAAATCTACACTCTTCAATAATTAGTCCAACATTGGACCCCACACTCTTCAATATTCAATCCAACATTGGACCCTACACGCTTCAATAATCAGTACAAAATTGGACACTACACTCTTCATTAACCAATCGAACATTTGACCCTACACTCTGAAATGACCATTCCGACATTGGTCCCTACACTGTTCAATAATTAGTCCAAAATTGAAACCTACACTCTTCAATAATCAATCCAACATTGGACCCTACACTCCTCAATATTCAATCCAACATTGCTCACTACACTCTTCAATAATCAATCCAACATTGGACCCTACTCTCTTCAATAATCAGTCCTACATTGAAACCTACACTCTTCCATAATCAATTCAACATTGCATCCTAGACGCTTCAATAATCAATCCAAATTTGGACTATACACTCTTAAATAATCAATACAATATTGAAATCTACACTCTTCAATAATTAGTCCAACATTGGACCCCATACTCTTCAATAATCAATCCAACATTTGGCCCTGCACTCTAAAATAATCAATCCAACATTGAACCCTACACTCTTCAATAATCAATCCAACATTGAACGATACATTATTCAATAATCAACCCAACATTGGACCCTACACTCTGCAATGACCATTCCGACATTGGTCCCTACACTGTTCAATAATAGGTCCAACATTGGACCCTACACTCTTCAATAATCAACCCAACATTGGACCCTACACTCCTCAATATTCAATCCAACATTGGTCCCTACACTCGTCAATAATCAATCCAACATTGAACCCTACACTCTTCTATAATCAATCCAACATTGGACCCGACACTCTGCAATGACCACTCCGACATTGGTCCCTACACTGTTCAATAATAAGTCTAAAATTGGACCCTACACTCTTCAATAATCAATCCAACATTGGACCCAACACTCTTCAATATTCAATCAAACATTGGTCAATACACTCTTCAATAATCAGTCCAACATTGAAACCTACACTCTTCCAAAATCAATCCAACATTGGATCCCAGACTCTTCAATAATCAATCCAAATTTGGACCCTGCACTCTTGAATAATCAGGCCAACATTGGACCTGACACGCTTCAATAATCAATCCAACATTGGACACTACACTCTTCAATAATCAGTCCAACATTGGATCCTACACTCTTCAATAATCAATCCAACATCGGACACAACACTCTTAAATAACCAATCCAAAATTGAACCCAACACTCTTCAATAAACAATCCAACATTGGACTATACACTATTCAATAATCTGTCCAACATTGTACCCCAAACTCTTCAATAATCAATCCAACATTGGACCCTACATTCTTCAGTATTCAATCCAACATTGGACCATACACACTTCAATATTCAATCCAACATTGGACCCTACACTCTTCAATAATCAGTACAGCAATGGACCCTACACTCTTTAGTAATCAATCCAACACTGGACATTGCACTCATCAATAAGCAATCCAACATTGGACACTACACTCTTCAATAATCAATCGAATATTGGACACTACACTCATCAATAATCAATCCAACTTTGGATCCTACATTCTGCAATGACCAGTCCGCCATTGGCCCCAACACTGTTCAATAATAATTCCAACATTTGATCCTACACTCTTCATTAATGAATCCAACATTGGACCCTACACTCTTCAATAATCAATCCAACTTTGAACCATACACTCATCAATATTCAATCCAACATTGGACACTACACTTTTTAATAATCAATCCAACATTGAACCCTACACTCTTCAATAATCAATCCAACATTGGAACCTACACTCTTCAATAATCAACCTAACATTGGACCCACGCTCTTCAATATTCAATCTGACATTGGACGCTAAACTCTTCAATATTCAATCAAAAATTGGACACGACTAACTTCAATATTCAATCCAACATTGGACCCTACACTCTTCAATAATCAATCCAACATTGGAACCTACACTCTGCAGTGACCATTCCGAAATTGGTCCCTACACTGTTCAATATTAAGTCCAACGTTGGATCCTACACTCTTCAATATTCAATCGAACTTTGGACCCTACACTCTTCAATAACCGATCCAACACTGGACCCTACACTCTTCAATAATCAATCCAACACTGGACCCTAAACTCTTCAATAATCAATCGAATATTTGATCCTACACTCTTCAATATTCAATGCAAATTTGGACGCTACACTCTTCAATAATCAATCCAACATTGGACCCTACATTCTTCAGTATTCAATCCAACATTGGACCCTACACTCTTTAATATTCAACCCAACATTGGACCCTACACTCTTCAATAATTAGTACAACAATGGACCCTACACTCTTTAGAAACCAATCCAAAACTGGACATTACACTCATCAATAAGCAATCCAACATTGGACGCTACACTCTTCAATAATGAATCGAATATTGGACCCTACGCTCATCAATAATCAATCCAACTTTGGATCCTACACTCTGCAATGACCAGTCCGCCATTGGCCCCAACACTGTTCAATAATAATTCCAACATTTAATCCTACTCTCTTCATTAATGAATCCAACATTGGACCCTACACTCTTCAATATTCAATCTAACTTTGGACACTACACTCTTCAATATTCAATCCTGCATTGAACCCTACACTCTTCAATAATCAATCCAACATTGGACACTACACGCTTCAATAATCTACCCGACATTCGACCTACACTCTTCAATATTCAATCCAAAATTGGGCACTACACTCTTCAATAATCAATCCAACATTCGACCATACACTCTTCAATATACAATCCAAAATTGGACCCTACACTCTTCAATAATCAATCCAACATTGGACCCTACACGCTTCAATAATCAGTACAAAATTGGACACTACACTCTTCATTAACCAATCGAACATTTGACCCTACACTCTGAAATGACCATTCCGACATTGGTCCCTACACTGTTCAATAATTAGTCCAAAATTGAAACCTACACTCTTCAATAATCAATCCAACATTGGACCCTACACTCCTCAATATTCAATCCAACATTGCTCACTACACTCTTCAATAATCAATCCAACATTGGACCCTACTCTCTTCAATAATCAGTCCTACATTGAAACCTACACTCTTCCATAATCAATTCAACATTGCATCCTAGACGCTTCAATAATCAATCCAAATTTGGACTATACACTCTTAAATAATCAATACAATATTGAAATCTACACTCTTCAATAATTAGTCCAACATTGGA
Source organism: Somniosus microcephalus (assembly GCF_052327205.1). Classification (NCBI taxonomy): domain Eukaryota; kingdom Metazoa; phylum Chordata; class Chondrichthyes; order Squaliformes; family Somniosidae; genus Somniosus; species Somniosus microcephalus. The sequence goes on from NW_028225351.1 coordinate 144,881, forward strand.
CCCCATACTCTTCAATAATCAATCCAACATTTGGCCCTGCACTCTAAAATAATCAATCCAACATTGAACCCTACACTCTTCAATAATCAATCCAACATTGAACGATACATTATTCAATAATCAACCCAACATTGGACCCTACACTCTGCAATGACCATTCCGACATTGGTCCCTACACTGTTCAATAATAGGTCCAACATTGGACCCTACACTCTTCAATAATCAACCCAACATTGGACCCTACACTCCTCAATATTCAATCCAACATTGGTCCCTACACTCGTCAATAATCAATCCAACATTGAACCCTACACTCTTCTATAATCAATCCAACATTGGACCCGACACTCTGCAATGACCACTCCGACATTGGTCCCTACACTGTTCAATAATAAGTCTAAAATTGGACCCTACACTCTTCAATAATCAATCCAACATTGGACCCAACACTCTTCAATATTCAATCAAACATTGGTCAATACACTCTTCAATAATCAGTCCAACATTGAAACCTACACTCTTCCAAAATCAATCCAACATTGGATCCCAGACTCTTCAATAATCAATCCAAATTTGGACCCTGCACTCTTGAATAATCAGGCCAACATTGGACCTGACACGCTTCAATAATCAATCCAACATTGGACACTACACTCTTCAATAATCAGTCCAACATTGGATCCTACACTCTTCAATAATCAATCCAACATCGGACACAACACTCTTAAATAACCAATCCAAAATTGAACCCAACACTCTTCAATAAACAATCCAACATTGGACTATACACTATTCAATAATCTGTCCAACATTGTACCCCAAACTCTTCAATAATCAATCCAACATTGGACCCTACATTCTTCAGTATTCAATCCAACATTGGACCATACACACTTCAATATTCAATCCAACATTGGACCCTACACTCTTCAATAATCAGTACAGCAATGGACCCTACACTCTTTAGTAATCAATCCAACACTGGACATTGCACTCATCAATAAGCAATCCAACATTGGACACTACACTCTTCAATAATCAATCGAATATTGGACACTACACTCATCAATAATCAATCCAACTTTGGATCCTACATTCTGCAATGACCAGTCCGCCATTGGCCCCAACACTGTTCAATAATAATTCCAACATTTGATCCTACACTCTTCATTAATGAATCCAACATTGGACCCTACACTCTTCAATAATCAATCCAACTTTGAACCATACACTCATCAATATTCAATCCAACATTGGACACTACACTTTTTAATAATCAATCCAACATTGAACCCTACACTCTTCAATAATCAATCCAACATTGGAACCTACACTCTTCAATAATCAACCTAACATTGGACCCACGCTCTTCAATATTCAATCTGACATTGGACGCTAAACTCTTCAATATTCAATCAAAAATTGGACACGACTAACTTCAATATTCAATCCAACATTGGACCCTACACTCTTCAATAATCAATCCAACATTGGAACCTACACTCTGCAGTGACCATTCCGAAATTGGTCCCTACACTGTTCAATATTAAGTCCAACGTTGGATCCTACACTCTTCAATATTCAATCGAACTTTGGACCCTACACTCTTCAATAACCGATCCAACACTGGACCCTACACTCTTCAATAATCAATCCAACACTGGACCCTAAACTCTTCAATAATCAATCGAATATTTGATCCTACACTCTTCAATATTCAATGCAAATTTGGACGCTACACTCTTCAATAATCAATCCAACATTGGACCCTACATTCTTCAGTATTCAATCCAACATTGGACCCTACACTCTTTAATATTCAACCCAACATTGGACCCTACACTCTTCAATAATTAGTACAACAATGGACCCTACACTCTTTAGAAACCAATCCAAAACTGGACATTACACTCATCAATAAGCAATCCAACATTGGACGCTACACTCTTCAATAATGAATCGAATATTGGACCCTACGCTCATCAATAATCAATCCAACTTTGGATCCTACACTCTGCAATGACCAGTCCGCCATTGGCCCCAACACTGTTCAATAATAATTCCAACATTTAATCCTACTCTCTTCATTAATGAATCCAACATTGGACCCTACACTCTTCAATATTCAATCTAACTTTGGACACTACACTCTTCAATATTCAATCCTGCATTGAACCCTACACTCTTCAATAATCAATCCAACATTGGATCCTACATTCTTCAATAACCAAGCCAACATTGGACACTACACGCTTCAATAATCTACCCGACATTCGACCTACACTCTTCAATATTCAATCCAAAATTGGGCACTACACTCTTCAATAATCAATCCAACATTCGACCATACACTCTTCAATATACAATCCAAAATTGGACCCTACACTCTTCAATAATCAGTCCAACATTGAACCCTACACTCTTCAATAATCAGTCCAACATTGGACCCTACACTCTTCAATAATCAATCCAACATTGGACCCTGCAATCTTCAATAATGAATCCTAAATTGACCCTACAGTCTTCAATAATCAATCCAACATTGGACCCTGCAATCTTCAAATATGAATCCAAAATGGACCCTACACTCTTCAATAATCAGTCCAACATTGTTATCTACACTCTTCAATAAACAATCCAAAATAGGAGCCTACATTCTTCAATAAGCAATCTAACATTGGACCCTACACTCTTCAATCATCAGTCCAACATTGGACCGTACACTCATCAATAAACAATCCAACATTGGAACCTACACTCTGCAGTGACCATTCTGACATTGGTCCCTACACTGTTCAATAATAAGTCTAACATTGGACCCTACCCTCTTCAATAATCAATCCAACATTGGACCCGACTCTCTTCAATATTCAATCCAACATTGGAAACCACACTCTTCAATGATCAGTCCAACATTGGACCCTACCCTCTTCAATATTCAATCCAACATTTGACCCTACACTCTTCAATATTCAATCCAACATTGGAACCTAAACTCTTCAATAATCAATCCAACATTGGACCCTACACACGTCATTAATCATTCCAACATTGGAGCACACACTCTTCAATAATCAGTCCAACATTGGACCCTACATTCTTCAATATTCGATCCAACATTGGACCCTACACTCTTCAATAATCAGTACAACATTGGACACTACACTCTTCAATAATCAATCCAACATTGGACCATACACTCTACAATAATCAATCCAATATTGGAGCCTGCAATCTGCAATGGCCATTCCAACATTGGTCCCTGCACTTTTCAATAAAAAGTCCATCCTTGGAACCTACACTCTTCAATATTCAATCCAACTTTGGACCCTACACTCTTCAATAACCGATCCAACACTGGACCCTACACTCTTCAATAATCAGTACAACATTGGACACTACACTCTTCAGTAATCAATCCAACATTGGACCATACACTCTACAATAATCAATCCAATATTGGAGCCTGCAATCTGCAATGACCATTCCGACATTGGTCCCTACACTTTTCAATAAAAAGTCCATCCTTGGTACCTACACTCTTCAATAATCAATCCGACATTGGACCTGTAGTGTATGTGCCTTTAAGAGCCCCAGGTGTACGGTAATGCCGGTAATGGCCACTCGGGCTATATAAGCCTGTATATTGTGTTGTATCCGTTAGTTCCCCTCCAGACTTTGTTTAGTAAACACCTATGAAACCAACTCCTGTCTTCAGTGTCTCTACCAACACACAGACACAACAGTGGTGACGAATTTGAAATGGACTTACCTGCAATTCGGCAGCACCTCAAGGACATCGATTCCTCTGGCGTCCAAAGTTGAAGAAAATTCAAGAAAAAGAAAGGGCTGTGGTTTCACCAGCTAGCCGAGCTGGTGGCAGGTACTGCAATAATCCTTCCTGGGCATCGGGCTGGGGCCCCAGTGGCTGGCTCTACAGCTGGGCCAAGCAGCGAAAGCGGAGGCAAGCAGTAACAGACGGGGAGGGAGCACTCAGGAGACGGCCAGCACTGCAAGCAGGTCGGCGTTCAGACCTAGAGAGAGAGTCCGGTGAGAACGAGTCTCCAACTGTAAATAAATTTTAAAAAAGAACGGGAACCGCGAGAAACAGCATTGTCATCGGCAGCAGCGGCGGGGAAGTGCGGGAAGCACCATATCTTTTCTGCAGAAAAGAAAGAAAAGCGCGGGAAGCACCATTTTATTTCTAGGATGCCTAAGTCTGGCAATATTGATGCTTTTGATAACGAGATAGAGGATTGGACCACATATGTGGAAAGAGTGGAGGTATATTGCACCGCAAATGGAGTAGAAGATGAAAAAAAAGCTTCAGTACTGCTAAATCTAATGGGCGCAAAGACATACGGGCTGTTACAAAATTTAATCACTCCAGCCAAACCAAAGGACAAGAATTTTAAAGAAATTGTTGATACCCTACAGGAGCACTTAAACCCAACACCACTGCTGATAGCGGAGCGATTCAAATTCTTCAAGAGAAATCAACACAAGAATGAAAGTAACGCTGATTACCTCACCGAATTAAGAAAGCTATCAAAACACTGCCAATTCGGGGCAGGACTAGCAGATTATCTTCGAGACAAATTCGTCTGCGGTCTCTTAAGTGAAGGAACACAGAAAAGGCTGCTTTCTGAAAAAGATTTAACACTGGACAAGGCTTTCAGTATGGCTATATCATACGAAGCAGCCGCAAGAGGAGCTGCAGAGATACAACGAAAGACACAGGACTTCGGCACCCATGAAATGACACAGGGTTTCGAGAGATGTTATCGCTGCGGCAGATCCACCCATGACCAGAGGGACTGCTGGTTCAAGGACAAAGCATGCAGGCAATGCGGAAAGATTGGACACATTGCACGGGTATGCCGATCTGGACAAAAAAAATCCACAGACAGGAAAAAGAAAATCAATAAAGAAAAGTACAGAAAGGTACAAATGATGACGGACAGTAGCTCCGAAGACCAGAAGAGCGATAGCGACTCCGAAAACAAGAGACTAAGCTGTCTCGAATTACATAATGTAATTGCCAAAGATGATTACCAGACCATTTGGGTTACCCTCACGATAGCAGGGTCCCCAGTTAAAATGGAGCTAGATACAGGATCAGCTCTGACCGTCATAAATCGACGGGATTACGAGCGGCTATTTCCGCATATACCTTTAAAAGACACATCCATTATCTTGAAAACATATACGGGGCAGAAAGTATACCCCAAAGGAAAAATAAGGGTGCCTGTTGTATACAACGGCAAGGAAATACAAAAGTTGTATTTATACATTCTACAGGATGGTGGTCCACCGTTGTTGGGACGTGAATGGATCAGGAAGATACATTTAGACTGGCACTCCATTCAGGCACTGACGGTGACCAGTAAGAAAAAAAACGATGATGACGTCATACCTGAACGATTAAAAGACATCTTGGCCAATGCCAAAGAAGTGTTTCAAGAGAAACTAGGAACCTTGAAAGGCATCACCGCCTCAATAAAAGTGGAAGATGCAGCAATTCCCAAGTTTTTTAAGGCAAGACCGGTGCCATACGCAATTCGTCCAGCAGTCAAGGCAGAGCTGGTAAATTTGGAAAAGGCAGGCGTATTATCCAAAATAGATTGGAGCGAGTGGGCAACACCCATCGTTCCAGTCATGAAGAAAGCATTGAATAATGATAAATCTGAAGAACAGAGAAAAATTCGCATCTGTGGAGACTTCAAGGTGACTGTAAACCCAGTCCTTCACACAGTACAGTATCCTCTTCCGAGGATAGAAGATATTTTCGCCTCACTATCCGGAGGGAAACGTTTCACCAAAATTGACTTGGCACAGGCATATCTACAGATGGAGGTTGAAGAGGCCTCTAAAAAATATCTCACGATAAATACACACAAAGGTCTGTACCAGTACAATCGACTGGTTTTCGGAGTAGCATCCGCTCCAGCTATCTGGCAAAGAGCTATGGAGCAAGTCCTCCAAGGGATTCCGGGGACTCAATGCTGCCTAGACGACATCCTTGTAACAGGAGAAAACGACAAGGAGCACCTTGCCAATTTGGAGCAGGTGCTCACTAGGCTGAGAGAACGGGGCCTATGAGCAAATTGCCCCAAATGCAAATTTTTCCAAAATCAAATATCATATTGTGGCCACATAATCAATAAGGAAGGGTTGCATAAGTCACCTGAAAAAATTGAAGCGGTCATAAAAGCCCCAGCACCTGAAAATGTTTCACAATTAAGGTCGTTCCTGGGATTAATAAATTATTATCATAAATTTTTACCGAACTTATCAACTCTTCTACACCCTCTTAATGAACTGCTACAAACAGGAGTAATTTGGAAATGGAGCGAAGACTGTAAACGTGCCTTCCATAAATGCAAAGACTTAATCACATCCAAAGAAGTTTTCTCTCATTACAACCCATCACTGCCAATCAGACTGGCGTGCGATGCATCCCCTTATGGCGTAGGAGCAGTATTATCGCATAAATTCCCTGATGGCTCGGAACGGCCGATAGCTTTTGCGTCACGCTCATTGAACTCAGCTGAGCGTAACTATGCCCAAATCGACAGGGAAGCACTCAGCCTGGTATGGGGAGTGAAGAAATTCAACCATTACCTACACGGACAAAGATTTACCTTGTTGACTGACCATCAACCCCTCATCTCCATATTTAACCCTAAAAAGGGTGTTCCCATTATGACAGCGCAAAGGCTACAGAGGTGGTCCCTTTTTCTAGGGGCATACCAATACAACATAGAATACAAAGGACCAAAACAGCATGGGAATGCTGACGGGTTATCGCGCCTACCATTGCCAACGGTAGAAGAAGCACCTACCGTAGACCCAGTGGAGATTTTCCACTCTACCATAGTCGAATGTCTACCAGTAACAAATTCTGCCATTGAAAGGGAAACTAGAAATGACCCGACTCTCTCACAAGTCTACGATTTAACAGTGAAGGGATGGCCAGCACATGGCGAACCACTGTTGCCAGCATTCTCACAAAGAAGAGAACAGCTGTCAGTATGCCGAGGAACCTTGATGTGTGGATCCAGAGTGGTGATTCCACCCAAACTCCAGGATAAAGTTCTAAAGGAGCTTCACGAGGGGCATCTGGGTGGAGTGAAAATGAAGAACCTAGCCAGGGCGTTTGTATGGTGGCCAGGTATCGATGGAGACATCGAAGAAATGACCAAGAGCTGCCTAGGATGCCAGAAGGTCCAAAACGCTCCACCCCAAGCCCCTCTACATCCATGGGAGTGGCCCTCATCTCCCTGGCAAAGGGTACACATTGACTTTGCTGGTCCATTTATGGACTCAATGTTCTTAATCGCAGTTGATGCACACTCCAAGTGGCTGGAGGTAATAAAGATGTCCTCCACCATGGAAAAAACCATCACAGTATTAAGGACCATATTTGCCAGGAATGGGCTGCCGGAACAGATCTGTTCTGATAATGGACCGCAATTTGTGTCCAAAGAATTCAGGAAGTTCTTAAAAAACAATGGGGTTAAGCACTACACGTCCGCCCCATAACATCCCGCCACCAATGGATTGGCTGAAAAGTTTGTCCAGACTTTCAAGAAGGCCATAAAGGCCATGGGTAATGAAGACATAAAACTTCAGCACAAGGTGGATAGCTTCTTGTTCGCATACAGGAATGCAACACATATGGTCACAAACCAAACTCCCGCCATGATGTTCTTCAATAGAAGCCTAAGATTCCTGCTGGATTTGATCAAGCCCAACATCAGAAGGGACGTGGAGAACCGACAATTTCAAGGCATGAATGAAAGGCCAACTAGAACCTTCCAGATAAAGTTCTAAAGGAGCTTCACGGGACTACCATACCGAGAAATGGCAGCCTGGAACTATCTGCACATGACTAGGACCACTGATGTATACCGTGGACATCGGAGAAAGCATAATAAGGCGCCATGCTGACCAAATCATAGAGTCATCCGAAATGGGACAACCTACACCACAACTCTATACGCCTAACGATGAAGTAGAGATACCCATATCTACCTCCGATCCGGTGATACTGGAACCCGATGAACCCAACACTGGCATTCAAGCCGAATCAGCCTTGCCAAAAGAACCTACTACACCACCAGAAACTATTACACCACCGAGGCGTTATCCGGACCGAGTCAGGAAGCCTCCAGAGAGACTGACTTATAATTAATTAACTGCAGCAATGTGTAGATTATTTTTCTTGTAACATGTAATTAATAATTACTTAAAATATTATGTACTGGTTGGCTAAAAGGGAGGAATTGTAGTGTATGTGCCTTTAAGAGCCCCAGGTGTACGGTAATGCCGGTAATGGCCACTCGGGCTATATAAGCCTGTATATTGTGTTGTATCCGTTAGTTCCCCTCCAGACTTTGTTTAGTAAACACCTATGAAACCAACTCCTGTCTTCAGTGTCTCTATCAACACACAGACACAACAGGACCCCACACTCTTCAATAATCAATCCAACATTGGACCCTACACTCTTCAATAATCACACCAACATTGGACCCCACATTCTTCAATATTCAATCCAACATTGGACCCTACACTCTTCAATAATCAATCCAACATTGGGACCTACACTCTTTAATATTCAATCCAACTTTGGACCCTACACTCTTCAATACTCAGTACAACATTGGACCCTACACTCTTCAGTAATCAATCCAAAATTGTACCCTGCACTCTTCAATAATCAATCCAACATTGGACCATACACTCTACAATAATCAATCCAACATTGGAACCTACACTCTGCAATGACCATTCCGACATTGGTCCCTACACTGTTCAATAAGAAGTCCAACATTGTAACCTACACTTGATAAGCTAAGCAAATCACATATATGTATTGCCTAACAAATGCCTTGCAAAGCATGATGGACTAGTTGACATGGGTTAAATGTTTAAATGTAAAAAAACTGATGCAGGACTATGGGAATGCAGTAGAAGTAGATAAGAAGGAACAGAAGGAGCAGCATGTTCTACTCCCTAACCACGCTCAAGGAGACATAAGATAACTGGTGTAGCAGTCTCATGGTCACTATTGTTGTGTATGTAACCTGTTCCACCTTAAGAGAGCTTAAGCCTGTTCCACCTTAAGAGATGTACTACTTTCTCAGGCTGCTGTAGACGTAATACCGGGGGTGAACACACCGGTATATAAGCACTGTGCAGTAATCTTGTATTCAGTGTAGTCCCTACCTCCAACCAGTAAAGACCTGTTTGAGTTATACGTTTAAGTCTTTGTGTTAATTGTTCAATACAATACACATACTTAACACTGGCGACGAGTCAGGTTCTTACCCTGCGGCAGTTATTCCACGGCGGCTTCGTCCACAGACAGGACGTTGAAGAGAGGTTTCAAATCTCACCACCCCACTGGAAGCGACAGGCATTAGGACCCTGAAGCCTCCATCAGCGACTGAAAACGGGAGGACAGAAGACATCCTGCAGCTTTTTCAACCTCGGTGGTGGGTAAGCCAAGCAGCGTTGGCTGCAACGACAGGGCTGGGGGAAGTCGGAGGTAGAAGGGCGATCGATCGAAATCCCTGATAAGGGCCGCACTCGGGCTGAAAGGCGCAGTGTCGGCAGACACTGAAGGCGCGAGAGCCGCGGTGAAAAGCGCGGGCCATCGATCGCGGCGGAGATAAGGGCCGCACTCGGGGCTGAAGGGAGACGGCGTCGGGGGACGGGTGAAGACCGCCAAGCGTGGGAAAACCGCCATTTTGTGGGCGGAGGACGACGGCAAGAGCGGGAAGCTGCCATCTTGGATAGCAGTAAAAAAAAAAAAAAATCTGAGAAATTGCAAATCTGATAAAGTACTACAATGCCTAAACACGGGAATATTAGCAACTTTGATAGTGACATTGAAGATTGGGCCATATATGTTGAACGAGTTAAAAATTATTGTAAGGCCAATAAAATTCATGAGGCTGATAAAGCACTAACATTATTAAATTTAATGGGTGCGAAGACATACGGGCAATTGAAACACCTGTTATCACCAGATGAACCGGCGGATAAGACGTTCGATGAGATTGTTACTGTCCTGAAAGATCATCTAAACCCCACGCCGCTGATGCTAGCGGAACGATTTAAATTTTACGACAGAAGGCAGCTACAGCATGAAAGCAATGCTGAATATTTGCTGGAATTGTGTAAATTAGCGAAATATTGTCAGTTTGGAACGGGACTGACAGAGGCACTTCGAGACAAATTTGTGTGTGGTTTATTTAAACAGGATACACAAAAGCGACTGCTCGAGGAGAATGAGCTGACGCTTGAGAAGGCGGTCACTATGGCAGCAGCACACGAAGCCGCAGCGAGAGGCACGGCAGTAATGCAGCTACGGTCACCGGAGCTCAGTGCACACAAATTGGGTGTGAGTTCTGGCAAATGTTATCATTGTGGAAAGACAATGCATGATCAGAACCAGTGTTGGTTTAAAAACCAAGAATGTAGAACTTGTGGTAGGCTTGGACATATAGCTAGAGTATGCAGGTCAGCGAAGAAGACCAGCAACAAGAAGTCACCGCAAGGGAAATACGCAAAGGTACACAAGGTGGCCGAACAGGAGTCCGATTCAGACGCAAGCAGTATTGAACTGGCTAGCTTAAGGGTACTCAACGTTGGTAAGGGTGCAGACCTCCAGACAATTTGGGTTACTCTTCAGATAGAAGGAGTCCAAGTAAAAATGGAATTGGACACTGGATCGGCATTGTCGGTCATGAATAAGAAAGATTACAGAAGGTTATTCCAACATATTCCCCTACAGGATACGGAGATTATATTGACAACCTACACGGGGCAGAGAGTGTACCCCATCGGGACAATAAAGGTTGCAGTGGCCAACAAGGGCGAAGGAAGTCAAATAATGGACTTATATGTGCTACCGGAGGGAGGTCCACCACTACTAGGCTGGGAGTGGTTTAGAAACATAAATATGGACTGGCATTCGCTAAAAGCCATAAAGAGTGAGAACTCGGTGCAGATAATCAGCCCAGACTCTAGAACTGATGATGGTAAGACCAACCCATGTGCAAAAGACAAAGTTTCAGCACAGAATTCCACTGAGCAACAACAACATAGTTTAACAGAGAATTCTGAGTCTGTCAAGTCTACTGATATGCACATTTTTGAGGGACACTGGGCTCGAACTCAACTCCATTTCAAACTACAACAGCAATTAGAACAAATGATTCGCCGTTTTGAGCAAGAGATGAATGAAATAAAAAAGTTCTTTGTTACAGAGTGGGAGAATCTGGAAAGGCAACAGAAGCAACTGATGGAGAAAATGGAGCAGGAGCACACCAACCATCTGCGCGAGGAGGCCGAACGATTCAAAGCTGATTCAGGCTCTGAAGGTGCGTGCCATAATCTGGTGTCAGAAGAGTTAACGGTCAGCCAACTCCTTCATATGCTGAGGGACAAGACTCTGAAATGGGAAAAACTTGAACACGAGCTGCGATCTTCAAAGGAAAAGGGTTCGGAGCTCTCAAAAGTCATTGAGATGGCTGATGTGACGACACAGACTGAAACGACTGCAACAGAGCAGCCATTGGATGCCAAAAGTACGCTGACTCACGTCAATGTAGAACAACAGACCGCTGAAACAGCTGCTCCAGTAGAGGGATTGCATAGTCCGATCAATCAATCTCCAAAGGAAGTTGAAGTATTAAAATCACAAATGAGGTCACTAGTAAACGACTTGCTGAAAGCCCAGAAAAAGCTGGATGCAGAGGTACACATGAAGAAGTCTCTTCAGGAAAGATGTCTGGATTTGGAACAAGAGCTGGCTAACGTCCAGCTGGGTATGGAGGAAATAGACGACCCTCTCGCTGACCTGTCGGACGACTCCGAATATTACTATGTCCTGTCCTGCCCAACTTGTAACTTCGACTCCCACCATACAGAAATCATGGAGGAGCACCGAAAGTCTACGGAACATCGGGAGAAGGTGGCTCTACTACGAAAAAAGGAGGAAGAGAAGGAGGAACTGCGCATGCAGCTGGCAGCTGTGGCAGCTGACAATGGAGCCCAGAGAGTCTCCAAGAAGCAGAAAAGGAAAAGTAAAAACAGAAGATGACCCATCTGAACCATTATCACCTCTACCAGATCACACACGTGGTCCCTCCGAACGGAGCCAAATCAGTTCGGAAGTTCAAGCTGTTAAATCCATGAAAGGACTATTGAATGAGTAACGTGAACCGACTACACCACAGAGATTGAATCTGTGAACTGTTTTCCGCAGAGACTGAATCTGTGATATGTTACGTTAAACATGAAGTTATATATGTATATATGTTATTACGTTATGTTAAATGGGGGGGATGACTATAAAGCTAAGAAGGGAGGAGTGTTGTGTATGTAACCTGTTCCACCTTAAGAGAGCTTAAGCCTGTTCCACCTTAAGAGATGTACTACTTTCTCAGGCTGCTGTAGACGTAATACCGGGGGTGAACACACCGGTATATAAGCACTGTGCAGTAATCTTGTATTCAGTGTAGTCCCTACCTCCAACCAGTAAAGACCTGTTTGAGTTATACGTTTAAGTCTTTGTGTTAATTGTTCAATACAATACACATACTTAACAACTATGTGAAACTTAAGCAAAACTCTGTAAAAAACAAGTGACTTGTGGAGCGCGTGATCGCTTAGTTTTCTGTTTTCAATGACTTGCAATTTATGAAAATGTATAAATATTGTAGCCCCGTGAGTCTCAGGGCTCACTCTTTGGGAGGCATACTTGTGTGTAGACACAAAGGGTTTCTCAGAGTGAAGTCCAGGTACCTTAATAAAACTTTACTTATTTTACAGTTTCTGACTTTGTGTATTACTGAGAAAGTGATAGACTGACCGGTGTGTTTAGTCTCCTAAAGCAGTGAACCCTGATCCCCCAAGTTAGGGGTAGATCCTCCTCACAGAAATGAGGGGTTCACAATTCTGGCGACGAGGTTGGGATTCCAAAGCACTTCGGACGACTGAGCAACTAAGTGGCCACAGGTAAGATTTTTACCTTTTTGCTCTGTCTGTTACGAAGTGACTTAGCGCATTCGCTGTGATCCTGGCCTTGTGCCGACGGAATCCTTTAGGTAAGAATTCGAGTGATCACACTTTCTCAAAGTCAGATATGTTAGGTTAAAGAGGTTATATTCCTTTGGGTGAAAGTCCCATAAAGTGTTGGGGTAAAGAGGTTATATTCCTTTGGGTGAAAGTCCCACAAAGTGTTAGGGGAAAGAGGTTATATTCCTTTGGGTGCGAGTCCCATAAAGTGGGGAAAGGGTTAAGCGCATTAAACCGGTTAAATCAAGTACGTACAAAAATTGGAAAATGGGGGCAGCAATAGTAAATTGACGGAGATCGGGGGTTCGAACTCCGTTGGATATAATAATTGAACAAAATAAGAAAAAAAGGGGAAAAAAGATAAACTTAAAGTTTTACCGACATGGAAGTTATTAACATCTGTGCCGAGACAAACAAAACACAAGATTTGCTGAGTGAAAGGAACCTTAAAAAAAAATGCTGGAATTTAGGTTTGTGTGAAAGTGTGAATGTTTTCCTGGCTATGATTGTTTAAGATGTTACAGTATTTCTTTTGTCTGAAAAGTCTGTCTTTAAAAGAAAGATTCTGTTATGTGTGTTTTAGCTCCACCCACTTCTCTGTGTTAAAAATCTTTTGTCTTGTCTTGGATTTTGGAGGTTTTGAGAGTGTGCGAGTGGGATTGTGCCCCAGGAGTTGGAAAAAATCTTTGAACTACAATTTAAATTGGGTTGGTGTGTGAAAGCTGAGAAGAACAGCAGGGAGTTTGTTTGGCGAAAGGTTGGGTTTCAGTCTGGGATTTGGCCTTGGAGTCGTGGTTGCTATGGTGAAATCTTCCAAAGCAGTTTGATTTGATTTGTTTAAATGTGAAAAACTAATTTTCTCCAGTTATATTCAATGGTTTTACAGTATTTTGGAAAGACATCTGAAGAAAGGACAATAAGAAAATATGACGTAATTTACTGTTTTCTGCAAGAGTGTGCTATTTTGTTTTGTTTGTTTGTTCATAGTTTTACAAAAGATAAGCTTCTGCCTTAAAGTTACAGTTGCCAATGTGCTTGGAAGAAAATTAATTTGAATGTTTACAAGACCTGGATTAAATTGGAGTTATGAGGTTAATTAACCTATTAAAACCAGACTTTCATTGTGGCCACGGTGAAATTCTGGTTGGTGTAAATTTGTGTAGACCGCTTTGAATAAGATAACTCCGCTCCGCGAGAACATCCGATAGTTGTAGAGTCCCTTACAAAGACTTACTTAGCTTGTGAATTTTGCTCAATCCCGTCTTTGTCCATATTACCTCCGTGTTCATGTTTAGTTAAAGTGTGAAAACACAACTGTCTTTCGATAGGGAAAGTTCTTTTTGATTTACGTGAATTGACGCAGTTGCGGGCATTTAATAATGTTTTGCTCCACCTTCTTAGAATCCTGCAAAGGAGTTAACCCTTCCCACAGACAGCTGTTTAAGTTCACCAAGCAACAACTTTAGTATGAAGTTTAAAGATATTGGACATTAAATAATTTAAGTTTCTTAATATTAAGTTAATATTTCCCCACAGTGACAGAAGGAATTTATGATTTGATAAAAATTGGAAATGGAGGATAAATTGATAGAAATGAAATTGAACATTGACAAAACCTGCCGGTACAATAATACTGCTATTGTAATAACAAAATGGACTCAGGCACTACATATTGGGTTACTTTTGGGAAAATAAAATATCCTCTAAAATAATGATAAATAAAAAAGTGTTAATAACTTGGATCAAGTGAGAATGTTTGATCTATGTTTTCAATGTTAAATGTTGTACTGGAGAGTAAAGTTTCTCCAGGACTCATGAATAAGATGGTAATTAAAGGAAAGTGATTGAGAGTGTAAGATTGAAACAGAAGAATTACACCAATGAATGGGAATTTTCAAAATTTTCTAGTGAAATTCAGAAAAATGTAGTTAAGAATAATAAAAAACTGCCGAGTGTGTGCTCATTCATCTTCAGTGTACTGTCCCTTTAAAAGCCTGTGCTTCCCTCTTCAAGGTCACAGGCTGCGCGCTTTCTCTCTTTCTCTCTCTCTCTCTCGCGATCGTGACTGCGGCTAGAAGTTGTGATTGAAGTTGCATGGTGCGTGTGTGTGTCAACTAATGTGCAATGTGCGATGAATTACGAAATGAGAATGTACTCGATGACTGAGAAGTCGACTAAAGACGCGAAGGCAGCTGCGGATAAGGTAGAGCAGGATATGTTAACTACAAAACAAGCTTTTGAACAACTGCCATACGATGAAGCATCAGAGGATGATGAGATTATCACAAACAAAATTTGGCCTTTTTAGTAGATACCGGTGCCACATACTCATCCATCTCAGGGAAGGATTTGGATGTCCCTGGTACAGGAAAAGTTAAAAATCTTTGGGGATTCTCAGGAACTATGGTTACTAATGAAATCTCAAAAGAAGTAAAGGTGGAAGCAGCAGGCATCATCAGCCCCCACCAATTCCTAAAAACAAAGGATATAGAATTTAATGTCCTCGGCCGGGACCTATTGTGTAAAGGGAATTAGCCATAGTAAAATGCCAGGCACGCACACGGTTACATACACAGGTTGCCGAGGGGAATAGAATGGCAGACGAAGCAGCAAAATATGCCACTATGTATGAGGACCAAAAACAAATGCCCCGGTTGGAACAAAAGGAGGGAGGGAAGTATCCCTCTTGTGCGCCATCATTGGAAGATGTATAAAAGCACCAGGAGGACGCTCCTGGAAATGAAAAACATTGTAAAAAGGATCCTTTGACACAACTATATGCCGACCCGAAGGGAAGGATTGTTGGTCCAAATTCTATACTCCCCTCGATAGTGCATACGTGTCACACACTATTCCATGGAGGAAAGTACCCTATGGTAAAACAATTGGAAAATTCTTGGTACAACCCAAATAGGGAAAAAGTGGCACAGCAGACAATTGATCACTGTCTGATATGCCAGCAACACAATCCGGGAAAAGCCATACCAACCATAACAGCAACAACTCCTATCCCAGACGGTCCTTTTCAAACGCTACAGTTAGATTTTGTACAATTAGAATCAGCTTACGGATATAAATATGTACTAGTTATCATTGATGTATTTAGTAAATGGATAGAAGCCTTTCCAACAAGGAACAATACCGCAAAGACTGTGTGCAAAATAATACTGAAGGATATCGTGCCAAGGTTCGGAGTACCAATACAATTATGTTCTGATAACGGACCACACTTTGTTGCAGAAATTAATGCTGAACTTTGCAATGTTCTCAATATTAGACAACATTTACATTGCCCGCTCCATCCACAATCAGCAGGACTGGTGGAAAGGGCTAATGGAGCCCTAAAACTAAAGTTGGCCAAACTCTGTGTAGAAACCAAATTAAAATGGCCAGAAGTATTACCAATCGCATTATATGCTATGAGGACCAATCCTGCCCGAAAGACAGGATTGTCACCAGCAGAAATTATCTTCGGAAGACCTTTAAAAACCCCGTTCTCGGCTCCCATCCAAGACGACAGACAAATAGATATTCATGTAATGGACAATCAGATGATGTCTTATTGTATGTCACTAACCTCTGCTTTAAAGTTGTCTCATCAACAGGTAACAGCCGTAACTAAACTAACACCTGAGGATGCCTGTCATCGACTCAAACTGGGTGATATCTTCGTGAAGAACTTCTATCGGAAAGGATTAGAACCCAGGTGGAAGGGACCCTATCAAGTACTGTTAACCACGCATACCGCAGTGAAGGTCGAAGGAAAGACAAAATGGATTCACGCTTCGCACTGCAAGTTGTCATCACTGCTCTTGTCATAATGGACATAACCTCAACAGCGACAGAGGGACAATGCATCAATCGCTGCTCCAAACAGCATGGGTGCACTGAATTTTCTTGCGGATGTAAAAATACAACGATATGCCCACTTGATCCCTTTCAGGTGGTGTTATCACATTTTACAGGCCAGAGGTGTGTAAATGTACTGGGAACACACTGGTGTCTATGTAATTTTACCGAACACTCTTTAAATAAAACTGGAAACCACGAAGGTCAGTATGATAGCCGATGTAGCATCACTGTACAAAAACCAAGATGTAAAAATTCTTATAATTTCCCAGGATGGCAGAATATGTATGATCCCGGAAGAAATTGGTCCCATAAGGATGTATACGTTTATGATCAAACCCACATAAATGAGTGCTGTCATGGTCAGAATCGAGTATAGTTATCAGCACTAATAGATATAAACGGTGCCCTCATAAAAAGAGGAGGAAGGAAACTCCTGGCATCTCAAGGAGAAAATCTATATCAGAAGTGGCTCGAGAGGATACAATCTCTCTACAAAAAGGCACAAAATACCGAAAACCACCCATGGAAGAATAAATCAAAATTATGCACTCCGAGGCCAGTAGGAACGGCGGGAGGTTTTCCATTGATGGCAGTCACATCTGATGACTGTCTGATATGCGACTTAATGCATAAACAAGCCAAACTTACATATGCTTCTGATAAAAAGTGCAACTTGACAAGGCACAGAATACGACCCTGATCCAAAGAACATTGCACCGGAACCGATAACTGCAAGAAATGCGCCAAAGTAGAAGGTATACCAATAACAATCGTACCGCATTTTGAATGGTGTATAGAATCAAAAATTGGTGAAGTGGAGGTAGGGGCGCTTTTCCCCACATTTTGTGACACCATCATCTCCATAAATGGAAAAAGAGAGGGACAACACAATGAAACTATATGGCCTACCAAACCCCATGATAAATCAAAAGGAACTACTAAATGTCTACAAACTTCGGAATGGAACCTAGAGAACCTAGCCAGACAATCATACCAGTGTTCTCTAACAGCACTTGAAGGGACTATGTGGGTGTGATATACCTATCAATTCAGTTCATGAAAAGCGACGAGTTAAGTTAGTAACTATAGGTTTTTATTGGCTAAATAACAGAGCCCACCCTCGTGGGTGATCGGATCCAACAAGGAGGAATACCAGCCAGTCGACCACCTTTATACCTGGGCAAGCAGGCGGAGCCATGGGCGGAGTCAGCTGTGGTCAGCCCAGGTATAACAGCGTGGCAAGAGGCGACCTTGTGTAGTGATACAACAGTGTAAACAGTGATAACCATAGTGTAACGATATAAACAGTGATAACCATAGTGTAACGATAGTGAACGATAAAAGTGGTTTACCACATTCACCCCTTGTTTAAATTTGAGTCTGGCGGGGTGAAGTGTACTACCAGTTCGAGTATGTCAGTCTGTCCGGAGGCCTCGTAAGCCTTTCTGATCGGCGCAGCAGCGGTGGCGGTGGTGCAGTATCCGATGTTAATGCTGGTGTCTGCGTGGTCGGCGAAGGCTCGTGGGGTTCCGGCATGCCGTCTACCTGGGCTGGATTTGGGGGGGTGGTGGGGGGTAATGGTGGTGTCTCAGGGGTGCCCGAGGGTGCGAGGTCTCGTAAGGAGACTGTGTCCTCCCGCCCATCTGGATATGCCACATAGGCGTACTGGGGGTTGGCGTGCAGGAGGTCCACCCTCTCGACCAGGGGGTCCATTTTATGGGCCCTCACGTGCCTTCACAGCAAGACGGGCCCCGGAGAAGTCAGCCATGTTGGTAGTGAGGTTCCCGTAGTCGACTTCCTGGGGAAAACAAACATTCGTTCATGGGGGGTGGCATTAATGGCAGTGCAAAGCAGTGACCGGATGGAATGCAGCGCTGCCGGGAGGACTTCCTGCCAGCGAGAGGTTGGGAGGCCCTTAGACTTTAAGTCTAAGAGAACGGCCTTCCAGACAGTCGCGTTCTCTCTTTCCACCTGGCCGTTCCCTCGGGGGTTGTAGCTGGTGGTCCTGCTTGCAGCAATACCTCTCACTAGTAGGAACTGGCGAAGTTCCTCGCTCATGAAGGATGAGCCCCGGTCGCTATGTATATAGTTCGGGAACCCGAACAAGGCGAAGAGGTCGTTCAGGCATTTGATGATCATGGTACTGGTCATGTCTGGGCAGGGGAAGGCAAAGGGGAAACGGGAGTACTCATCAATAATGTTGAGGAAGTACACATTACGGTCAGAGGACGGGAGGGGCCCCTTAAAATCGATGCTCAAGCGCTCGAAGGGGCGGGTGGCCTTGATCAGGCTTGCTCTGTCCGGCCTAAAGAAATGCGGTTTGCATTCGGCACAGGTTTGGCAGTTCCTGGTCATGGTCCTGACCTCCTCGATGGAGTAGGGCAGGTTGCGGGCCTTAATGAAGTGGTAAAGTCTGGTGACCCCGGGGTGGCAGAGGTCGTTGTGGAGGGTCTGCAGTCTATCAATTTGCGCGTTGGCACATGTACTTCGTGATAGAGCATCTGGGGGTTCGTTCAGTTTACCAGGCCGGTACAAGATATCATAATCGTAGGTGGAGAGCTCGATTCTCCACCTCAAGATCTTGTCGTTCTTGATTTTGCCCCTCAGCTTGTTATTAAACATAAAAGCGACCGAGCGCTGGTCGGTGAGGAGGGTAAATCGTTTGCCTGCCAGGTAATGCCTCCAGCGTCGTATTGTCTCCACGCTCGCCTGGGCCTCCTTCTTGACCGAAGAGTGTCGGATCTCAGGGCCCTGGAGGGTCCTTGAGAAGAAGGCCACAGGTCTCCCCGCCTGGTTAAGGGTTGCAGCTAGGGTGAAGTCGGATGCATCGCTCTCCAATTGGAAAGGGATAGACTCATCCACCGCGTGCATTGTGACCTTAGCAATGTCTCCCTTTATGAGGGAGAAGGCTGCGCATGCTTCTGCCGTCAGGGGGAAGGGGGTGGACTTCATGAGGGGTCTGGCTTTGTCTGCATAATTGGGCACCCATTGGTCATAGTAGGCGAAGAGCCCCAGGGTTCTCTTCAGCGCCTTTGGACAGTGGGGGAGGGGAAGCTCCATGAGGGGGCTCATTCTTTCGGGGTCGGGGCCGATGACTCCATTCTCTACTACGCAGCCGAGGATGGCAAGGCGCGAGGTGTTAAACACACATTTCTCCTTATTGTAGGTGAGGTTCAGCCATTGGGCCGTACGGAGGAATCTCTCCAGATTAACATCATGGTCCTGCCGGTCGCAGCCACAGATGGTGACGTTATCTAGATAAGGGAACGTGACATGCAGCCCGTTCTGGTCAACCATCCGGTCCATCTCCCTTTGGAAGACCGAAGCCCCGTTGGTGACGCCGAAGGGAACCCTAAAGAAGTGGTAGAGGTGGCCATTCGCCTCGAAGGCGGTATACTGGCGGTCCTCAGGGCGGATAGGGAGTTGGTGATAGGCCGACTTAAGGTCGATGGTAGAGAATACCCGGTACTGTGCAATCTGATTGACCATATCAGATATGCGGGGAAGGGGGTATACGTCCAGCTGGGTGTACCGGTTTATGGTTTGGCTGTAGTCGATGACCAGGCGGTGTTTATCGCCGGTCTTAACGACTACGATCTGGGCACGCCAGGGGCTGTTGCTTCTCTTGATGATGCCCTCCTTCAGGAGTCGCTGCACCTCGGAGCTAATAAAAGCTCTGTCCCCGGCGCTGTACCGCCTGCTCTTTGTAGCGACGGGTTTACAGTCGCGGGTGAGGTTAGCGAACAGGGAGGGGCCGGGACCTTGAGGGTGGATAGGCCGCAGGTGGTACGCGGTGGGCGGTTTAAAAGCTGCTGGTTGTAGACTGTGAGTGGGGGGAGGGGTCCACCGTATGCCAAAGTGACACTTTGAAGGTGGGATTGGAAATCCAGCCCTAGTAGGACGGCAGCGCAGAGCTGGGGCAGGACGAGAAGTTTAAAATTTTTATACTCCGTGCCCCTAACCGACAGGGTCACAACACAGTAGCCGCTGATGTCTGTAGAATGGGACCTCGACGCCATCGAGATCCGGTTGCGCATTGGCCGGACAGTGAGGGAGTAGTGGCTCACCGTGTCTGGGTGGATGAAACTCTCCGTGCTTCCGCTGTCGAACAGGCAGGTCGTGGCGTGGCCGTTTACTTTGATGTCCATCATGGACTTGGACAGGTGATGCGGGCGAGCTTGGTCAAGTGTGACGGAGGCTAGTGTATGGCTGAGCGAGCTGCTGTAGTCTGCGGGTGAGGCGGTGGTCAGGTCTGGAGACAAGGTGGCGGTCGAGTGTGGTGAACAAAATGGCGGCGCCCACGACGTTGAATAAAATGGCGGTGCAGATGGCCGCCCCCACAACTCACATGAGGCACTGCCGGCGTCGGTGGCCTTGATCAAAGATGGCCGCCCCCACGACTCACACGAGGGGATACTGGCATCTGTGGCCTTGATGAAAGATGGCCGCCCCCACAACTCGCATGAGGCACTGCTGGCGTCTGTGGCTTTCCCCCTGCAGGCCTTCGCGAAGTGGCCTTTCTTGTGGCAGTCGGAGCAGGTCGCGTTTCTTGCAGGGCAGCGCGCCCTCGGGTGTTTTGCCTGGCCACAGAAGGAGCAGCCGGTGGCCCGATCGCGGGGCTCCGATGTCGTAGCCGGTACCGGGGGTGGCGGTCCCGATCGGTTCCGGGACACCGACGCTGTGGTAGGTCCCAGAGGCGGCGGTGCAAGGGGTATTGCGGCCGGGGTCGGGCCCGAGTCCCAGGGTCGCGCAGCACAGTACCTGGAGTACACCTCGAGGTCCCGATGGGCCACTTCCAAGGAGCGAGCGAGGATAGCAGCTGTTTTCAGGTCGAGGTCCTTTGATTCCAGCAGTCTTTGCCGTGAGTAGTCTGACCGAAGGCCTTTCACGAAGGCATCTCGGATGTTTCCATCTGTATGTTCTGCAGCTGTTACGGCTTTAAAGTCACAGTCCCTGCCGAGTATTTGCAGCGCCCATAAGAAATCATCAACCGACTCTCCTGGCTGTTGCGAGCGGGATCTTAGGAGATGCCTGGCGTACATTGAGTTTACAGGGCTCCGATACTGTTCTTTTAGCAGGTTGAGGGCGCCCTCGTATGTGGCAATGTCCCGGATGAGTGCAAATACTTTAGGGCTCACCTGAGCAGTCAGAACTCTTAGTTTGGATGCCGGAGGCACGCCGGATTCTCCCAGGTAGGCTTTGAAGCAGCTCAGCCAGTGTTCGAAGTCGAGGGCTGAATTCGCAGCCTGTGGGTTTAGATCCAGGTACGGCGGCTGGAGGGCTCGTAGCCAGGCCGGCTGCTGGGGCTGCTGTAGATGGCCGTTTGGCTGAGGCTGTACGTCTGACTGGTCGTTTGGCTGCTCCGTTGTAGACATTTCAAAATTTAGCCAATAAAATTGATATACCTATCAATTCAGTTCATGAAAAGCGACGAGTTAAGTTAGTAACTATAGGTTTTTATTGGCTAAATAACAGAGCCCACCCTCGTGGGTGATTGGATCCAACAAGGAGGAATACCAGCCAGTCGACCACCTTTATACCTGGGCAAGCAGGCGGAGCCATGGGCAGAGTCAGCTGTGGTCAGCCCAGGTATAACAGCGTGGCAAGAGGTGACCTTGTGTAGTGATACAACAGTGTAAACAGTGATAACCATAGTGTAACGATATAAACAGTGATAACCATAGTGTAACGATAGTGAACGATAAAAGTGGTTTACCACAGGGTGTACAATCATACTGGGTACCCATATTTACCAAATAACTTTAAAGGAAGATGTGCTATAGCATTTATCATCCCAGCCTTCAGACTTGAAGATGAGATCCCGAGTGAAGACCCAACCTGCAGTCAATGGAAAAAAAGAAATTATGGAACTAATTTCGCCATGTGCAAACTCTTGGGCTCGGATCCTTTCAAAACACACCACCAAACCTGGTGGAACCGACTCCCAGGAGCTTTAATACCATCTTATGGAGTAATGATGGCATTAGATGAAATAAGAAATTTGGCACAGGACGTGGAAGATATTGCCAATGACATAGCCATGGCTTTGAAACTGATCAATAAGGAAATGGGCCAAATAAGAATGTTTGCCCTACAAAACAGAATGGCATTAGATTATGTTTTACATGCTCAAGGAGGAGCATGTGCAGTTATTGGAGCAGAATGTTGTATGGACATCAGTGATTTGTCAAAGCAAATCCAAAATGAAATTGATGAAATTGACAGAAAGGGAAAGGAGGCTGGAGACATTGACCACACAATGGGAAATTGTGGATGGGGGCCGTTGTGTCTACTAGATGGACTATTTGGAGGACTGTTTAGAACAATATTGGAATGGGTCATTTGTCTGGTTGTCTCATACGTACTAGTCTCGGTGATAATTAACAGACTGATTAAGTGTGGATCAGGAGGTGAAAAGCAGATGATTATAATCAATAAACCTCAAGGAAGTGTCAATGTCACACAGGGCTGGGCTAGGATTAACATGGAAGAGTTGCAAGAATTAGAGGAAGGTGATAGCATTTACGAAGACTCGGCATAGTATTTGGATAAAATGGGACCCCTCCAACCCCTGGACATTGATGATGGGTTACCTTTGCTTGATTGTATGCTTATATTGTATATTGCATTTAACTCCCAACTGAAATATGGTGATTGACTCGGATAACCATATATGCTGTATATGTTCGGAGGAAACTATAAATGATAAAAATATAATCTTTGAATATGTAATGTATGTATGGAATAGTTGACACCCTGTCCAGCATGTAGAGAAAAAGGTTTAGGTTATCATGTAATGATAAAAGGAGGGAATGATAAGCTAAGCAAATCACATATTGCCTTACAAATGCCTTGCAAAGCATGATGGACTAGTTGACATGGGTTAAAAGTTTAAATGTAAAAAAACTGATGCAGGACTATGGGAATGCAGTAGAAGTAGATAAGAAGGAACAGAAGGAGCAGTATGTTCTACTCCCTAACCACACTCAAGGAGACATAAGATAACTGGTGTAGTAGTCGCATGGTCACTATGTGAAACTTAAGCAAAACTCTATAAAAAAACAAGTGACTCATGGAGCGCGTGATCGCCTAGTTTTCTGTTTTCCATGACTTGCAATTTATGAAAATGTAAAAATATTGTAGCCCCGTGAGTCTCGGGGCTCACGCTTTGGGAGGCATACTTGTGTGTAGACACAAAGGGTTTCTCAGAGTGAAGTCCAGGTACCTTAATAAAACTTTACTTATTTTACAGTTTCTGACTTTGTGTATTACTGAGAAAGTGATAGACTGACCGACGTGTTTAGTCTCCTAAAGCAGCGAACCCTGATCCCCCAAGTTAGGGGTAGATCCTGCTCACAGAAATGAGCGGTTTACAATTCTGGCAACGAGGATGGGATTCCAAAGCACTTCGGTCCAAATCACAGTGGTCTAGGCTGACGTTTCACTTTCGGACGACTGAGCAACTAAGTGGCCACAGGTAAGATTTTTACCTTTTTGCTCTGTCTGTTACGAAGTGACTTAGCGCATTCGCTGTGATCCTGGCCTTGTGCCGACGGAATCCTTTAGGTAAGAATTCGAGTGATCACACTTTCTCAAAGTCAGATATGTTAGGTTAAAGAGGTTATACTCCTACATTCTTCAATATTCAATCCAACATTGGACCCCACATTCTTCAATATTCAATCCAACATTGGACCCTACACTCTTCAATAATCAATCCAACATTGGACCCTACACTCTTCAATAATCAGTACAACATTGGACCCTACACACTTCAGTAATCAATCCAACATTGTACCCTACATTCTTCAATAATCAATCCAGCATTGGCAAATACACACTGCAATAATCAACCCAGCATTGGAACCTACACTCTGCAATGACCATTCCGACATTGGTCCCAACACTGTTCAATAAAATGTCCAAAATTGTAACCTGCACTCTTCAATAATCAATCCGACACTGGACCCCACACAGTTCAGTAATCAATCTAGGTTTGGACCCTAAACTCTAAAATAATCAGTCAAATGTTGGACCCCACACTCTTCAATAATCAAACGAATATTGGACACTACACTCGTCAGTAATCAGTCCAACATTGGACTCTATACTCTTCAATAATCAATCCTACATTGGACCTTACACTCTTCAATATTCAGTCCAACATTGGACCCTACACTCTTCAATAATCAATCCTACATTGGACCATACACTCTTCAATATTCAGTCCAACATTGGACCCTACACTCTTCAATAATCAGTCCAACATTGTTAGCGACACTCTTCAATAAAAAATCCAACAAAGAAGCCTACCTTCCTCAGTAATCAATCTAACCTTGGACCCTATACTCTTCAATAATCAATCCAACATTGGAACCTACACTCTGCAGTGACCATCCCGACATTGGTCCATACACTTTTCAATAATAAGTCCAACATTGGACCCTACTCTCTTCAATATTCAATCCAACAGTGGACCCTACACTCTTCAATTATCAATCCAACATTGGATCACACACACTTCAATAATCAATCCAAAATTGGACCCTGCACTCTTCAATAATCAATCCAACATTGGACGCCACACTCTTCAATATTCAATCCAACATTGTACCCTACACTCTTCAATAATCAATCCAACATTGGAACCTACACACTTCAATAATCAATCCAATATTTGACCCTACAATCCTCAATATTCAATCCAACATTGGACCCTACACTCTTCAATAATCAATCCAACATTGGACCCTACATTCTTCAATATTCAATCCAACATTGGTCCCTACACTCTTCAATAATCAGTACAACATTGGACAGTACTCTCTTCAATAATCAATCCGACATTGGACACTCCAATCTTCAATAATGAATACAAATTGACTCTGCACTCTTAAATAGTCAGTCCAACATTGTTAGCTACACTCTTCAATAAAATATCCAACATAGGAGCCTACATTCCTCAATAATCAATCTAACATTGGAACCTACAATCTTCAATAATGAAAACAAATTGGGCTAGATTTTCAGTATAGGCAGTTTTGGGGCGCTAACTTTAGCGCCCGCCCGAAGTTAGCGCCCGCCCCAAAGTAGCGCCCCGTTGCCGGGAATTCAGTGGCTTCGCCCTAAGAGGTTGGTGGAGCGCTAAAAGAGGCGTTCCACTACTCTCTTTAGGCGCTAAGCCGGCAGTCCAGAGGGATAGCGCCCAGGCGGGGCGCAGCACGGGTGCGGTCATTTTTGCACTGACAGCAGACCCCGTGGTGCCGACCAGCTCTTAAAGGGGGAAGGGACGAATTGGTCTGCTGCCACGCCCTGCACACTGCAGCCTTGCAAAGAGGCCTCAACACTACTGCTCAGCCCCAGGGAGTCATGGCAACGCCAGAGAAGGCCCGTCAGCGTGCCCTGCGCTTCTCAGAGGGTGATCTGGACATAATGGTCACAGCTCTGGAGGTGAGGCGCAAGATCTTGTTTCCAGAGAGTGGGAGGAAGCCAACCCACCACGACTACACCAAAGCCTGGAAGCAGATCGCCCAGAGGGTGACGTTCACCGGCGAGGCCCCCAGGACCCACAAACAATGCCGTAAGAAATACAACGATCCGACCAGGATTGTGAGGGTGAGTAGCCTTTCCAGTCTCCTCCTCATTCTTGCATGTACACCTGACATGATGGGCAAAGGGACCTGAAAGTCCTATTGGCCAGCCCTCAGCCAGCAGCATTGGGACAGTCATGAGCATCAAATGGCCATTCGGCACTCTACACTTTGGCCAAGCTATTCCACCATGGGAGGCAGTGGACAGTACATCAGGGCTTCACTCTGTCCAAGCTATTCCACCATGGGAGGCAGTGCACACTACATCAGGGCTTCACTCTGTCCAAGCTATTCCACCATGGGAGGCAGTGGACAGTACATCAGGGCTTCACTCTGTCCAAGCTATTCCACCATGGGAGGCAGTGCACACTACATCAGGGCTTCACTCTGTCCAAGCTATTCCACCATGGGAGGCAGTGCACACTACATCAGGGCTTCACTCTGTCCAAGCTATTCCACCATGGGAGGCAGTGCACACTACATCAGGGCTTCACTGCGCACTTACAGCCCGTCCTTTCTCTTGCAGGCTAAAGTAGCGTTTAATCGCCAGGCCCGTGCCAGGGGTGGCCGCGCCAAGCTGCAGAAGCTCACTCGGCTGGAGGAGCGCGTGTGTGTGCTCATGGGAGCCCGTGTGATTGTCCCCACAGCGTGCGGTGTATCCGACCCTCCACTGCCCGGCAATGGTAAGGACCTCGCCTTTTGGCCCTCTCGCGTCGCACTGGCCCATCCGAGCTACCTCCTTTGCCACTGTCCCACCAATGCGCTGAATCCCACCAGTCCTAACTCCCTCGCTGACGCCGTCTCCTCACTCTGAAGCTACTCTTGTGCATTCCTGCTTTCAGCTGGTGACGACCAGGACCCTGAGGCTGCCAGTGACAGCACCTCCGACCAGGAGGAGGAGGAGGAGCAAGCCGGACCTTCGGGGGAACAGTCACGTCCCGCAGGAGAGGAGGAAATGCTTGACACCTCCTCACTGGACGAGTGCCTGGAGGAACTGTCGCAGGGCAATGCAGCTTCTGGGACCAGTGGCATCCAGCCACCTAGCAGCCGTGCGCGTGGCCCACGGCCTTCCCCCCAAAGGGGGGAAGGATCAGAGGGGAGTGCTGCTGCTCGGCACACTCGCCGTCACCAACGCGGCAAGGGTCCCCTAGTTCGGCCCCCTCCTCCCCAGCGGGAGAGTCGCGACTCCAGTCCGGACACCTTCACTTCGGAGGAGGTGCGGAAGCTCGATCAGATGGCCGACGACTCGGACCGGCGCCACACGGAGCTCATGAGCGTGGTGGGGCGCATGCCTGAGGCCATCGAGTCGCTGGCGACCAGTGTGCGCGAGTTCGGGGCAGCAACTGCCGCGACTGGCCGCATGCTAACTGATGCCGTCAAGACCCTGGCGGATGTGATGCGCGCGCACACCAGGACCACAGGGCCACTCACTGCTGCCACACGCGCTGTCTCAGGCAGGCATCGCCAGGGCAGGCGCCGCGCTGGACCATCCCAGCAAGCCGGCCGACGGCTGATTGCTGCGGATCCTGCAGTGCGGGCCCGGCCGAGTGCCACCGCGCCACAGCACCAGCCAGCGCATCCCAGACGCCAGCTGGCCCACATTGCGCCATCCGTCGCCGCCATTCCCCCTCTGGGGCGTCGACGGCAAGCGGCTGCAGCTGATGGTGGCCAGGCTCAGGTGCGCCACTCAGCAGACGGCCCCTCGAGGCCCAAACGCCGTGTAGGCCACCCCCCAGCGGCATCTGGCGGAAGGGCATCTGAGCCTCAGGCGCCTTCCCCCAGCCTCGCAGCAGCCACTGGGCAGAGCTTGCGAAGGAGCAGCAGGCAGGGCAGGGGAGGCAAAATGCTGGCCAAGGTCTCGCCCTCGCGGGCCACTCAGTAGAGGGTGTGGCCAGCTTTCCTTTAATATGGCGGTGGCCATCTTTATTTTGCCCATGGTTGTGCTTTTGGAGGGCTTTTTTTTTGCGTTAGGCCGACGTTGAGGCCCGGTTTCAATAAAGGTGGAGTGGCTCCTCCCCAGTTTGTGCGAGTGAGTCGTTTGTTGGGCTTTTTGTGGGGCCCGTTTATTGTTTTTGGGGATTCATGTGGGAAGGGCTTTTCATTTTTGTGCAATAAAAAATTATCTTTATTCATGCAGTCTCCATGGTTGTTCTTCTTAGTGTTTGTTGGATTCGCCGGCTGAGGGCTTGCGGAGCGGCTGCATTCATCTTCCCTCATGGCCCCTGGCCATTCCCTGACAGGGGGCTTTGAAGTACCGTGTAATAAGGTGGCGTCGTGCGGCCCTTGGCCCTGGTCGCTCCCTCCTGGGAACGTACTCCTGCTCCTCCTCCTCCTCCTCATGCTCCTCCTGCTCCTCCTCCTGAGGTGCTGGTCCAACGTCAGGTGGCAGTGCCTGAGTCCTGCGGATAGCCAGGTTGTGTAGCATGCAGCAAACCACCACAAATTGGGAGACCCGGTCCGGCGAATACTGGAGAGCTCCTCCGGAGCGATCAAGGCAGCGGAACCACTGCTTGAGGACCCCAATAGTTAGCTCGATGATGTTGCGGGTGGTTTGATGGCTCTCGTTGTAGGCCTCTTCAGCAGCGGTCCTGGGCGCGCGAAGCGGGGTCATGAGCCAGGTGCACAAAGGATAGCCTTTGTCCCCGATGAGCCATCCTCTTGGGGAAGGCTGTGCCTGGAACATGTCATGCACAGTACTCTGCCGCAGGATAAAGGCATCGTGGCTGCTGCCTGGGAAGCTGGCATTGACTGCCATGATGCGCTGCTTGTGGTCACATACCAGCTGCACATTCAGAGAATGGTAGCCCTTCCTGTTGCGATACTGCTCGCCATGCTCCAGAGGGGCCCGCAAAGCCACATGCGTACAGTCAATGGCGCCCTGCACCAAGGGGAATTCCCCGAGTCTGGCAAATCCCAATGCGCGCTGATGCTGGCTCTCGAGGGCCATGGGGAAGGAGATGAATTGGCTTCTCCTTCTGAACAGTGCTTCGGTCACGTGGCGGATGCAGCGATGCGCGCCGTACTGGGAGATGTTTGCTATGTCCCCAGCAGCGTATTGGAAGGAGCCGGTGGCATAGAAGTTCAATGCCACCGTCACCTTCACTTCCACCGACAGAGACGTCCTGCACCTGAGCTTTGGCCGCAGATCTCGGCGAAGCAGGTGGCAGATCTCTGCAATCACCTCCTTTCGGAATCGGAGCCTTCTAACACATCGCGCGGCACTCATGTTTAGGTAGGAGCGCTGCTGGCGGTATAGCCTGACTGGGTAAGGCCTACGTGGCCGACGCCTGTAGCCCCCTCTGCCTCTAGCCAGGGCTGCCCCTCTGACAATGCGTCTGCGAGCCCTACGGATATGGCGCTGCAGCTGCGCGTTGGCACCCCATGCAGCCCCCATCAAATCCTGGCAAACAGTCTAATTTCCAAATGGCCACTTGCAGCGCTATTGCCTGAGTCCAAAAATACCTGGCTCTTGCTGCTTGAAACCAGTTAGCTATCCTCCTTGTTGTGTCTCCAGAAATGCGTTGCACAAGACTGTTTTCTGAAAAAAGGATGGCCTTTATACTGGAGAGGACGTTCCCTTTAATTAGCACCCCCCGGGGCCCGCGCTGGTTGTGTTGCGTTCCTTTTTCCAAACGCTCCGGCCGCCCGCCGCACAATGGGGCGGTCCGACTGAAGTTTGCAATCGGGGCGGCCAAAGGGCGTTGCACGAGGATGTGACGTCATTTTCTGTGCGCGCATCCGGGCGGGCGCTAAACTTTGCGCCGGCGCTAACGGGCAACTTAATTTGGGGCAGAGCGCAAACTGCGCTGCGCCCGGGCGCTACACGCATAGCGCCCGGAAATCACTTCTCTTAAGGCGCTAACTGCTGGCGCAAGCTACTGAAAATCTAGGCCATTGTCTCTACACTCTTCAATAATCAATCCAACATTGTTAGATACACTCTTCAATAAAATATCCAACATAGGAGCCTACATTCCTCAATAATCAATCTAACATTGGAACCTACAATCTTCAATAATGAATACAAATTGACTCTACACTCTTCAATAATCAGTCCAAAATTTTTAGCTACATTCTTCAATAATCAATCCAACATTGTAACCTACACTCTTCAATAATCAATCCAACATTGGACCCTACACTCTTTAATAATCAGTTCAACATTGGACCCTACACTCTTCAATAATCAAACCAACATTGGACTCTACAGTCTCAATAATCAGTCCAACATTGGACCATACGCTCTTCAATAATCAATCCAACATTGGACCCCACACTCTTCAATAATCAATCCAACATTGGACCCTACACTCTTCAATAATCAATCCAACATTGGACCCCACACTCTTCAATAATCAGTTTAACATTGGATGTTACACTCTTCATTCATCAATCCAACATTGGACACATTACTGTTCAATAATCAGCCCAACATTGGACACGACACTCTTCAATAATCAATCCATCATTGGAAACCACACTCTTCAATAATCAGTCCAACATTGGACGCAACACTCTTCAATAATCAATCCAACATTGGACACATTACTGTTCAATAATCAGCCCAAAATTGGACACTACACTCTCAATAATCAATCCAACATTGGACCCTACATTCTTAAATAATCTGTCCAGCATTGGACCCTCCACTCTTCAATAATCAATCCAACATTGGCCCCTACATGCTTCAATAATCCATCCAACATTGGACCATACACTCTTTCATAACCATTCCAACATTGTACCCTACACTCTTCAAAAATCAATGCAAAATTGGACCCTACACTCTTCAATAATCAATGCAACATTGGACCCTACACTCTTCAATAATCAGTCCAAAATTGGACACTACACTCTTCATTAGTCAATCCAGCATTGGACACTACACTCATCAAGAAGCAATCCAACATTGGACGATGCTATCTTCAATAATCAATCCTACATTGAACCTACACTCTTCAATTATCAATCTAAATTTGGACCCTACGCCCTTCAATAAACAATCCAACATAGGAGCCTACACTCTTCAATAATCAGTTCAACATTGGACACTGCATTAATCAATAATCAATCCAACATTAGATCCTACACTGTTCAATAATCAGTCCAACATTGTACCCCACACTCTTCAATAATCAGTCCAACATTGGGCACTACACACTTCAATAATCAATCCAACATTGGACCCTACACTCTTCAATAATCAGTCCAACATTGGACGCTGCACTCTTCAATAATCAGTCCAACATTGGACGCTGCACTCTTCAAAAATCAATCCAACATTGGACCCTACAATCTTCAATAATCAGTCCAACATTGGACGCTGCACTCTTCAATAATCAGTCGAACATTGGACGCTGCACTCTTCAAAAATCAATCCAACATTGGACCCCACACTTTTCAATAATCTGTCCAAAATTGGATGCAACAATCTTCAATAATCAATCCAACATTGGACACATTACTGTTCAATAATCAGCCCAACATTGGACACTACACTCTTCAATAATCAATCCAACATTGGACCCTACATTCTTAATTAATCTGTCCAACATGGGACACTACACTCTTCAATAATCAATCCAACATTGGCCCCTACACGCTTCAATAATCAATCCGACATTGGACACTACACTCTTCAATAATCAATCCAACATTGGACACTACACTCTTCAATAATCAATCCAACATTGGACCCTACACTCTTCAATAATCAAACGAACATTGAACTCTACACTCTTCAATAATCAGTCCAACATTGGACCATACATTCTTCAATATTCAATCGAAAATTGACCCTACACTCTTCAATATTCAATCCAACATTGGGCCCTACATTCTTCAATATTCAATCGAAAATTGACCCTACACTCTTCAGTATTCAATCCAACATTGGATCCTACATTCTTCAATAATCAATCCAACATTGGACACTGCACTCTTCAATAATCAATCCAACTTTGGAGACTACACTCTTCAATAATCAATCCAACATTGGACCCTACACTCTTCAATAATCAAACCAACATTGGACTCTACAATCTTCAATAATCAGTCCAACATTGGACCATACACTCATCAATAATCAATCCAACATTGGACACCACACTCTTCAATAATCTGTCCAATATTGGATGCGACACTCTTCAATAATCAATCCACCATTGGACACATTACTGTTCAATAATCAGCCCAACATTGGACAGTGCACTCTTCAATAATCAATCCAACATTGGACCCTACATGCTTAAATAATCTGTCCAATATTGGACCCCACACTCTTCAATAATCAGTCCAACATTGGTCCCTACACACTTCAATAATCAATCCAACATTGGACCCTACACTATTCCATAACCATTCCAACATTGTACCCTACACTCTTCAATAATCAATCTAACATTGCACCCTGCGCCCTTCAATAAACAATCCAACATAGGAGCCTACACTCTTCAATAATCAGTTCAACATTGGACACTGCATTAATCAATAAACAATCCAACATTAGATCCTACACTGTTCAATAATCAATCCAACATTGTACCCCACACTCTTCAATAATCAGTCCAACATTGGACGCTGCACTCTTCAACAATCAATCCAACACTGGACCGCACACTTTTCAATAATCAGTCCAACATTGGATGCTACAATCTTCAATAATCAATCCAACATTGGAAACATTACTGTTCAATAATCAGCCCAACAATGGACACCAGACTCTTCCAAAATCAATCCAACATTGGACACTACATTCTTAAATAAACTGTCCAACATTGGACCCTACACTCTTCAATAATCAATCCAACATTGGCCCCTACACGCTTCAATAATCCATCCAACATTGGACCCTACACTATTTAATAATCAGTTCAAAACTGGAACCTACACTCTTCAAAAATCAATCCAACATTGGACCCTACACTCTTCGACAACCATTCCAACATTGTACCCTACACTCTTCAAAAATCAATCAAACATTGGACCCTACATTCTTCAAAAATTAATCAAACATTCGACCCTACACTCTTCAATATTCAATCCAACATTTGACACGACACCCTTCAATAATCAACCCGACATTGGAACCCACAATCTTCAATAATCAATCCGACTTTGGAAACCACACTCTTCAATAATCAATCCAATATTGGACCCTACACTCTTCAATAATCAATCCAACATTGGACCCCACACTCTTCAATAATCAATCCAACATTGGACCCTACATTCTTCAATATTCAATCGAACATTGGACTCTACACTCTTCAATATTCAATCCAACATTTCACCCTACACTCTTCAATAATCAATCCGACATTGGAACCCACACTCTTCAATAATCAGTCCAGCATTGGAACCCACACGCTTCAATAATCAGTCCAACATTGGATCCCACACTTTTCAATAATCAGTCCAAAATTGGATGCTGCAATCTTCAATAATCAGTACAACATTGGACACGTTACTGTTCAATAATCAGCCCAACATTGGACACTACACTCTTCAATAATCAAACCAACATTGGACTCTACACTCTTCAATAATCTGTCCAACATTGGACCATACACTCTTCAATAATCAATCCAACATTGGACGCTACACTCTTCAATAATCAGTCCAATATTGGGCACATTACTGCTCAATAATCAGCCCAACATTGGTCACTGCACTCATCAATAATCAATCCAACATTGGACCCCATATTCTTAAATAATCTGTCCAACATTGGACCCTACACTCTCAATAATCAATCCAACATTGGCCCCAACACGCTTTAATAATCGATCCAACATTGGACCCTGCACTCTTCAATAATCAGTCCATTATTGGACATTACAATCTTCAATAATCAATCCAACATTGGGCACATTACTGTTCAATCATCAGCCCAACATTGGTCACAACACTCTTCAATAATCAATCCAACATTGGACCCTACATTCTTAAATAATCTGTCCAACATTGGACCCTACACTCTTCAATAATCAATCCAACATTGGACCCTACACTCTTCCATAACCATTCCAACATTGTACCCTACAATCTTCAAAAATCAATGCAATATTGGACCCTACACTCTTCAGTAATCAGTCCATTATTGGACACTACACTCTTCAATAATCAATCCAACATTGGACCCTACACTCTTCAAAATTCAATCCAACATTGGACACTGCACTCTTCAATAATCAATCTAACATTGGGCCATACACTCTTTAATATTCAATCCAACATTGGACCGTACACTCTTCAGTCATCAATCCAGCATTGGACACTGCACTCATCAGTAAGCAATCCAACATTGGACGATACTATCTTCAATAATCATTCCAACATTGAACCTACACTCTTCAATTATCAATCTAACATTGGACCCTACGCCCTTCAATAAACAATCCAACATAGGAGCTGACACTCTTCAATAATCAGTTCAACATTGGACACTGCATTAATCAATAATCAATCCAACATTAGATCCTATAATGAATCCAACATTGTACCCCACACTCTTCAATAATCAGTCCAACATTGGGGCCTACACACTTCAATAATCAATCCAACATTGGACCCTACACTCTTCCATAACCATTCCAATGTTATACCCTACACTCTTCGAAAATCAATGCAACATTGGACCCAACACTCTTCAATATTCAGTCCAACATTTGACACTACACTCTTCAATAATCAATCCAACATTGGACCCTACATTCTTCAATATTCAGTCCAACATTGGACCCTACACTCTTCAATATTCAGTCCAACATTGGACACTACACTCTTCAATATTCAGTCCAACATTAGAGACTACACTCTTCAATAATCAATCCAACATTGGACCTTACACTCTTCAATAAACAATCCAAAATTGGACCCTACACTCTTTAATAATCAGTCCATCAATGGACCCTACACTCTTCAATAATCAGTCCAAAATTGGACACTACACTCTTCAATATTCAATCCAACATTGGACCCTACACACTTCAATAATCAATCCGACTTTGGAAACCACACTCTTCAATAATCAATCCAATATTGGACCCCACACTCTTCAACAATCAATCCAACATTGGACCCTACATTCTTCAATATTCAATCGAACATTGGACTCTACACTCTTCAGTATTCAATCCAACATTTCACCCTACACTCTTCAATAATCAATCCGACATTGGAACCCACACTCTTCAATAATCAGTCCAGCATTGGAACCCACACTTTTCAATAATCAGTCCAAAATTGGATGCTGCAATCTTCAATAATCAGTCCAACATTGGACACGTTACTGTTCAATAATCAGCCCAACATTGGACACTACACTCTTCAATAATCAAACCAACATTGGACTCTACACTCTTCAATAATCTGTCCAACATTGGACCATACACTCTTCAATAATCAATCCAACATTGGACGCTACACTCTTCAATAATCAATCCAATATTGGGCACATTACTGCTCAATAATCAGCCCAACATTGGTCACTGCACTCATCAATAATCAATCCAACATTGGACCCTATATTCTTAAATAATCTGTCCAACATTGGACCCTACACTCTCAATAATCAATCCAACATTGGCCCCAACACGCTTTAATAATCGATCCAACATTGGACCCTACACTCTTCAATAATCAGTCCATTATTGGACATTACAATCTTCAATAATCAATCCAACATTGGGCACATTACTGTTCAATCATCAGCCCAACATTGGTCACAACACTCTTCAATAATCAATCCAACATTGGACCCTACATTCTTAAATAATCTGTCCAACATTGGACCCTACACTCTTCAATAATCAATCCAACATTGGACCCTACACTCTTCCATAACCATTCCAACATTGTACCCTACAATCTTCAAAAATCAATGCAATATTGGACCCTACATTCTTCAGTAATCAGTCCATTATTGGACACTGCACTCTTCAATAATCAATCCAACATTGGACCCTACACTCTTCAAAATGCAATCCAACATTGGACATTGCACTCTTCAATAATCAATCTAACATTGGGCCATACACTCTTTAATATTCAATCCAACATTGGACCGTACACTCTTCAGTCATCAATCCAGCATTGGACACTGCACTCATCAGTAAGCAATCCAACATTGGACGATACTATCTTCAATAATCATTCCAACATTGAACCTACACTCTTCAATTATCAATCTAACATTGGACCCTACGCCCTACAATAAACAATCCAACATAGGAGCTGACACTCTTCAATAATCAGTTCAACATTGGACACTGCATTAATCAATAATCAATCCAACATTAGATCCCATAATGAATCCAACATTGTACCCCACACTCTTCAATAATCAGTCCAACATTGGGCCCTACACACTTCAATAATCAATCCAACATTGGGTCCTACACTCTTCCATAACCATTCCAATGTTATACCCTACACTCTTCGAAAATCATTGCAACATTGGACCCAACACTCTTCAATATTCAGTCCAACATTTGACACTACACTCTTCAATAATCAATCCAACATTGGACCCTACATTCTTCAATATTCAGTCCAACATTGGACCCTACACTCTTCAATATTCAGTCCAACATTGGACACTACACTCTTCAATATTCAGTCCAACATTAGAGACTACACTCTTCAATAAACAATCCAAAATTGGACCCTACACTCTTTAATAATCAGTCCATCAATGGACCCTACACTCTTCAATAATCAGTCCAAAATTGGACACTACACTCTTCAATATTCAATCCAACATTGGACCCTACACACTTCAATAATCAATCCGAAATTGGAAACCACACTCTTCAATAATCAATCCAACATTGGAACCTACGCACTTCAATAATCAATCCGACATTGGAAACCAGACTCTTCAATAATCAATCCAGCATTGGACCCTACACTCATCAATATTCAATCCAACATTGGACGCTACACACTTCAATAATCAATCAAACATTGGAAACCACACTCTTCAATAATCAATGAAACATTGGACCCCACACTCTTCAATAATCAGTCCATCAATGGACCCTGCACTCTTCAATAATCAATCCAACAGTGGACCCTACATTCTTCAATATTCAATCGAACATTGGACTCTACACTCTTCAATATTCAATCCAACATTTCACCCTACACTCTTCAATAATCAATCTGACATTGGAAACCACACTCTTCAATAGTCAGTCCAACATTGGACCCTACACTCTTCAATAATCAAACCAACATTGGACTCTACACTCTTCAATAATCAGTCCAACATTGGACCATACACTCTTCAATAATCAATCCAACATTGGACTCAACACACTTCCATAATCAGTCCAACATTGGACGCTACACTCTTTGAAATTCAATCCAACATTGGACCCCACACTTTTCAATAATTAGCCCTAAATTGGACGCTACAATCTTCAATAATCAGTCCAACATTGGACACATTACTGTTCAATAATCATCCCAACATTGGACACGACACTCTTCAATAACCAATCCAACATTGGCCCCGACACGCTTCAATAATCCATCCAACATTGGAACCTAGACTCTTTAATATTCAATCCAACATTGGACACTACACACTACAATAATCAATCTGACATTGGAAACCACACTCTTTAATAATAAGTCCAACATTGGGCCCTACACACTTCAATATTCAATCCAACGCTGGACCCTACACTCTTCGATAAACATTCCAACATTGTACCCTACACTCTTCAAAAATCAATGCAACATTGGACCCTACACTCTTCGATAATCAATCCAACATTGGCCCCTACACGCTTCAATAATCCATCCAACATTGGACCCTACATTCTTCAATATTCAATTGAACATTGGACACTACACTCTTCAATATTCTATCCAACATTGAACCCTACACTCTTCAATAATCAAACATTGGACACTACACTCTTCAATAATCAATACAACATTGGACACTACACTTTTCAATAATCAATCCAACATTGGACCCTACATTCTTCAATTTTCAATCCAACATTGGGCCCTACACACTTCAATAATCAATCCAACATTGAACCTACACTCTTCAATAATCAGTCCAAAATTGTTAGCTACACTCTACAATAATAAATGAAACATTGGACACCACTATCTTCAATAATCAGTCCAACATTGGGCCCTACACACTTCAATAATCAATCCAACATTGGACCCTACACTCTTCCATAACCAATCAACATTGTACCCTACACTCATCAAAAATCAAAGCAACATTGCACCGTACACTCTTCAATAAACCATCCAAAATTGGACCCTACACTCTTTAATAATCAGTCCATCAATGGACCCTACACTCTTCAATAATCAATGCAACATTGGACCCTACACTCTTGAATAATCAAACCAACATTGGTCTCTACACTTTTCAATAATCAGTCCAACATAGGACGCTACACTCTTCAAAAATCATTCCAACAGTGGACCCCACACTTTTCATTAATCAGTGCAACATTGGACGCTACACTCTTCAATATTCAATCCAACATTGGATGCTACACACTTCAATAATCAATCCGACATTGGAAACCACACTCTTCAATAATCAATGAAACATTGGACCCCACACTCTTCAATAATCAGTCCATCAATGGACCCTGCACTCTTCAATAATCAATCCAACATTGGACCCTACATTCTTCAATATTCAATCGAACATTGGACTCTGCACTCTTCAATATTCAATCCAACATTTCACCCTACACTCTTCAATAATCAATCCGACATTGGAAACCACACTCTTCAATAGTCAGTCCAACATTGGACCCTACACTCTTCAATAATCAAACCAACATTGGACCCTACACTCTTCAATAATCAGTACAACAATTGGACCATACACTCTTCGAAATTCAATCCAACATTGGACCCCACACTTTTCAATAATTAGTCCAAAATTGGACGCTACAATCTTCAATAAGCAGTCCAACATTGGACACATTACTGTTCAATAATCATCCCAACATTGGACACGACACTCTTCAATAACCAATCCAACATTGGCCCCTACACACTTCAATAATCCATCCAACATTGGAACCTACACTCTTTAATATTCAATCCAACATTGGACCCTACACATTTCAAAAATCAATCTGACATTGGAAACCACACTCTTTAATAATCAGTCCAACATTGGGCCCTACACACTTCAATATTCAATCCAACGCTGGACCCTACACTCTTCGATAAACATTCCAACATTGGCCCCTACACGCTTCAATAATCCATCGAACATTGGACCCTACATACTTCAATATTCAATCGAACATTGGACACGACACTCTTCAATATTCTATCCAACATTGGACCCTACACTCTTCAGTAATCAAACATTGGACACTACACTCTTCAATAATCAATCCAACATTGGGCCCTACACACTTCAATAATCAATCCAACATTGAACCTACACTCTTCAATAATCAGTCCAAAATTGTTAGCTACACTCTGCAATAATCAATGAAACATTGGACACCACTATCTTCAATAATCAGTCCAACATTGGGCCCTACACGCTTCAATAATCAATCCAACATTGGACACTACACTCTTCCGTAACCAATCAACATTGTACCCTACACTCATCAAAAATCAATGCAACATTGGACCGTACACTCTTCAATAAACCATCCAAAATTGGACCCTACACTCGTTAATAATCAGTCCATCAATGGACCCTACACTCTTCAATAATCAATGCTACATTGGACACTACATTCTTCAATATTCAATCGAACATTGACCCTACACTCGTCAATAATCAACCCAGCATTGGACCCTACACTCTTCAATATTCAATCCAGCATTGGACCCTGCACACTTCAATAATCAATCCGACATTGGAGCCCACACTCTTCAATAATCAGTCCAACGTTGGAACCTACACTCTTCAATAATCAATCCAACATTGGACCCTACACTCTTCAATAATCAATTAGGCATTGGACGATAATACCTTCAATAATCAATCTGGCATTGGAACCCACACTCTTCAATAATCAGTGCAACATTGGACCCTACACTCTTCAATAATCAAACCAACATTGGACTCTACACTTTTCAATAATTAGTCCAACATAGGACGCTACACTCTTCAAAAATCATTCCAACAGTGGACCCCACACTTTACATCAATCAGTGCAACATTGGACGCTACACTCTTCAATAATCAATCCAACATTGGACACATTACTGTTCAATAATCAATCCAACATTGGACCATACATTCTTAAATAATCTGTCCAACATTGGACACTACACTCTTCAATAATCAATTCAACATTGGCCCCTGCACGCTTCAATAATCCATCCAACATTGGAACCTACACTCTTTAATAATGAGTTCAACACTGGAGCCTACACTCTTTAATAATCAGTTCAACATTGAGCCCTACACACTTCAATAATCTATTCAGCATTGGACCCTTCACTCTTCCATAACCATGCCAACATTGTACCCTACACTCTTCAAAAATCAATGCAACATTGGACCTTACACTCTTCAATATTCAGTCCAACAGTGGACACTACACTCTTCAATAATCAATCCAACATTGGATCCTACATTCTTAAATAATCTGTCCAACATTGGACCCTACACTCTTCAGTAATCAATCCAACATTGGACTCTACACTCTTCAATAATCAGTCCAACATTGGACCATACACTCTTTAATAATCAATCCAACATTGGACCACACACTCTTCAATAATCAGTCCAACATTCGACGCTACACTCTTCATTAATCAATCCAACATTGGACACATTACTGCTCAATAATCAGCCCAACATTGGACACTGCATTCTTCAATAATCAATCCAAGATTGGCCCCTACACGCTTCAATAATCCATCCAACATTGGACCCTACATTTTTCAATATTCAAACGAACATTGGACACTACACTCTTCAATATTCAATCCAACATTGGACCCTACACTCTTCAATAACCAAATATTGGACACTACACTCTTCAATAATCTGTCCAACATTGGACCATACACGCTTCAGTAATCAATCCAACATTGGACGCTGCACTCTTCAATAATCAATCCAATATTGGACACATTACTGTTCAATAATCAGCCCAACATTGGACACTACACTCTTCAATATTCAATCCAACATTGGACCCTACATTCTTCAATTTTCAATCCAACATTGGGCCCTACACACTTCAATAATCAATCCAACATTGAACCTACACTCTTCAATAATCAGTCCAAAATTGTTAGCTACACTATACAATAATCAATGAAACATTGGACACCACAATCTTCAATAATCAGTCCAACATTGGGCCCTACACACTTCAATAATCAATCCAACATTGGATCTTACACTCTTCCATAACCAATCAAATTTGTACCCTACACTCTTCAAAAATCAATGCAACATTATACCCTACACTCTTAAATAAACCATCCAAATTTGCACCCTACACTCTTTAATAATCAGTACATCAATGGACCCTACACTCTTCAATAATCAATCCAACATTGGACGCTACACTCTTCAATAATCAATCCAATATTGGGCACATTACTGCTCAATAATCAGCCCAACATTGGTCACTGCACTCATCAATAATCAATCCAACATTGGACCCTATATTCTTAAATAATCTGTCCAACATTGGACCCTACACTCTCAATAATCAATCCAACATTGGCCCCAACACGCTTTAATAATCGATCCAACATTGGACCCTACACTCTTCAATAATCAGTCCATTATTGGACATTACAATCTTCAATAATCAATCCAACATTGGGCACATTACTGTTCAATCATCAGCCCAACATTGGTCACAACACTCTTCAATAATCAATCCAACATTGGACCCTACATTCTTAAATAATCTGTCCAACATTGGACCCTACACTCTTCAATAATCAATCCAACATTGGACCCTACACTCTTCCATAACCATTCCAACATTGTACCCTACAATCTTCAAAAATCAATGCAATATTGGACCCTACATTCTTCAGTAATCAGTCCATTATTGGACACTGCACTCTTCAATAATCAATCCAACATTGGACCCTACACTCTTCAAAATGCAATCCAACATTGGACATTGCACTCTTCAATAATCAATCTAACATTGGGCCATACACTCTTTAATATTCAATCCAACATTGGACCGTACACTCTTCAGTCATCAATCCAGCATTGGACACTGCACTCATCAGTAAGCAATCCAACATTGGACGATACTATCTTCAATAATCATTCCAACATTGAACCTACACTCTTCAATTATCAATCTAACATTGGACCCTACGCCCTACAATAAACAATCCAACATAGGAGCTGACACTCTTCAATAATCAGTTCAACATTGGACACTGCATTAATCAATAATCAATCCAACATTAGATCCCATAATGAATCCAACATTGTACCCCACACTCTTCAATAATCAGTCCAACATTGGGCCCTACACACTTCAATAATCAATCCAACATTGGGTCCTACACTCTTCCATAACCATTCCAATGTTATACCCTACACTCTTCGAAAATCATTGCAACATTGGACCCAACACTCTTCAATATTCAGTCCAACATTTGACACTACACTCTTCAATAATCAATCCAACATTGGACCCTACATTCTTCAATATTCAGTCCAACATTGGACCCTACACTCTTCAATATTCAGTCCAACATTGGACACTACACTCTTCAATATTCAGTCCAACATTAGAGACTACACTCTTCAATAAACAA
Source organism: Somniosus microcephalus (assembly GCF_052327205.1). Taxonomy (NCBI): domain Eukaryota; kingdom Metazoa; phylum Chordata; class Chondrichthyes; order Squaliformes; family Somniosidae; genus Somniosus; species Somniosus microcephalus. The sequence continues at coordinate 188,197 of NW_028225351.1, forward strand.
TCCAAAATTGGACCCTACACTCTTTAATAATCAGTCCATCAATGGACCCTACACTCTTCAATAATCAGTCCAAAATTGGACACTACACTCTTCAATATTCAATCCAACATTGGACCCTACACACTTCAATAATCAATCCGAAATTGGAAACCACACTCTTCAATAATCAATCCAACATTGGAACCTACGCACTTCAATAATCAATCCGACATTGGAAACCAGACTCTTCAATAATCAATCCAGCATTGGACCCTACACTCATCAATATTCAATCCAACATTGGACGCTACACACTTCAATAATCAATCAAACATTGGAAACCACACTCTTCAATAATCAATGAAACATTGGACCCCACACTCTTCAATAATCAGTCCATCAATGGACCCTGCACTCTTCAATAATCAATCCAACAGTGGACCCTACATTCTTCAATATTCAATCGAACATTGGACTCTACACTCTTCAATATTCAATCCAACATTTCACCCTACACTCTTCAATAATCAATCTGACATTGGAAACCACACTCTTCAATAGTCAGTCCAACATTGGACCCTACACTCTTCAATAATCAAACCAACATTGGACTCTACACTCTTCAATAATCAGTCCAACATTGGACCATACACTCTTCAATAATCAATCCAACATTGGACTCAACACACTTCCATAATCAGTCCAACATTGGACGCTACACTCTTTGAAATTCAATCCAACATTGGACCCCACACTTTTCAATAATTAGCCCTAAATTGGACGCTACAATCTTCAATAATCAGTCCAACATTGGACACATTACTGTTCAATAATCATCCCAACATTGGACACGACACTCTTCAATAACCAATCCAACATTGGCCCCGACACGCTTCAATAATCCATCCAACATTGGAACCTAGACTCTTTAATATTCAATCCAACATTGGACACTACACACTACAATAATCAATCTGACATTGGAAACCACACTCTTTAATAATAAGTCCAACATTGGGCCCTACACACTTCAATATTCAATCCAACGCTGGACCCTACACTCTTCGATAAACATTCCAACATTGTACCCTACACTCTTCAAAAATCAATGCAACATTGGACCCTACACTCTTCGATAATCAATCCAACATTGGCCCCTACACGCTTCAATAATCCATCCAACATTGGACCCTACATTCTTCAATATTCAATTGAACATTGGACACTACACTCTTCAATATTCTATCCAACATTGAACCCTACACTCTTCAATAATCAAACATTGGACACTACACTCTTCAATAATCAATACAACATTGGACACTACACTTTTCAATAATCAATCCAACATTGGACCCTACATTCTTCAATTTTCAATCCAACATTGGGCCCTACACACTTCAATAATCAATCCAACATTGAACCTACACTCTTCAATAATCAGTCCAAAATTGTTAGCTACACTCTACAATAATAAATGAAACATTGGACACCACTATCTTCAATAATCAGTCCAACATTGGGCCCTACACACTTCAATAATCAATCCAACATTGGACCCTACACTCTTCCATAACCAATCAACATTGTACCCTACACTCATCAAAAATCAAAGCAACATTGCACCGTACACTCTTCAATAAACCATCCAAAATTGGACCCTACACTCTTTAATAATCAGTCCATCAATGGACCCTACACTCTTCAATAATCAATGCAACATTGGACCCTACACTCTTGAATAATCAAACCAACATTGGTCTCTACACTTTTCAATAATCAGTCCAACATAGGACGCTACACTCTTCAAAAATCATTCCAACAGTGGACCCCACACTTTTCATTAATCAGTGCAACATTGGACGCTACACTCTTCAATATTCAATCCAACATTGGATGCTACACACTTCAATAATCAATCCGACATTGGAAACCACACTCTTCAATAATCAATGAAACATTGGACCCCACACTCTTCAATAATCAGTCCATCAATGGACCCTGCACTCTTCAATAATCAATCCAACATTGGACCCTACATTCTTCAATATTCAATCGAACATTGGACTCTGCACTCTTCAATATTCAATCCAACATTTCACCCTACACTCTTCAATAATCAATCCGACATTGGAAACCACACTCTTCAATAGTCAGTCCAACATTGGACCCTACACTCTTCAATAATCAAACCAACATTGGACCCTACACTCTTCAATAATCAGTACAACAATTGGACCATACACTCTTCGAAATTCAATCCAACATTGGACCCCACACTTTTCAATAATTAGTCCAAAATTGGACGCTACAATCTTCAATAAGCAGTCCAACATTGGACACATTACTGTTCAATAATCATCCCAACATTGGACACGACACTCTTCAATAACCAATCCAACATTGGCCCCTACACACTTCAATAATCCATCCAACATTGGAACCTACACTCTTTAATATTCAATCCAACATTGGACCCTACACATTTCAAAAATCAATCTGACATTGGAAACCACACTCTTTAATAATCAGTCCAACATTGGGCCCTACACACTTCAATATTCAATCCAACGCTGGACCCTACACTCTTCGATAAACATTCCAACATTGGCCCCTACACGCTTCAATAATCCATCGAACATTGGACCCTACATACTTCAATATTCAATCGAACATTGGACACGACACTCTTCAATATTCTATCCAACATTGGACCCTACACTCTTCAGTAATCAAACATTGGACACTACACTCTTCAATAATCAATCCAACATTGGGCCCTACACACTTCAATAATCAATCCAACATTGAACCTACACTCTTCAATAATCAGTCCAAAATTGTTAGCTACACTCTGCAATAATCAATGAAACATTGGACACCACTATCTTCAATAATCAGTCCAACATTGGGCCCTACACGCTTCAATAATCAATCCAACATTGGACACTACACTCTTCCGTAACCAATCAACATTGTACCCTACACTCATCAAAAATCAATGCAACATTGGACCGTACACTCTTCAATAAACCATCCAAAATTGGACCCTACACTCGTTAATAATCAGTCCATCAATGGACCCTACACTCTTCAATAATCAATGCTACATTGGACACTACATTCTTCAATATTCAATCGAACATTGACCCTACACTCGTCAATAATCAACCCAGCATTGGACCCTACACTCTTCAATATTCAATCCAGCATTGGACCCTGCACACTTCAATAATCAATCCGACATTGGAGCCCACACTCTTCAATAATCAGTCCAACGTTGGAACCTACACTCTTCAATAATCAATCCAACATTGGACCCTACACTCTTCAATAATCAATTAGGCATTGGACGATAATACCTTCAATAATCAATCTGGCATTGGAACCCACACTCTTCAATAATCAGTGCAACATTGGACCCTACACTCTTCAATAATCAAACCAACATTGGACTCTACACTTTTCAATAATTAGTCCAACATAGGACGCTACACTCTTCAAAAATCATTCCAACAGTGGACCCCACACTTTTCATCAATCAGTGCAACATTGGACGCTACACTCTTCAATAATCAATCCAACATTGGACACATTACTGTTCAATAATCAATCCAACATTGGACCATACATTCTTAAATAATCTGTCCAACATTGGACACTACACTCTTCAATAATCAATTCAACATTGGCCCCTGCACGCTTCAATAATCCATCCAACATTGGAACCTACACTCTTTAATAATGAGTTCAACACTGGAGCCTACACTCTTTAATAATCAGTTCAACATTGAGCCCTACACACTTCAATAATCTATTCAGCATTGGACCCTTCACTCTTCCATAACCATGCCAACATTGTACCCTACACTCTTCAAAAATCAATGCAACATTGGACCTTACACTCTTCAATATTCAGTCCAACAGTGGACACTACACTCTTCAATAATCAATCCAACATTGGATCCTACATTCTTAAATAATCTGTCCAACATTGGACCCTACACTCTTCAGTAATCAATCCAACATTGGACTCTACACTCTTCAATAATCAGTCCAACATTGGACCATACACTCTTTAATAATCAATCCAACATTGGACCACACACTCTTCAATAATCAGTCCAACATTCGACGCTACACTCTTCATTAATCAATCCAACATTGGACACATTACTGCTCAATAATCAGCCCAACATTGGACACTGCATTCTTCAATAATCAATCCAAGATTGGCCCCTACACGCTTCAATAATCCATCCAACATTGGACCCTACATTTTTCAATATTCAAACGAACATTGGACACTACACTCTTCAATATTCAATCCAACATTGGACCCTACACTCTTCAATAACCAAATATTGGACACTACACTCTTCAATAATCTGTCCAACATTGGACCATACACGCTTCAGTAATCAATCCAACATTGGACGCTGCACTCTTCAATAATCAATCCAATATTGGACACATTACTGTTCAATAATCAGCCCAACATTGGACACTACACTCTTCAATATTCAATCCAACATTGGACCCTACATTCTTCAATTTTCAATCCAACATTGGGCCCTACACACTTCAATAATCAATCCAACATTGAACCTACACTCTTCAATAATCAGTCCAAAATTGTTAGCTACACTATACAATAATCAATGAAACATTGGACACCACAATCTTCAATAATCAGTCCAACATTGGGCCCTACACACTTCAATAATCAATCCAACATTGGATCTTACACTCTTCCATAACCAATCAAATTTGTACCCTACACTCTTCAAAAATCAATGCAACATTATACCCTACACTCTTAAATAAACCATCCAAATTTGCACCCTACACTCTTTAATAATCAGTACATCAATGGACCCTACACTCTTCAATAATCAATGCAACATTGGAACCTACATTCTTCAATATTCAATCGAACATTGACCCTACATTCATCAATAATCAATCCAGCATTGGACCCTACACTCTTCAATAATCCATTAGGCATTGGACACATTACTGTTCAATAATCAATTCAACATTGGACCATACATTCTTAAATAATCTGTCCAACATTGGACCATATATTCTTCAAAAATAAGTCCAACATTGGACGCTACACTCTTCAATAATCAATGCAACATTGGACCCTACACTCTTCAATATTCAGTCCAACATTGGACACGACACTCTTCAATAATCAATCCAACATTGGACCCTACACTCTTCAATAATAAATCGAGCATTGGACGATACTATCTTCAATAATCAATCCAACATTGAACCTACACTCTTCAATAATCAGTCCAACAGTGTGCCCTACACACTTCAATAATCAATCCAACATTGGACCTTACACTCTTCAATAAACAATCCATAATTGGACCCTACACTCTTTAATAATCAGTCCATCAATGGATCCTACACTCTTCAATAATCAGTCCAACATTGGACACTACACTCTTCAATATTCATTCGGCCATTGGACCCTACACTCATCAATAATCAATCCAGCATTGGACCCTACACTCATCAATATTCAATCCAGCATTGGACCCTACACACTTCAATAATCAATCCGACATTGGAAACCACACTCTTGAATAATCAATCCAACATTGGACCCTACACTCTTCAATAAGCAATCCAGCATTGGACGATACTATCTTCAATAATCAACCCAACATTGAACGTACACTCTTCAATAATCAGTTCAAAATTGTTAGCTACACCCTTCAATAATCAATGAAACATTGGACCCCACACTCTTCAATAATCAGTCCATTAATGGACCCTGCACTCTTCAATAATCAATCCAACATTGGACCCTACATTCTTCCATATTCAATCGAACATTGGACTCTACACTCTTCAATATTCAATCCAACATTTCACCCTACACTCTTCAATAATCAATCCGACATTGGAACCCACACTCTTCAATCATCAGTCCAACATTGGACCCTACACTCTTCAATAATCAAACCAACATTGGAATCTACACTCGTCAATAATCAGTCCAACATTGGACCATACACTCTTCAATAATCAATCCAGCATTGGACCCCACACTTTTCATTAATCAGTCCAACATTGCACGCTACAATCTTCAATAATCAGTCCAACATTGGACACGTTACTGTTCAATAATCAGCCCAACATTGGACACGACACTCTTCAATAATCCATCCAACATTGGAACCTACACTCTTTAATAATCAGTTCAAAACTGGAACCTACACTCTTTAATAATCAGTCCAACATTGGACCCTACACTCTTCAATAATCAATCCAACATTGGCCCCTATAGGCTTCAATAATCCATCCAACATTGGACCCTACATTCTTCAATATTCAATCGAACATTGGACCCTACACTCTTCAGTATTCAATCGAACATTGGACCCTAAACTCTTCAATAATCAATCCAACATTGGAACCTACACTCTTCAATAATAAATCCAACATTGGACAATACACTCTTCAATAATCAATCCAACATTGGATGCTACACTCTTCAATAATCAATCCAATATTGGACACATTACTGTTCAATAATCAGCCCAACATTGGACACTACACTCTTCAATAATCAATCCAACATTGGACCCTACACACTTCAATAATCAATCCAACATTGAACCTACACTCTTCAATAATCAGTCCAAAATTGTTAGCTACACTCAACAATAATCAATGAAGCATTGGACACCACAATCTTCAATAATCAGTCCAACATTGGGCCCTACACACATCAATAATCAATCCAACATTGGACCCTACACTCTTCCATAACCAATCTACATTGTACCCTACACTCTTCAAAAATCAATGCAACATTGGACCCTACACTCTTCAATAAACCATCCAAAATTGGACCCTACACTCTTTAATAATCAGTCCATCAATGGACCCTATACTCTTCAATAATCAATGCAACATTGAACCCTACATTCTTCAATATTCAATCGAACATTGGACCCTACACTCGTCAATAATCAATCCAGCATTGGACCCTACACTCTTGAATATTCAATCCAACATTGGACCATACACACTTCAATAATCAATCCGAAATTGGAACCTACACTCTTCAATAATAAATCGAGCATTGGACGATACTATCTTCAATAATCAATCCAACATTGAACCTACACTCTTCAATAATCAGTCCAACATTGTGCCCTACACACTTCAATAATCAATCCAACATTGGACCTTACACTCTTCAATAAACAATCCATAATTGGACCCTACACTCTTTAATAATCTGTCCATCAATGGACCCTACACTCTTCAATAATCAGTCCAACATTGGACACTACACTCTTCAATATTCATTCGGCCATTGGACCCTACACTCTTGAATATTCAATCCAACATTGGACCATACACACTTCAATAATCAATCCGAAATTGGAACCGACAGTCTTCAATAATCAATCCAACATTGGACCCTACATTCTTCCATATTCAATCGAACATTGGACTCTACGCTCTTCAATATACAATCCAACATTTCACCCTACACTCTTCAATAATCAATCTGACATTGGAACCCACACTCTTCAATAATCAGTCCAACATTGAACCTACACTCTTCAATAATCAGTCCAAAATTGTTAGGTACACTATACAATAATCAATGAAACATTGGACACCACAATCTTCAATAATCAGTCCAACATTGGGCCCTCCACACTTCAATAATCAATCCAACATTGGACCCTACACTCTTCCATAACCAATCTACATTGTACCCTACACTCTTTAATAATCAGTACATCAATGGACCCTACACTCTTCAATAATCAATGCAACATTGGACCCTACATTCTTCAATATTCAATCGAACCTTGACCCTACATTCATCAATAATCAATCCAGCATTGGACCCTACACTCTTCAATAATCAATTAGGCATTGGACACATTACTGTTCAATAATCAATTCAACATTGGACCATACATTCTTAAATAATCTGTCCAACATTGGACCATATATTCTTCAAAAATCAGTCCAACATTGGACGCTACACTCTTCAATAATCAATGCAACATTGGACCCTACACTCTTCAATATTCAGTCCAACATTGGACACTACACTCTTCAATAATCAATCCAACATTGGACCCTACACTCTTCAATAATAAATCGAGCATTGGACGATACTATCTTCAATAATCAATCCAACATTGAACCTACACTCTTCAATAATCAGTCCAACATTGTGCCCTACACACTTCAATAATCAATCCAACATTGGACCTTACACTCTTCAATAAACAATCCATAATTGGACCCTACACTCTTTAATAATCAGTCCATCAATGGACCCTACACTCTTCAATATTCATTCGGCCATTGGACCCTACACTCATCAATAATCAATCCAGCATTGGACCCTACACTCATCAATATTCAATCCAGCATTGGACCCTACACACTTCAATAATCAATCCGACATTGGAAACCACACTCTTGAATAATCAATCCAACATTGGACCCTACACTCTTCAATAAGCAATCCAGCATTGGACGATACTATCTTCAATAATCAACCCAACATTGAACGTACACTCTTCAATAATCAGTCCAAAATTGTTAGCTACACCCTTCAATAATCAATGAAACATTGGACCCCACACTCTTCAATAATCAGTCCATTAATGGACCCTGCACTCTTCAATAATCAATCCAACATTGGACCCTACATTCTTCCATATTCAATCGAACATTGGACTCTACACTCTTCAAAAATCAATGCAACATTACACCCTACAATCTTAAATAAACCATCCAAATTTGCACCCTACACTCTTTAATAATCAGTCCATCAATGGACCCTACACTCTTCAATAATCAATGCAACATTGAACCCTACATTCTTCAATATTCAATCGAACATTGGACCCTACACTCGTCAATAATCAATCCAGCATTGGACCCTACACTCTTGAATATTCAATCCAACATTGGACCATACACACTTCAATAATCAATCCGAAATTGGAACCTACAGTCTTCAATAATCAATCCAACATTGGACCTTACATTCTTCCATATTCAATCGAACATTGGACTCTACGCTTACACACTTCAATATACAATCCAACATTTCACCCTACACTCTTCAATAATCAATCTGACATTGGAACCCACACTCTTCAATAATCAGTCCAACATTGGACCCTACACTCTTCAATAATCAAACCAACACTGGACTCTACACTCGTCAATAATCAGTCCAACATTGGACCATACACTCTTCAATAATCAATCCAGCATTGGACCCCACACTTTTCATTAATCAGTCCAACATTGCACGCTACAATCTTCAATAATCAGTCCAACATTGGACACGTTACTGTTCAATAATCAGCCCAACATTGGACACGACACTCTTCAATAATCCATCCAACATTGGAACCTACACTCTTTAATAATCAGTTCAACACTGGAACCTACACTCTTTAATAATCAGTCCAACATTGGACCCTACACTCTTCAATAATCAATCCAACATTGGCCCATATAGGCTTCAATAATCCATCCAACATTGGACCCTACGTTCTTCAATATTCAATCGAACATTGGACCCTACACTCTTCAGTATTCAATCCAACATTGGACCCTACACTCTTCAATAATCAATCCAACATTGGACAATACACTCTTCAATAATCAACCCAACATTGGACACATTACTGTTCAATAATCAGCCCAAAATTGGACACTACACTCTCAATAATCAATCCAACATTGGACCCTACATTCTTAAATAATCTGTCCAGCATTGGACCCTCCACTCTTCAATAATCAATCCAACATTGGCCCCTACATGCTTCAATAATCCATCCAACATTGGACCATACACTCTTTCATAACCATTCCAACATTGTACCCTACACTCTTCAAAAATCAATGCAAAATTGGACCCTACACTCTTCAATAATCAATGCAACATTGGACCCTACACTCTTCAATAATCAGTCCAAAATTGGACACTACACTCTTCATTAGTCAATCCAGCATTGGACACTACACTCATCAAGAAGCAATCCAACATTGGACGATGCTATCTTCAATAATCAATCCTACATTGAACCTACACTCTTCAATTATCAATCTAAATTTGGACCCTACGCCCTTCAATAAACAATCCAACATAGGAGCCTACACTCTTCAATAATCAGTTCAACATTGGACACTGCATTAATCAATAATCAATCCAACATTAGATCCTACACTGTTCAATAATCAGTCCAACATTGTACCCCACACTCTTCAATAATCAGTCCAACATTGGGCACTACACACTTCAATAATCAATCCAACATTGGACCCTACACTCTTCAATAATCAGTCCAACATTGGACGCTGCACTCTTCAATAATCAGTCCAACATTGGACGCTGCACTCTTCAAAAATCAATCCAACATTGGACCCTACAATCTTCAATAATCAGTCCAACATTGGACGCTGCACTCTTCAATAATCAGTCGAACATTGGACGCTGCACTCTTCAAAAATCAATCCAACATTGGACCCCACACTTTTCAATAATCTGTCCAAAATTGGATGCAACAATCTTCAATAATCAATCCAACATTGGACACATTACTGTTCAATAATCAGCCCAACATTGGACACTACACTCTTCAATAATCAATCCAACATTGGACCCTACATTCTTAATTAATCTGTCCAACATGGGACACTACACTCTTCAATAATCAATCCAACATTGGCCCCTACACGCTTCAATAATCAATCCGACATTGGACACTACACTCTTCAATAATCAATCCAACATTGGACACTACACTCTTCAATAATCAATCCAACATTGGACCCTACACTCTTCAATAATCAAACGAACATTGAACTCTACACTCTTCAATAATCAGTCCAACATTGGACCATACATTCTTCAATATTCAATCGAAAATTGACCCTACACTCTTCAATATTCAATCCAACATTGGGCCCTACATTCTTCAATATTCAATCGAAAATTGACCCTACACTCTTCAGTATTCAATCCAACATTGGATCCTACATTCTTCAATAATCAATCCAACATTGGACACTGCACTCTTCAATAATCAATCCAACTTTGGAGACTACACTCTTCAATAATCAATCCAACATTGGACCCTACACTCTTCAATAATCAAACCAACATTGGACTCTACAATCTTCAATAATCAGTCCAACATTGGACCATACACTCATCAATAATCAATCCAACATTGGACACCACACTCTTCAATAATCTGTCCAATATTGGATGCGACACTCTTCAATAATCAATCCACCATTGGACACATTACTGTTCAATAATCAGCCCAACATTGGACAGTGCACTCTTCAATAATCAATCCAACATTGGACCCTACATGCTTAAATAATCTGTCCAATATTGGACCCCACACTCTTCAATAATCAGTCCAACATTGGTCCCTACACACTTCAATAATCAATCCAACATTGGACCCTACACTATTCCATAACCATTCCAACATTGTACCCTACACTCTTCAATAATCAATCTAACATTGCACCCTGCGCCCTTCAATAAACAATCCAACATAGGAGCCTACACTCTTCAATAATCAGTTCAACATTGGACACTGCATTAATCAATAAACAATCCAACATTAGATCCTACACTGTTCAATAATCAATCCAACATTGTACCCCACACTCTTCAATAATCAGTCCAACATTGGACGCTGCACTCTTCAACAATCAATCCAACACTGGACCGCACACTTTTCAATAATCAGTCCAACATTGGATGCTACAATCTTCAATAATCAATCCAACATTGGAAACATTACTGTTCAATAATCAGCCCAACAATGGACACCAGACTCTTCCAAAATCAATCCAACATTGGACACTACATTCTTAAATAAACTGTCCAACATTGGACCCTACACTCTTCAATAATCAATCCAACATTGGCCCCTACACGCTTCAATAATCCATCCAACATTGGACCCTACACTATTTAATAATCAGTTCAAAACTGGAACCTACACTCTTCAAAAATCAATCCAACATTGGACCCTACACTCTTCGACAACCATTCCAACATTGTACCCTACACTCTTCAAAAATCAATCAAACATTGGACCCTACATTCTTCAAAAATTAATCAAACATTCGACCCTACACTCTTCAATATTCAATCCAACATTTGACACGACACCCTTCAATAATCAACCCGACATTGGAACCCACAATCTTCAATAATCAATCCGACTTTGGAAACCACACTCTTCAATAATCAATCCAATATTGGACCCTACACTCTTCAATAATCAATCCAACATTGGACCCCACACTCTTCAATAATCAATCCAACATTGGACCCTACATTCTTCAATATTCAATCGAACATTGGACTCTACACTCTTCAATATTCAATCCAACATTTCACCCTACACTCTTCAATAATCAATCCGACATTGGAACCCACACTCTTCAATAATCAGTCCAGCATTGGAACCCACACGCTTCAATAATCAGTCCAACATTGGATCCCACACTTTTCAATAATCAGTCCAAAATTGGATGCTGCAATCTTCAATAATCAGTACAACATTGGACACGTTACTGTTCAATAATCAGCCCAACATTGGACACTACACTCTTCAATAATCAAACCAACATTGGACTCTACACTCTTCAATAATCTGTCCAACATTGGACCATACACTCTTCAATAATCAATCCAACATTGGACGCTACACTCTTCAATAATCAGTCCAATATTGGGCACATTACTGCTCAATAATCAGCCCAACATTGGTCACTGCACTCATCAATAATCAATCCAACATTGGACCCCATATTCTTAAATAATCTGTCCAACATTGGACCCTACACTCTCAATAATCAATCCAACATTGGCCCCAACACGCTTTAATAATCGATCCAACATTGGACCCTGCACTCTTCAATAATCAGTCCATTATTGGACATTACAATCTTCAATAATCAATCCAACATTGGGCACATTACTGTTCAATCATCAGCCCAACATTGGTCACAACACTCTTCAATAATCAATCCAACATTGGACCCTACATTCTTAAATAATCTGTCCAACATTGGACCCTACACTCTTCAATAATCAATCCAACATTGGACCCTACACTCTTCCATAACCATTCCAACATTGTACCCTACAATCTTCAAAAATCAATGCAATATTGGACCCTACACTCTTCAGTAATCAGTCCATTATTGGACACTACACTCTTCAATAATCAATCCAACATTGGACCCTACACTCTTCAAAATTCAATCCAACATTGGACACTGCACTCTTCAATAATCAATCTAACATTGGGCCATACACTCTTTAATATTCAATCCAACATTGGACCGTACACTCTTCAGTCATCAATCCAGCATTGGACACTGCACTCATCAGTAAGCAATCCAACATTGGACGATACTATCTTCAATAATCATTCCAACATTGAACCTACACTCTTCAATTATCAATCTAACATTGGACCCTACGCCCTTCAATAAACAATCCAACATAGGAGCTGACACTCTTCAATAATCAGTTCAACATTGGACACTGCATTAATCAATAATCAATCCAACATTAGATCCTATAATGAATCCAACATTGTACCCCACACTCTTCAATAATCAGTCCAACATTGGGGCCTACACACTTCAATAATCAATCCAACATTGGACCCTACACTCTTCCATAACCATTCCAATGTTATACCCTACACTCTTCGAAAATCAATGCAACATTGGACCCAACACTCTTCAATATTCAGTCCAACATTTGACACTACACTCTTCAATAATCAATCCAACATTGGACCCTACATTCTTCAATATTCAGTCCAACATTGGACCCTACACTCTTCAATATTCAGTCCAACATTGGACACTACACTCTTCAATATTCAGTCCAACATTAGAGACTACACTCTTCAATAATCAATCCAACATTGGACCTTACACTCTTCAATAAACAATCCAAAATTGGACCCTACACTCTTTAATAATCAGTCCATCAATGGACCCTACACTCTTCAATAATCAGTCCAAAATTGGACACTACACTCTTCAATATTCAATCCAACATTGGACCCTACACACTTCAATAATCAATCCGACTTTGGAAACCACACTCTTCAATAATCAATCCAATATTGGACCCCACACTCTTCAACAATCAATCCAACATTGGACCCTACATTCTTCAATATTCAATCGAACATTGGACTCTACACTCTTCAGTATTCAATCCAACATTTCACCCTACACTCTTCAATAATCAATCCGACATTGGAACCCACACTCTTCAATAATCAGTCCAGCATTGGAACCCACACTTTTCAATAATCAGTCCAAAATTGGATGCTGCAATCTTCAATAATCAGTCCAACATTGGACACGTTACTGTTCAATAATCAGCCCAACATTGGACACTACACTCTTCAATAATCAAACCAACATTGGACTCTACACTCTTCAATAATCTGTCCAACATTGGACCATACACTCTTCAATAATCAATCCAACATTGGACGCTACACTCTTCAATAATCAATCCAATATTGGGCACATTACTGCTCAATAATCAGCCCAACATTGGTCACTGCACTCATCAATAATCAATCCAACATTGGACCCTATATTCTTAAATAATCTGTCCAACATTGGACCCTACACTCTCAATAATCAATCCAACATTGGCCCCAACACGCTTTAATAATCGATCCAACATTGGACCCTACACTCTTCAATAATCAGTCCATTATTGGACATTACAATCTTCAATAATCAATCCAACATTGGGCACATTACTGTTCAATCATCAGCCCAACATTGGTCACAACACTCTTCAATAATCAATCCAACATTGGACCCTACATTCTTAAATAATCTGTCCAACATTGGACCCTACACTCTTCAATAATCAATCCAACATTGGACCCTACACTCTTCCATAACCATTCCAACATTGTACCCTACAATCTTCAAAAATCAATGCAATATTGGACCCTACATTCTTCAGTAATCAGTCCATTATTGGACACTGCACTCTTCAATAATCAATCCAACATTGGACCCTACACTCTTCAAAATGCAATCCAACATTGGACATTGCACTCTTCAATAATCAATCTAACATTGGGCCATACACTCTTTAATATTCAATCCAACATTGGACCGTACACTCTTCAGTCATCAATCCAGCATTGGACACTGCACTCATCAGTAAGCAATCCAACATTGGACGATACTATCTTCAATAATCATTCCAACATTGAACCTACACTCTTCAATTATCAATCTAACATTGGACCCTACGCCCTACAATAAACAATCCAACATAGGAGCTGACACTCTTCAATAATCAGTTCAACATTGGACACTGCATTAATCAATAATCAATCCAACATTAGATCCCATAATGAATCCAACATTGTACCCCACACTCTTCAATAATCAGTCCAACATTGGGCCCTACACACTTCAATAATCAATCCAACATTGGGTCCTACACTCTTCCATAACCATTCCAATGTTATACCCTACACTCTTCGAAAATCATTGCAACATTGGACCCAACACTCTTCAATATTCAGTCCAACATTTGACACTACACTCTTCAATAATCAATCCAACATTGGACCCTACATTCTTCAATATTCAGTCCAACATTGGACCCTACACTCTTCAATATTCAGTCCAACATTGGACACTACACTCTTCAATATTCAGTCCAACATTAGAGACTACACTCTTCAATAAACAATCCAAAATTGGACCCTACACTCTTTAATAATCAGTCCATCAATGGACCCTACACTCTTCAATAATCAGTCCAAAATTGGACACTACACTCTTCAATATTCAATCCAACATTGGACCCTACACACTTCAATAATCAATCCGAAATTGGAAACCACACTCTTCAATAATCAATCCAACATTGGAACCTACGCACTTCAATAATCAATCCGACATTGGAAACCAGACTCTTCAATAATCAATCCAGCATTGGACCCTACACTCATCAATATTCAATCCAACATTGGACGCTACACACTTCAATAATCAATCAAACATTGGAAACCACACTCTTCAATAATCAATGAAACATTGGACCCCACACTCTTCAATAATCAGTCCATCAATGGACCCTGCACTCTTCAATAATCAATCCAACAGTGGACCCTACATTCTTCAATATTCAATCGAACATTGGACTCTACACTCTTCAATATTCAATCCAACATTTCACCCTACACTCTTCAATAATCAATCTGACATTGGAAACCACACTCTTCAATAGTCAGTCCAACATTGGACCCTACACTCTTCAATAATCAAACCAACATTGGACTCTACACTCTTCAATAATCAGTCCAACATTGGACCATACACTCTTCAATAATCAATCCAACATTGGACTCAACACACTTCCATAATCAGTCCAACATTGGACGCTACACTCTTTGAAATTCAATCCAACATTGGACCCCACACTTTTCAATAATTAGCCCTAAATTGGACGCTACAATCTTCAATAATCAGTCCAACATTGGACACATTACTGTTCAATAATCATCCCAACATTGGACACGACACTCTTCAATAACCAATCCAACATTGGCCCCGACACGCTTCAATAATCCATCCAACATTGGAACCTAGACTCTTTAATATTCAATCCAACATTGGACACTACACACTACAATAATCAATCTGACATTGGAAACCACACTCTTTAATAATAAGTCCAACATTGGGCCCTACACACTTCAATATTCAATCCAACGCTGGACCCTACACTCTTCGATAAACATTCCAACATTGTACCCTACACTCTTCAAAAATCAATGCAACATTGGACCCTACACTCTTCGATAATCAATCCAACATTGGCCCCTACACGCTTCAATAATCCATCCAACATTGGACCCTACATTCTTCAATATTCAATTGAACATTGGACACTACACTCTTCAATATTCTATCCAACATTGAACCCTACACTCTTCAATAATCAAACATTGGACACTACACTCTTCAATAATCAATACAACATTGGACACTACACTTTTCAATAATCAATCCAACATTGGACCCTACATTCTTCAATTTTCAATCCAACATTGGGCCCTACACACTTCAATAATCAATCCAACATTGAACCTACACTCTTCAATAATCAGTCCAAAATTGTTAGCTACACTCTACAATAATAAATGAAACATTGGACACCACTATCTTCAATAATCAGTCCAACATTGGGCCCTACACACTTCAATAATCAATCCAACATTGGACCCTACACTCTTCCATAACCAATCAACATTGTACCCTACACTCATCAAAAATCAAAGCAACATTGCACCGTACACTCTTCAATAAACCATCCAAAATTGGACCCTACACTCTTTAATAATCAGTCCATCAATGGACCCTACACTCTTCAATAATCAATGCAACATTGGACACTACACTCTTGAATAATCAAACCAACATTGGTCTCTACACTTTTCAATAATCAGTCCAACATAGGACGCTACACTCTTCAAAAATCATTCCAACAGTGGACCCCACACTTTTCATTAATCAGTGCAACATTGGACGCTACACTCTTCAATATTCAATCCAACATTGGATGCTACACACTTCAATAATCAATCCGACATTGGAAACCACACTCTTCAATAATCAATGAAACATTGGACCCCACACTCTTCAATAATCAGTCCATCAATGGACCCTGCACTCTTCAATAATCAATCCAACATTGGACCCTACATTCTTCAATATTCAATCGAACATTGGACTCTGCACTCTTCAATATTCAATCCAACATTTCACCCTACACTCTTCAATAATCAATCCGACATTGGAAACCACACTCTTCAATAGTCAGTCCAACATTGGACCCTACACTCTTCAATAATCAAACCAACATTGGACCCTACACTCTTCAATAATCAGTACAACAATTGGACCATACACTCTTCGAAATTCAATCCAACATTGGACCCCACACTTTTCAATAATTAGTCCAAAATTGGACGCTACAATCTTCAATAAGCAGTCCAACATTGGACACATTACTGTTCAATAATCATCCCAACATTGGACACGACACTCTTCAATAACCAATCCAACATTGGCCCCTACACACTTCAATAATCCATCCAACATTGGAACCTACACTCTTTAATATTCAATCCAACATTGGACCCTACACATTTCAAAAATCAATCTGACATTGGAAACCACACTCTTTAATAATCAGTCCAACATTGGGCCCTACACACTTCAATATTCAATCCAACGCTGGACCCTACACTCTTCGATAAACATTCCAACATTGGCCCCTACACGCTTCAATAATCCATCGAACATTGGACCCTACATACTTCAATATTCAATCGAACATTGGACACGACACTCTTCAATATTCTATCCAACATTGGACCCTACACTCTTCAGTAATCAAACATTGGACACTACACTCTTCAATAATCAATCCAACATTGGGCCCTACACACTTCAATAATCAATCCAACATTGAACCTACACTCTTCAATAATCAGTCCAAAATTGTTAGCTACACTCTGCAATAATCAATGAAACATTGGACACCACTATCTTCAATAATCAGTCCAACATTGGGCCCTACACGCTTCAATAATCAATCCAACATTGGACACTACACTCTTCCGTAACCAATCAACATTGTACCCTACACTCATCAAAAATCAATGCAACATTGGACCGTACACTCTTCAATAAACCATCCAAAATTGGACCCTACACTCGTTAATAATCAGTCCATCAATGGACCCTACACTCTTCAATAATCAATGCTACATTGGACACTACATTCTTCAATATTCAATCGAACATTGACCCTACACTCGTCAATAATCAACCCAGCATTGGACCCTACACTCTTCAATATTCAATCCAGCATTGGACCCTGCACACTTCAATAATCAATCCGACATTGGAGCCCACACTCTTCAATAATCAGTCCAACGTTGGAACCTACACTCTTCAATAATCAATCCAACATTGGACCCTACACTCTTCAATAATCAATTAGGCATTGGACGATAATACCTTCAATAATCAATCTGGCATTGGAACCCACACTCTTCAATAATCAGTGCAACATTGGACCCTACACTCTTCAATAATCAAACCAACATTGGACTCTACACTTTTCAATAATTAGTCCAACATAGGACGCTACACTCTTCAAAAATCATTCCAACAGTGGACCCCACACTTTTCATCAATCAGTGCAACATTGGACGCTACACTCTTCAATAATCAATCCAACATTGGACACATTACTGTTCAATAATCAATCCAACATTGGACCATACATTCTTAAATAATCTGTCCAACATTGGACACTACACTCTTCAATAATCAATTCAACATTGGCCCCTGCACGCTTCAATAATCCATCCAACATTGGAACCTACACTCTTTAATAATGAGTTCAACACTGGAGCCTACACTCTTTAATAATCAGTTCAACATTGAGCCCTACACACTTCAATAATCTATTCAGCATTGGACCCTTCACTCTTCCATAACCATGCCAACATTGTACCCTACACTCTTCAAAAATCAATGCAACATTGGACCTTACACTCTTCAATATTCAGTCCAACAGTGGACACTACACTCTTCAATAATCAATCCAACATTGGATCCTACATTCTTAAATAATCTGTCCAACATTGGACCCTACACTCTTCAGTAATCAATCCAACATTGGACTCTACACTCTTCAATAATCAGTCCAACATTGGACCATACACTCTTTAATAATCAATCCAACATTGGACCACACACTCTTCAATAATCAGTCCAACATTCGACGCTACACTCTTCATTAATCAATCCAACATTGGACACATTACTGCTCAATAATCAGCCCAACATTGGACACTGCATTCTTCAATAATCAATCCAAGATTGGCCCCTACACGCTTCAATAATCCATCCAACATTGGACCCTACATTTTTCAATATTCAAACGAACATTGGACACTACACTCTTCAATATTCAATCCAACATTGGACCCTACACTCTTCAATAACCAAATATTGGACACTACACTCTTCAATAATCTGTCCAACATTGGACCATACACGCTTCAGTAATCAATCCAACATTGGACGCTGCACTCTTCAATAATCAATCCAATATTGGACACATTACTGTTCAATAATCAGCCCAACATTGGACACTACACTCTTCAATATTCAATCCAACATTGGACCCTACATTCTTCAATTTTCAATCCAACATTGGGCCCTACACACTTCAATAATCAATCCAACATTGAACCTACACTCTTCAATAATCAGTCCAAAATTGTTAGCTACACTATACAATAATCAATGAAACATTGGACACCACAATCTTCAATAATCAGTCCAACATTGGGCCCTACACACTTCAATAATCAATCCAACATTGGATCTTACACTCTTCCATAACCAATCAAATTTGTACCCTACACTCTTCAAAAATCAATGCAACATTATACCCTACACTCTTAAATAAACCATCCAAATTTGCACCCTACACTCTTTAATAATCAGTACATCAATGGACCCTACACTCTTCAATAATCAATGCAACATTGGAACCTACATTCTTCAATATTCAATCGAACATTGACCCTACATTCATCAATAATCAATCCAGCATTGGACCCTACACTCTTCAATAATCCATTAGGCATTGGACACATTACTGTTCAATAATCAATTCAACATTGGACCATACATTCTTAAATAATCTGTCCAACATTGGACCATATATTCTTCAAAAATAAGTCCAACATTGGACGCTACACTCTTCAATAATCAATGCAACATTGGACCCTACACTCTTCAATATTCAGTCCAACATTGGACACGACACTCTTCAATAATCAATCCAACATTGGACCCTACACTCTTCAATAATAAATCGAGCATTGGACGATACTATCTTCAATAATCAATCCAACATTGAACCTACACTCTTCAATAATCAGTCCAACAGTGTGCCGTACACACTTCAATAATCAATCCAACATTGGACCTTACACTCTTCAATAAACAATCCATAATTGGACCCTACACTCTTTAATAATCAGTCCATCAATGGATCCTACACTCTTCAATAATCAGTCCAACATTGGACACTACACTCTTCAATATTCATTCGGCCATTGGACCCTACACTCATCAATAATCAATCCAGCATTGGACCCTACACTCATCAATATTCAATCCAGCATTGGACCCTACACACTTCAATAATCAATCCGACATTGGAAACCACACTCTTGAATAATCAATCCAACATTGGACCCTACACTCTTCAATAAGCAATCCAGCATTGGACGATACTATCTTCAATAATCAACCCAACATTGAACGTACACTCTTCAATAATCAGTTCAAAATTGTTAGCTACACCCTTCAATAATCAATGAAACATTGGACCCCACACTCTTCAATAATCAGTCCATTAATGGACCCTGCACTCTTCAATAATCAATCCAACATTGGACCCTACATTCTTCCATATTCAATCGAACATTGGACTCTACACTCTTCAATATTCAATCCAACATTTCACCCTACACTCTTCAATAATCAATCCGACATTGGAACCCACACTCTTCAATCATCAGTCCAACATTGGACCCTACACTCTTCAATAATCAAACCAACATTGGAATCTACACTCGTCAATAATCAGTCCAACATTGGACCATACACTCTTCAATAATCAATCCAGCATTGGACCCCACACTTTTCATTAATCAGTCCAACATTGCACGCTACAATCTTCAATAATCAGTCCAACATTGGACACGTTACTGTTCAATAATCAGCCCAACATTGGACACGACACTCTTCAATAATCCATCCAACATTGGAACCTACACTCTTTAATAATCAGTTCAAAACTGGAACCTACACTCTTTAATAATCAGTCCAACATTGGACCCTACACTCTTCAATAATCAATCCAACATTGGCCCCTATAGGCTTCAATAATCCATCCAACATTGGACCCTACATTCTTCAATATTCAATCGAACATTGGACCCTACACTCTTCAGTATTCAATCGAACATTGGACCCTAAACTCTTCAATAATCAATCCAACATTGGAACCTACACTCTTCAATAATAAATCCAACATTGGACAATACACTCTTCAATAATCAATCCAACATTGGATGCTACACTCTTCAATAATCAATCCAATATTGGACACATTACTGTTCAATAATCAGCCCAACATTGGACACTACACTCTTCAATAATCAATCCAACATTGGACCCTACACACTTCAATAATCAATCCAACATTGAACCTACACTCTTCAATAATCAGTCCAAAATTGTTAGCTACACTCAACAATAATCAATGAAGCATTGGACACCACAATCTTCAATAATCAGTCCAACATTGGGCCCTACACACATCAATAATCAATCCAACATTGGACCCTACACTCTTCCATAACCAATCTACATTGTACCCTACACTCTTCAAAAATCAATGCAACATTGGACCCTACACTCTTCAATAAACCATCCAAAATTGGACCCTACACTCTTTAATAATCAGTCCATCAATGGACCCTATACTCTTCAATAATCAATGCAACATTGAACCCTACATTCTTCAATATTCAATCGAACATTGGACCCTACACTCGTCAATAATCAATCCAGCATTGGACCCTACACTCTTGAATATTCAATCCAACATTGGACCATACACACTTCAATAATCAATCCGAAATTGGAACCTACACTCTTCAATAATAAATCGAGCATTGGACGATACTATCTTCAATAATCAATCCAACATTGAACCTACACTCTTCAATAATCAGTCCAACATTGTGCCCTACACACTTCAATAATCAATCCAACATTGGACCTTACACTCTTCAATAAACAATCCATAATTGGACCCTACACTCTTTAATAATCTGTCCATCAATGGACCCTACACTCTTCAATAATCAGTCCAACATTGGACACTACACTCTTCAATATTCATTCGGCCATTGGACCCTACACTCTTGAATATTCAATCCAACATTGGACCATACACACTTCAATAATCAATCCGAAATTGGAACCGACAGTCTTCAATAATCAATACAACATTGGACCCTACATTCTTCCATATTCAATCGAACATTGGACTCTACGCTCTTCAATATACAATCCAACATTTCACCCTACACTCTTCAATAATCAATCTGACATTGGAACCCACACTCTTCAATAATCAGTCCAACATTGAACCTACACTCTTCAATAATCAGTCCAAAATTGTTAGGTACACTATACAATAATCAATGAAACATTGGACACCACAATCTTCAATAATCAGTCCAACATTGGGCCCTCCACACTTCAATAATCAATCCAACATTGGACCCTACACTCTTCCATAACCAATCTACATTGTACCCTACACTCTTTAATAATCAGTACATCAATGGACCCTACACTCTTCAATAATCAATGCAACATTGGACCCTACATTCTTCAATATTCAATCGAACCTTGACCCTACATTCATCAATAATCAATCCAGCATTGGACCCTACACTCTTCAATAATCAATTAGGCATTGGACACATTACTGTTCAATAATCAATTCAACATTGGACCATACATTCTTAAATAATCTGTCCAACATTGGACCATATATTCTTCAAAAATCAGTCCAACATTGGACGCTACACTCTTCAATAATCAATGCAACATTGGACCCTACACTCTTCAATATTCAGTCCAACATTGGACACTACACTCTTCAATAATCAATCCAACATTGGACCCTACACTCTTCAATAATAAATCGAGCATTGGACGATACTATCTTCAATAATCAATCCAACATTGAACCTACACTCTTCAATAATCAGTCCAACATTGTGCCCTACACACTTCAATAATCAATCCAACATTGGACCTTACACTCTTCAATAAACAATCCATAATTGGACCCTACACTCTTTAATAATCAGTCCATCAATGGACCCTACACTCTTCAATATTCATTCGGCCATTGGACCCTACACTCATCAATAATCAATCCAGCATTGGACCCTACACTCATCAATATTCAATCCAGCATTGGACCCTACACACTTCAATAATCAATCCGACATTGGAAACCACACTCTTGAATAATCAATCCAACATTGGACCCTACACTCTTCAATAAGCAATCCAGCATTGGACGATACTATCTTCAATAATCAACCCAACATTGAACGTACACTCTTCAATAATCAGTCCAAAATTGTTAGCTACACCCTTCAATAATCAATGAAACATTGGACCCCACACTCTTCAATAATCAGTCCATTAATGGACCCTGCACTCTTCAATAATCAATCCAACATTGGACCCTACATTCTTCCATATTCAATCGAACATTGGACTCTACACTCTTCAAAAATCAATGCAACATTACACCCTACAATCTTAAATAAACCATCCAAATTTGCACCCTACACTCTTTAATAATCAGTCCATCAATGGACCCTACACTCTTCAATAATCAATGCAACATTGAACCCTACATTCTTCAATATTCAATCGAACATTGGACCCTACACTCGTCAATAATCAATCCAGCATTGGACCCTACACTCTTGAATATTCAATCCAACATTGGACCATACACACTTCAATAATCAATCCGAAATTGGAACCTACAGTCTTCAATAATCAATCCAACATTGGACCTTACATTCTTCCATATTCAATCGAACATTGGACTCTACGCTTACACACTTCAATATACAATCCAACATTTCACCCTACACTCTTCAATAATCAATCTGACATTGGAACCCACACTCTTCAATAATCAGTCCAACATTGGACCCTACACTCTTCAATAATCAAACCAACACTGGACTCTACACTCGTCAATAATCAGTCCAACATTGGACCATACACTCTTCAATAATCAATCCAGCATTGGACCCCACACTTTTCATTAATCAGTCCAACATTGCACGCTACAATCTTCAATAATCAGTCCAACATTGGACACGTTACTGTTCAATAATCAGCCCAACATTGGACACGACACTCTTCAATAATCCATCCAACATTGGAACCTACACTCTTTAATAATCAGTTCAACACTGGAACCTACACTCTTTAATAATCAGTCCAACATTGGACCCTACACTCTTCAATAATCAATCCAACATTGGCCCATATAGGCTTCAATAATCCATCCAACATTGGACCCTACGTTCTTCAATATTCAATCGAACATTGGACCCTACACTCTTCAGTATTCAATCCAACATTGGACCCTACACTCTTCAATAATCAATCCAACATTGGACAATACACTCTTCAATAATCAACCCAACATTGGACGCTACACTCTTCAATAATCAATCCAATATTGGACACATTACTGTTCAATAATCAGCCCAACATTGGACACTACACTCTTCAATAATCAATCCAACATTGGACCCTACACACTTCAATAATCAATCCAACATTGAACCTACACTCTTCAATAATCAGTCCAAAATTGTTAGCTACCCTCTACAATAATCAATGAAACATTGGACACCACAATCGTCAATAATCAGTCCAACATTGGGCCCTACACACATCAATAATCAATCCAACATTGGACCCTACACTCTTGAATATTCAATCCAACATTGGACCATACACACTTCAATAATCAATCCGAAATTGGAACCTACAGTCTTCAATAATCAATCCAACATTGGACCCTACTCAATTAGGCATTGGACGATAATATCTTCAATAATCAATCCGGCAGTGGAACCCACACTCTTCAATAATCATTCCAACATTGGACCCGAGACTCTTGAATAATCAAACCAACATTGGACACTACACTTTTCAATAATCAGTCCAACATAGGACGCTGCACTCTTCATAAATCATTCCAACAGTGGACCACACACATTTCAATAATCAGTGCAATATTGGACGCTACACTCTTTACTAATCAATCCAACATTGGACCATGCATTCTTAAATAATCTGTCCAACATTGGGCACTACACTATTCAATAATCAATTCAACATTGGCCCCTGCACGCTTCAATAATCAGTCCAACATTGGGCCCTACACTCTTCAATAATCAATCCAACATTGGGCCCTACACACTTCAATAATCAATCCAACATTGGAACCTATACTCTTCAATAATCAGTCCAACAGTGGACACTACACTCTTCAATAATCAATCCAACATTGGACCCTACATTCTTAAATAATCTGCCAAACTTTGGACCCTACACTCTTCAATAATCAAACCAACATTGGACTCTACACTCTTCAATAATCAGTCCAACATTGGACCATACACTCTTCAATAATCAATCCAACATTGGACCCCACACTCTTCCATAATCAGTCCAACATTGGACGCAACACTCTTCAATAATCAATCCAACATTGGACACGTTACTGTTCAATAATCAGCCCAACTTTGGACCCTACACTCTTCAATAACCAAACTAACATTGGACTCTACACTCTTCAATAATCAGTCCAACATTGGACGCTACACTCTTCAATAATCAATCCAACATTGGACACATTACTGTTCAATAATCAGCCCAACATTGGACCCTACACTCTTTAATAATCAATCCAACATTGGGCCTACACGCTTTTATAATCCATCTAACATTGGACACATTACTGTTCAATAATCAGGCCAAAATTGGACACTACACTCTTCAATAATCAATCCAACATTGGACCCTACACTCTTCCATAACCATTCCAACATTAGACCTTACACTCTTCAAAAATCAAGGCAACGTTGCACCCTACACTCTGAAATAATCAGTCCAACATTGAACCTACACTCTTCAATAATCAGTCCAAAATTGTACCCTACACTCTTCAAAAATCAATGCATTATTGGACCCGACACTCTTCAATAATCAATCCAACATTGGACCTTACACTCTTCCATAACCAATCCAACATTGTACCCTGCACTGTTCAAAAATCAATGCATCATTGGACCCTACACTCTTCAATAAACAATCCAAAATTGGACTCTGCACTCTATAATAATCAGTCCCTCAATGGACCCTACACTCTTCAATAAACAATCCAAAATTGGACTCTGCACTCTATAATAATCAGTCCATCAATGGACCCTATACTCTTCAACAATCAGTCCGACATTGGACACTTCACTCTTCAATATTCAATCGACCAATGGACCCTACACTCGTCAATAATCAATCCAGCATTGGGCCCTACACTCTTCAATATTCAATCCAACATTGGACCCTACACACTTCAATAATCAATCCGACATTGGAAACCACACTCTTCAATAATCAATCCAACATTGGACCCGACACTCTTCAATAATTAATCCAGCATTGGGCGATACTATGTTCAATAATCAATCCAACATTGAACCTACACTCTTCAATAATCAGTCCAAAATTGTGAGCTACACTCTTCAATAATTAATTAAATATTGGACCCCACACTCTTCAATAATCATTCCATCAATGGACCCTGCACTCTTCAATAATCAATCCAACATTGGATTCTACACTCTTCAATATTCAATCCAACATTGCACCCTACACTCTTCAATAATCAATCCGACATTGGAAACCACACGCTTCAATAATCAGTCCAACATTGGAACCTACACTCTTCAATAATCAATCCAACATTGGCCTCTACACGTTTCAATAATCCATCCAAAATTGGAACCTACATTCTTCAATATTCAATCGAAAAATGGACCCTACACTCTTCAATATTCAATCAAACATTGGACCCTACACTCTTCAATAATCAATCGGACATTGGAATACACACTCTTCAATAATCAATCTAGCATTGGAACCTACACTCTTCAATAATCAATCCAACATTGGACCCTACACTCTTTAATACTCATTCCAACATTGGACACTACACTCTTCAATAATCAATCCAATATTGGACACATTACTGTTCAATAATCAGGCCAAAATTGGACACTACACTCTTCAATAATCAATCCAACATTGGACCCTACATTCTTAAATAATCAATCCAAAATTGGGCCCTACACACTTCAATAATCAATCCAACATTAGACCCTACACTCTTCCATAACCATTCCAACATTGTACCCTACACTCTTCAAAAATCAATGCAACATTGGACCCTACACTCTTCAATAATCAATCTAACATTGGGCCATACACTCTTTAATATTCAATCCAACATTGGTCCCTACACTCTTCAGTAGTCAATCCAGCATTGGACACTACACTCATCAATAAGCAACCCAACATTGGACGATACTATCTTGAATAACCAATCCAACATTGAACCTACAGTCTTCAATTATCAATCTAACATTGGGCCCTATGCCCTTCAATAAACAATCCAACATTGGACCCTACACTCTTTAATATTCAACCCAGCTTTGGAACTTAAACTCTTCAGGAGTCAATCCAGCACTGGAAACTACACTCATCAATAAGCAATCCAAAATTGGAACCTACATTCTTCAATAATCAATCCAACATTGGACCACACACTCTGCAATAATCAATCCAACATTGGAACCTACACTCTGCAATGACCATTCCAACATTGGACACTACACTGTTCAATAAAAAGTCCAATATTGTAACCTACACTGTTCAATAATCAATTCGACATTGGACGCAACACTCTACAATAAGCAATCCAACATTGAACCGTACACTCTTCAATAATCAATCCGACGTTGCTCCCTACAATCTTCAATAAAAAATCCAAAATTGGACCTGACTCTCCATATGAATCAGTCCAACAATGGACCCTACACTCTTCAATAATCAATCCAACATTGCATCCTACAATATTCAATATTCAATCCAACATTGGACCCTACACCCTTCAGTAATCAATCCAACATTGCAACCTACATGGTTCAAAAATCAACACGACATTGGACACCACAGTCTTGAATAATCACTCCAACATTGGACCATACACTCTTCAATAATCAATCCAACATTGGATACTACACTCTTTAAAAATCAATCAAGCATTCAATGATACTATCTTCAATAATCAATCCAAAATTGAACCTACACACTTCAATAATCAGTCCAAAATTGTTAGCTACACTCTTCAATAATCAATGAAACATTGGACCCCACACTCTTCAATAATCAGTCCAACATTGGGCCCTACACACTTCAATAATCAATGAAACACTGGAACCCACACTCTTCAATAATCAGTCCATCAATGGACCCTACACTCTTCAATAATCAGTCCAACATTGGACCTTACACTCTTCAATAATCAATACAACATTGGCTACTACACTCTTCAATAATCAATCCAGCATTCAATGATACTATCTTCAATAATCAATCCAAAATTGAACCTACACACTTCAATAATCAGTCCAAAATTGTTAGCTACACTCTTCAATAATCAATGAAACATTGGACCCCACACTCTTCAATAATCAGTCCAACATTGGGCCCTACACACTTCAATAATCAATGAAACACTGGATCCCACACTCTTCAATAATCAGTCCATCAATGGACCCTACACTCTTCAATAATCAATCCAACATTGGACCCCACTTTCTTCAATTTTCAATCGGACATTGGACACTACACTCTTCAATATTCAATCCAACATTGGACCCTACACTCTTCAATAATCAGTCCAACATTGGACCTTACACTCTTCAATAATCAATACAACATTGGATACTACACTCTTCAATAATCAATCCAGCATTCAATGATACTATCTTCAATAATCAATCCAAAATTGAACCTACTCACTTCAATAATCAGTCCAAAATTGTTAGCTACACTCTTCAATAATCAATGAAACATTGGACCCCACACTCTTCAATAATCAGTCCAACATTGGGCCCTACACACTTCAATAATCAATGAAACACTGGAACCCACACTCTTCAATAATCAGTCCATCAATGGACCCTACACTCTTCAAAAATCAATCCAACATTGGACCCTACATTCTTCAATATTCAATCGAACATTGGACACGACACTCTTCAATATTCAATCCAACATTGGACCCTACTCTCTTCAATAATCAATCCGACATTGGAACACACACTTTTCAATAATCAATCCAACATTGGAAACTATACTCTTCAATAATCAATCCAACATTGGCCCCTAAACTCTTAAATAATCAGTCCAACATTGGACCTTACACTCTTCAATAATCAAACCAACATTGGACTCTACACTCTTCAATAATCAGTCCAACATTGGACCATACACTCTTCTATAATCAATCCAACATTGGACCCCACACTCTTCAATAATCAGTCCAACATTGGACGCTACACTCTTCAATAATCAATCCAATATTGGACACTACACTCTTCAAAAATCAATCAAACATTGGAACCTACACACTTCGATAATCAATCGGACATTGGACCCTACACTCTTTAATACTCATTCCAACATTGGACACTACACTCTTCAATAATCAATCCAATATTGGACACATTACTGTTCAATAATCAGGCCAAAATTGGACACTACACTCTTCAATAATCAATCCAACATTGCACACTACATTCTTCAATAATCAATCCAAAATTGGGCCCGTCACTCTTCAAAATTCAATCCAACATTTGACCCTACACTCTTCAATAATCAATCTAACATTGGGCCATACACTCTTTAATATTCAATCCAGCATTGGTCCCTACACTCTTCAGTAGTCAATCCAGCATTGGACACGACACTCATCAATAAGCAATCCAATATTGGACGATACTATCTTGAATAACCAATCCAACATTGAACCTACAGTCTTCAATTATCAATCTAACATTGGACCCTATGCCCTTCAATAAACAATCCAACATAGGAGCCTAGACTCTTCAATAATCAGTTCAACATTAGACCCTACACTCTGTAATAATCAATCCATCAATGGACCCTACACTCTTCAATAATCAATCCAACATTGGACCCTACACTCTTTAATATTCAATCCAGCTTTGGACCCTAAACTCTTCAGTAGTCAATCCAGCACTGGAAACTACACTCATCAATAAGCAATCCAAACTTGGACCCGACACTCTTCAGTAGTCAATGCAACATTGTACCCTACACTCTTCAATAATCAATCCAACATTGGACCACACACTCTACAATAATCAATCCAACATTGGAACCTGCACTCTGCAATGACCATTCCGACATTGGACAATACACTGTTCAATAAAAAGTCCAATATTGTAACCTACACTGTTCAATAATCAATTCGACATTGGACCCCACACACTTCAGTAATCAATCTAACATTGGACGCTAAACACTACAATAATCAATCAAATATTGGACCTCACACTCTTCAAAAATCAATCGAATAATGGACACTACAATCTTCAATTATCAATCCAATATTGGACCCTACACTCTTCAATAATCAGTCAAAAATTGGACCATACACTCTTCAATAATTAATACTACGTTGGACCATACACTCTTCAATAATCAGTCCAACATTGGACCTTACACTCTTCAATAATCAATCCAACATTGGACCCTATACTCTTCAATAATCAATCCAACATTGGGCCCTACAATCTTCAGTAATGAATCCAAAATTGACTCTACACTCTTCAATAATCAGTCCAACATTGTTAGCTACACTCTTCAATATAAAATCTAACAAAGGACCCTACCTTCCTCAATAATCAATCTAACATTGGACCCTACACTCTTCAATAATCAATCCAACATTGGACCCTACATTCTTCAATATTCAACTCAACATTGGTCCCTACACTCTTCAATAATCAGTACAACATTGGACCCCACACTCTTCAATAATCAATCGAATATTGGACACTACACTCTTCAATAATCAATCCAATATTGGACACTACACTCTTCAATAATCAATCCTACATAGGACCATACACTCTTCAATATTTAGTCCAACATTGGAACCTACACTCTTCAATAATCAGTCCAACATTGTTAGCAACACTGTTCAATAAACAAGCCAAAATAGGAGCCTACTTTGTTCAATAATCAATCTAACATTGGACCCTACACTCTTCAATAATCAATTAAACATTGGACCCTAAGCTGGTCAATAATCAATCAAACATTGGACCCCACATTCTTCAATAATCAATCGAATATTGGACACTACACTCTTCAATAATCAATCCAATATTGGACCCTACACTCTTCAATAATCAATCCTCCATTGGACCATACACTCATCAATATTCAGTCCAACATTGGACCCTACACCCTTCAATAATCAATTCAACATTGGACCCTACAGTCTTCTATAATCAATGTAACATTGAACCCTACAATCTTCAATAATGAATACAAATTGATTCTACACTCTTCAATAATCAGTCCAACATTGTTAGCTACACTCTTCAATACAATATCCAAAATAGGAGCCTACCTTTCTCAATAATCAATCTAACATTGGACCCTACACTCTTCAATAAGCAGTCCAACATTGGAACCTACACTCTGCAGCGACCATTCTGACATTGGTCCATACAATTTTCAATAGTAGGAACAAGATTGGACCCTACCCTCCTCAATAATCAATCCGAAATTGGACCCGACTCTCTTCAATATTCAATCCAACTTTGGACCCTACACTCTTCAATAATCAATCCGACGTTGCTCCCTACAATCTTCAATAAAAAATCCAACATTGGACCTGACTCTCCATAATAATCAGTCCAACAATGGACCCTACACTCTTCAATAATCAATCCAACATTGCATCCTACAATCTTCAATATTCAATCCAACATTGGACCCTACACTCTTCAGTAATCAATCCAATATTGCAATCTACATGGTTCAATAATCAACCCGACATTGGACACCACAGTCTTGAATAATCAATCCAACATTGGACCTGAAACCCTTCAATAATCAATCCAACATTGGATACGACACTCTTCAATAATCAATCCAGCATTCGATGATACTATCTTCAATAATCAATCCAAAATTGAACCTACACGCTTCAATAATCAGTCCAAAATTGTTAGCTACACTCTTCAATAATCAATGAAACATTGGACCCCACACTCTTCAATAATCAGTCCAACATTGGGCCCTAAACACTTCAATAATCAATGAAACACTGGAACCCACACTCTTCAATAATCAGTCCATCAATGGATCCCACACTCTTCAATAATCAATCCAACATTGGGCCCTACTTTCTTCAATATTCAATCGAACATTGGACACTACACTCATCAATATTAAATCCAACATTGGACCCTACTCTCTTCAATAATCAATCCGACATTGGAACCCACACTCTTCAATAATCAATCCAATATTGGAAACTACACTCTTCAATAATCAATCCAACATTGGACCCTACCCTCTTCAATAATCAGTACAACATTGGACCATACACTCTTCTATAATCAATCCAAAATGGACCCCACACTCTTCAATAATCAGTCCTACATTGGACGCTACAGTCTTCAATAATCAATCCAACATTGGACACATTACTGTTCAATAATCAGCCCAACATTGGACACTACACTCTTCCATAACCATTCCAACATTATACCCTAGACTCTTCAAAAATCAATCCAACATTGGACCCCACACTTTTCAATAATCAGTCCAACATTGGACGCTACAATCTTCAATAATCAATCCAGCATTGGACACATTAATGTTCAAAAATCAGTCCAGCATTGGAACCTACACTCTGCAGCGACCATTCTGACATTGGTCCATACACTTCTCAATAGTAAGTCCAACATTGGACCCTACACTCATCAATAATCAATCCGAAATTGGACCCTACTCTCTCCAATATTCAATCCAACATTGGACCCTACACTCATCAATAATCAATCCGAAACTGGACCCTACTCTCTCCAATATTCAATCCAACATTGGACCCTACACTCATCAATAATCAATCCGACATTGCTCCCTACAATCTTCAATAAAAAATCCAACATTGGAACGTACTTTCCTTATTAATCAATCCAACAATGGACCCTACACTCTTCAATAATCAATCCAACATTGGAAACTACACTCTTCAATAATTAATCCAACATTGGACCCTACACTCTTTAATAATCAGTCCAACATTGGACCATGCACTGTTCTATAATCAATCCAACATTGGACCCCACACTCTTCAATAATCAGTCCAACATTGGACGCTACACTCTTCAATCATCAATCCAACATTGGACACATTACTGTTCAATAATCAGCCCAACATTACACACTACACTCTGCAATAATCAATCCAACATTGGACCCTACATTCTTAAATAATCTGTCCAACATTGGACCCTACACTCTTCAATAATCAGTCCGACATTGGACCCTACTCTCTCCAATATTCAAACCAACATTGGACCCTACACTCTTCAATAATCAATTCGACATTACTCCCTACAATCTTCAATAAAAAATCCAACATTGGAACGTACTTTCCTTATTAATCAATCCAACAATGGACCCTACACTCTTCAATAATCAATCCAACATTGGAAACTACACTCTTCAATAATTAATCCAACATTGTACCCGACACTCTTCAAAAATCAATCCAACATTGGACCCCACACTTTTCAATAATCAGTCCAGCATTGGACGCTACAATCTTCAAAAATCAATCCAACATTGGACACATTAATGTTCAAAAATCAGTCCAACATTGGAACCTACACTCTGCAGCGACCATTCTGACATTGGTCCATACACTTTTCAATAGTAAGTCCAACATTGGACCCTACACTCTTCAATAATCAATCCGACATTGCTCCCTACAATCTTCATTAAAAAACCCAACATTGGAACGTACTTTCCTTAATAATCAATCCAACAATGGACCCTGCACTCTTCAATAATCAATCCAACATTGGAAACTACACTCTTCAATAATTAATCCAACATTGGACCCTACACTCTTTAATAATCAGTCCAACATTGCACCATACACTGTTCTATAATCAATCCAACATTGGACCCCACACTCTTCAATAATCAGTCCAACATTGGACGCTACACTCTTCAATAATCAATCCAACATTGGACACATTACTGTTCAATAATCAGCCCAACATTGCACACTACACTCTTCAATAATCAATCCAACATTGGACCCTACATTCTTAAATAATCTGTCCAACATTGGACCCTACACTCTTCAATAATGAATTCAGCATTGGAAACTACACTCTTCAATAATTAATCCAACATTGGACCCTACACTCTTTAATAATCAGTCCAACATTGCACCATACACTGTTCTATAATCAATCCAACATTGGACCCCACACTCTTCAATAATCAGTCCAACATTGGACGCTACACTCTTCAATAATCAAACCAACATTGGACACATTACTGTTCAATAATCAGCCCAACATTGCACACTACACTCTTCAATAATCAATCCAACATTGGACCCTACATTCTTAAATAATCTGTCCAACATTGGACCCTACACTCTTCAATAATCAAACCAACATTGGACTCTACAGTCTCAATAATCAGTCCAACATTGGAGCCCACTGCCTTCAATAATCAGTCTAACATTGGACGTTACACTCTTCAATTATCAATGCAACATTGTACCCTACACTCCTCCATAACCATTCCAACATTGTACCCTACCCTCTTCAAAAATCAATGCATCATTGGAACCTACACTCTTCAATAATCAATCCAACATTGGGCACTACACTCTTCAATAATCAATCCATCACTGGACCCTACATTATTCAATATTCAATCGAACATTGGACACTACACTCTTCAAAAATCAATGCCACATTGGACCCTACACTCTTCAATAATCAATCCGAAATTGCTCCCTACAATGTTCAATCAAAAATCCAACATTGGACACTACTCTCCTTATTAATCAGCCCAACAATGGACCCTACACTCTTCAATAATCAAATCAACATTGGACTCTACACTCTTCCATAACCATTCCAACATTGTACCCGACACTCTTCAAAAATCAATGCAACATTGGACACTACACTCTTCAATAATCAATCCAACATTGGACACTACACTCTTCAATAATCAAATCAACATTGGACTCTACACTCTTTAATAATCAGTCCAACATTGGACCTTACACTCTTCAATAATCAAACCAACATTGGACTCTACACTCTTCAATAATCAGCCCAACATTGGACCATACACTCTTCTATAATCAATGCAACATTGGACCCTACACTCTTCCATAACCATTCCAACATTGTACCCTACACTCTTCAAAAATCAATGCAACATTGGAAACTACACTCTTCAATAACCAATCCAACATTGGACCCTACACTCTTTAATAATCAGTCCAACATTGGACCTTACACTCTTCAATAATCAAACCAACATTGGACTCTACACTCTTCAATAATCAGTCCAACAATGGACCATACACTCTTCTATAA
The DNA here is from genome assembly GCF_052327205.1 of Somniosus microcephalus. Taxonomy (NCBI): domain Eukaryota; kingdom Metazoa; phylum Chordata; class Chondrichthyes; order Squaliformes; family Somniosidae; genus Somniosus; species Somniosus microcephalus. The sequence continues at coordinate 224,778 of NW_028225351.1, forward strand.
TCAATCCAACATTGGACCCCACACTCTTCAAAAATCGGTCCAACATTGGACGCAACACACTTCAATAATCAATCCAATATTGGACACATTACTTTTCAATAATCAGCCCAACATTGGACACCACACTCTTCAATAATCAATCCAACATTGGACCCGACATTCTTAAATAATCTGTCCAGCATTGGACCCTACACTCTTCAATAATCAATTCAACACTGGACCTTACACTCTTCCAAAACCATTCCAACATTGTACACTACACTCTTTAAAAATCAATGCAACATTGGACACTATACTCTTCAATAATCAGTCCAACATTGGCACTACACTCTTCAATAATCAATCTAACATTGGACCCTGCACTCTTCAATAATCAATCCAACATTGGGCCATACACTCTTTAATATTCAATCCTACATTGGACCCTACACTCTTCAGTAGTCAATCGGCATTGGACACTACACTCGCCAATAAGCAATCCAACATTGGACGATACTATCTTCAATAATCAATCCAACATTGAACCTACAATCTTCAATTATCAGTCTAACTTTGGACCCTACGCCCTTCAATAAGCAATCCAACAAAGGACCCTACACTCTTTAATAATCAGTTCAACACTGGAACCTGCACTCTTTAATAATCAGTCCAACTTTGGGCCCTACACACTTCAATAATCAATCCAACATTGGACCCTACACTCTTCCATAACCATTCCAACATTGTACCCTACACTCTTCAAAAATCAATGCAACATTGGACCCTACACTCTTCAATAATCAGTCCACCATTGGACACTACACTCTTCAATATTCAATCCAACATTGGACCCTATATTCTTCAATATTCAATCCAACATTGGACACTACACACTTCCATAACCATTCCAACATTGTACCCTAGTCTCTTCAAAAATCAATCCAACATTGGACCCCACACTTTTCAATAATCAGTCCAACATTGGACGCTACAATCTTCAATAATCAATCCAACATTGGACACATTAATGTACAAAAATCAGTCCAACATTGGAACCTACACTCTGCAGCGACCATTCTGACATTGGTCCATAAACTTTTCAATAATAAGTCCAACATTGGAACCTACACGCTTCAATAATCAAACCGACATTGGACCCTACTCTCTCCAATATTCAATCCAACATTGGACCCTACACTCTTCAATAAATAATCCGACATTTCTCCCTATAATCTTCAATAAAAAATCCAACATTGGAACCTACTCTCCTTAATAATCAGTCCAACAATGGACCCTACACTCTTTAATAATCAGTCCAACATTGGACCCTACACTCTTCTATAATCAATCCAACATTGGACCCCACACTCTTCAATAATCAGTCCAACATTGCACACAACACTCTTCAATAATAGATCCAACATTGGACCCTACATTCTTAAATAATCTGTCCAACATTGGACCCTAAACTCTTCAATAATCAATTCAACATTGGACCCTACACTCTTCCATAACCATTCCAACATTGTGCTCAACACTCTTCAAAAATCAATGCAACATTGGACCCTACACTCTTCAATAATCAGTCCAACATTGGACACGACACTCTTCAATAATGAATCCAACATTGGACCCTACGCTCTTCAAAAATCAATCTAACATTGTGCCATACACTCTTTAATATTCAATCCAACATTGGACCCTACACTCTTCAGTAGTCAATCCAGCATTGGACACAACACTCATCAATAAGCAATCCAACATTGGACGATACTATCTTGAATAACCAATCCAACATTGAACCTACAGTATTCAATTATCAATCTAACATTGGACCCTATGCCCTTCAATAAACAATCCAACATTGGACCCTACACTCTTTAATATTCAACCCAGCTTTGGAACCTAAACTCTTCAGTAGTCAATCCAGCACTGGAAACTACACTCATCAGTAAGCAATCCAAAATTGGACCCTACACTCTTCAATAATCAATCCAACATTGGACCACACACTCTGCAATAATCAATCCAACATTGGAACCTGCACTCTGCAATGACCATTCCGACATTGGACACTACACTGTTCAATAAAAAGTCCAATATGGTAACCTACACTGTTCAATAATCAATTCGACATTGGACCCCACACACTTCAGTAATCAATCTAAAATTGGACGCTAAACACTACAATAATCAATCAAACATTGGACCACGCACTCTTCAAAAATCAATGGAATATTGAACCCTACACTCATCAATAATCAATCCGAAATTGGACCCTACTCTCTCCAATATTCAATCCAACATTGGACCCTACACTCATCAATAATCAATCCGAAACTGGACCCTACTCTCTCCAATATTCAATCCAACATTGGACCCTACACTCATCAATAATCAATCCGACATTGCTCCCTGCAATCTTCAATAAAAAATCCAACATTGGAACGTACTTTCCTTATTAATCAATCCAACAATGGACCCTACACTCTTCAATAATCAATCCAACATTGGAAACTACACTCTTCAATAATTAATCCAACATTGGACCCTACACTCTTTAATAATCAGTCCAACATTGGACCATGCACTGTTCTATAATCAATCCAACATTGGACCCCACACTCTTCAATAATCAGTCCAACATTGGACGCTACACTCTTCAATCATCAATCCAACATTGGACACATTACTGTTCAATAATCAGCCCAACATTACACACTACACTCTGCAATAATCAATCCAACATTGGACCCTACATTCTTAAATAATCTGTCCAACATTGGACCCTACACTCTTCAATAATCAGTCCGACATTGGACCCTACTCTCTCCAATATTCAAACCAACATTGGACCCTACACTCTTCAATAATCAATTCGACATTACTCCCTACAATCTTCAATAAAAAATCCAACATTGGAACGTACTTTCCTTATTAATCAATCCAACAATGGACCCTACACTCTTCAATAATCAATCCAACATTGGAAACTACACTCTTCAATAATTAATCCAACATTGTACCCGACACTCTTCAAAAATCAATCCAACATTGGACCCCACACTTTTCAATAATCAGTCCAGCATTGGACGCTACAATCTTCAAAAATCAATCCAACATTGGACACATTAATGTTCAAAAATCAGTCCAACATTGGAACCTACACTCTGCAGCGACCATTCTGACATTGGTCCATACACTTTTCAATAGTAAGTCCAACATTGGACCCTACACTCTTCAATAATCAATCCGACATTGCTCCCTACAATCTTCATTAAAAAATCCAACATTGGAACGTACTTTCCTTAATAATCAATCCAACAATGGACCCTGCACTCTTCAATAATCAATCCAACATTGGAAACTACACTCTTCAATAATTAATCCAACATTGGACCCTACACTCTTTAATAATCAGTCCAACATTGCACCATACACTGTTCTATAATCAATCCAACATTGGACCCCACACTCTTCAATAATCAGTCCAACATTGGACGCTACACTCTTCAATAATCAATCCAACATTGGACACATTACTGTTCAATAATCAGCCCAACATTGCACACTACACTCTTCAATAATCAATCCAACATTGGACCCTACATTCTTAAATAATCTGTCCAACATTGGACCCTACACTCTTCAATAATCAATTCAGCATTGGAAACTACACTCTTCAATAATTAATCCAACATTGGACCCTACACTCTTTAATAATCAGTCCAACATTGCACCATACACTGTTCTATAATCAATCCAACATTGGACCCCACACTCTTCAATAATCAGTCCAACATTGGACGCTACACTCTTCAATAATCAAACCAACATTGGACACATTACTGTTCAATAATCAGCCCAACATTGCACACTACACTCTTCAATAATCAATCCAACATTGGACCCTACATTCTTAAATAATCTGTCCAACATTGGACCCTGCACTCTTCAATAATCAAACCAACATTGGACTCTACAGTCTCAATAATCAGTCCAACATTGGAGCCCACTGCCTTCAATAATCAGTCTAACATTGGACGTTACACTCTTCAATTATCAATGCAACATTGTACCCTACACTCCTCCATAACCATTCCAACATTGTACCCTACCCTCTTCAAAAATCAATGCATCATTGGAACCTACACTCTTCAATAATCAATCCAACATTGGGCACTACACTCTTCAATAATCAATCCATCACTGGACCCTACATTATTCAATATTCAATCGAACATTGGACACTACACTCTTCAAAAATCAATGCCACATTGGACCCTACACTCTTCAATAATCAATCCGAAATTGCTCCCTACAATGTTCAATCAAAAATCCAACATTGGACACTACTCTCCTTATTAATCAGCCCAACAATGGACCCTACACTCTTCAATAATCAAATCAACATTGGACTCTACACTCTTCCATAACCATTCCAACATTGTACCCGACACTCTTCAAAAATCAATGCAACATTGGACACTACACTCTTCAATAATCAATCCAACATTGGACACTACACTCTTCAATAATCAAATCAACATTGGACTCTACACTCTTTAATAATCAGTCCAACATTGGACCTTACACTCTTCAATAATCAAACCAACATTGGACTCTACACTCTTCAATAATCAGCCCAACATTGGACCATACACTCTTCTATAATCAATGCAACATTGGACCCTACACTCTTCCATAACCATTCCAACATTGTACCCTACACTCTTCAAAAATCAATGCAACATTGGAAACTACACTCTTCAATAACCAATCCAACATTGGACCCTACACTCTTTAATAATCAGTCCAACATTGGACCTTACACTCTTCAATAATCAAACCAACATTGGACTCTACACTCTTCAATAATCAGTCCAACAATGGACCATACACTCTTCTATAATCAATCCAACATTGGACCCCACACTCTTCAAAAATCGGTCCAACATTGGACGCAACACACTTCAATAATCAATCCAATATTGGACACATTACTTTTCAATAATCAGCCCAACATTGGACACCACACTCTTCAATAATCAATCCAACATTGGACCCGACATTCTTAAATAATCTGTCCAGCATTGGACCCTACACTCTTCAATAATCAATTCAACACTGGACCTTACACTCTTCCAAAACCATTCCAACATTGTACACTACACTCTTTAAAAATCAATGCAACATTGGACACTATACTCTTCAATAATCAGTCCAACATTGGCACTACACTCTTCAATAATCAATCTAACATTGGACCCTGCACTCTTCAATAATCAATCCAACATTGGGCCATACACTCTTTAATATTCAATCCTACATTGGACCCTACACTCTTCAGTAGTCAATCGGCATTGGACACTACACTCGTCAATAAGCAATCCAACATTGGACGATACTATCTTCAATAATCAATCCAACATTGAACCTACAATCTTCAATTATCAGTCTAACTTTGGACCCTACGCCCTTCAATAAGCAATCCAACAAAGGACCCTACACTCTTTAATAATCAGTTCAACACTGGAACCTGCACTCTTTAATAATCAGTCCAACTTTGGGCCCTACACACTTCAATAATCAATCCAACATTGGACCCTACACTCTTCCATAACCATTCCAACATTGTACCCTACACTCTTCAAAAATCAATGCAACATTGGACCCTACACTCTTCAATAATCAGTCCACCATTGGACACTACACTCTTCAATATTCAATCCAACATTGGACCCTATATTCTTCAATATTCAATCCAACATTGGACACTACACACTTCCATAACCATTCCAACATTGTACCCTAGTCTCTTCAAAAATCAATCCAACATTGGACCCCACACTTTTCAATAATCAGTCCAACATTGGACGCTACAATCTTCAATAATCAATCCAACATTGGACACATTAATGTACAAAAATCAGTCCAACATTGGAACCTACACTCTGCAGCGACCATTCTGACATTGGTCCATAAACTTTTCAATAATAAGTCCAACATTGGAACCTACACGCTTCAATAATCAAACCGACATTGGACCCTACTCTCTCCAATATTCAATCCAACATTGGACCCTACACTCTTCAATAAATAATCCGACATTTCTCCCTATAATCTTCAATAAAAAATCCAACATTGGAACCTACTCTCCTTAATAATCAGTCCAACAATGGACCCTACACTCTTTAATAATCAGTCCAACATTGGACCCTACACTCTTCTATAATCAATCCAACATTGGACCCCACACTCTTCAATAATCAGTCCAACATTGCACACAACACTCTTCAATAATAGATCCAACATTGGACCCTACATTCTTAAATAATCTGTCCAACATTGGACCCTAAACTCTTCAATAATCAATTCAACATTGGACCCTACACTCTTCCATAACCATTCCAACATTGTGCTCAACACTCTTCAAAAATCAATGCAACATTGGACCCTACACTCTTCAATAATCAGTCCAACATTGGACACGACACTCTTCAATAATGAATCCAACATTGGACCCTACGCTCTTCAAAAATCAATCTAACATTGTGCCATACACTCTTTAATATTCAATCCAACATTGGACCCTACACTCTTCAGTAGTCAATCCAGCATTGGACACAACACTCATCAATAAGCAATCCAACATTGGACGATACTATCTTGAATAACCAATCCAACATTGAACCTACAGTATTCAATTATCAATCTAACATTGGACCCTATGCCCTTCAATAAACAATCCAACATTGGACCCTACACTCTTTAATATTCAACCCAGCTTTGGAACCTAAACTCTTCAGTAGTCAATCCAGCACTGGAAACTACACTCATCAGTAAGCAATCCAAAATTGGACCCTACACTCTTCAATAATCAATCCAACATTGGACCACACACTCTGCAATAATCAATCCAACATTGGAACCTGCACTCTGCAATGACCATTCCGACATTGGACACTACACTGTTCAATAAAAAGTCCAATATGGTAACCTACACTGTTCAATAATCAATTCGACATTGGACCCCACACACTTCAGTAATCAATCTAAAATTGGACGCTAAACACTACAATAATCAATCAAACATTGGACCACGCACTCTTCAAAAATCAATGGAATAATGGACACTACACTCTTCAATTATCAATCCAATATTGGACCCTACACTCTTCAATAATCAGTGAAAAATTGGACCATACACTCTTCAATAATCAATACTACGTTGGACCATACTCTCTTCAATAATCAGTCCAACATTGGACCTTACACTCTTCAATAATCAATCCAACATTGGACCCTACACTCTTCAATAATCAATCCAACATTGGGCCCTACAATCTTCAGTAATGAATCCAAAATTGACTCTACACTCTTCAATAATCAGTCCAACATTGTTAGCTACACTCTTCAATATAAATCTAACATAGGAGCCTTACCTCCTCAATAATCAATCTAACATTGGACCCTACACTCTTCAATAATCAATCCTACATTGGACCCTGCATTCTTCAATATTCAATCCAACATTGGTCCCGACACTCTTCAATAATCAGTACAACATTGGATCCCACACTCTTCAATAATCAATCGAGTATTCGTCACTACACTCTTCAATAACCAGCCCAACATTGGACCCTACACTCTTCAATAATCAATCCTACATAGGACCATACACTCTTCAATATTTAGTCCAACATTGGAACCTACACTCTTCAATAATCAGTCCAACATTGTTAGCAACACTGTTCAATAAACAAGCCAAAATAGGAGCCTACTTTGTTCAATAATCAATCTAACATTGGACCCTACACTCTTCAATAATCAATTAAACATTGGACACTAAGCTGGTCAATAATCAATCAAATATTGGACCCCACATGCTTCAATAATCAATCGAATATTGGACACTACACTCTTCAATAATCAATCCAATATTGGACCCTACACTCTTCAATAATCAGTCCTCCATTGGACCATACACTCATCAATATTCAGTCCAACATTGGACCCTACACCCTTCAATAATCAATTCAACATTGGACCCTACCGTCTTCTATAAACAATCCAAAATTGGAATCCTACAATCTTCAATAATGAATACAAATTTACTCTACACTCTTCAATAATCAGTCCAAAATTGTTAGCTACACTCTTCAAAAAAATATCCAACATAGGAGCCTGCAATTCTCAATAATCAATCTAACATTGGACCCTACACTCTTCAATAATCAGTCCAACATTGGAACCTACACTCTGCAGCGACCATTCTGACATTGGTCCATACAATTTTCAATAGTAAGTCCAACATTGGACCCTACCCTCCTCAATAATCAATCCGACATTGGACCCGACTCTCTTCAATATTCAATCGAACATTGGACCCTACACTCTTCAATAATCAATCCGACGTTGCTCCCTACAATCTTCAATAAAAAATCCAACATTGGACCTGACTCTCCATATTAATCAGTCCAACAATGAACCCTACACTCTACAATAATCAATCCAACATTGCATCCTACAATCTTCAATATTCAATCCAACATTGGACCCTACACTCTTCAGTAATCAATCCAACATTGCAACCTACATGGTTCAATAATCAACCCGACATTGGACACCACAGTCTTGAATAATCACTCCAACATTGCATCCTACAATCTTCAATATTCAATCCAACATTGGACCCTACACTCTTCAGTAATCAATCCAACATTGCAACCTACATGGTTCAATAATCAACCCGACATTGGACACCACAGTCTTGAATAATCACTCCAACATTGGATCTTACACTCTTCAATAATCAATCCAACATTGGATACTACACTCTTCAATAATCAATCCAGCATTCAATGATACTATCTTCAATAATCAATCCAAAATTGAACCTACACACTTCAATAATCAGTATGAAATTGTTAGCTACACTCTTCAATAATCAATGAAACATTGGACCCCACACTCCTCAATAATCAGTCCAACATTGGGCCCTACACACTTCAATAATCAATGAAACACTGGAACCCACACTCTTCAATAATCAGTCCATCAATGGACCCTACACTCTTCAATAATCAATCAAACATTGGACCCTACTTTCTTCAATATTCAATCGAACATTGGACACTACACTCTTCAATATTCAATCCAACATTGGACCCTACACTCTTCAATAATCAGTCCAACATTGGAACTTACACTCTTTAATAATCAGTCCAACATTGGAAACTACACTCTTCAATAATCAATCCAACATTGGTCCCTACACTCTTTAATAATCAGTCCAACATTGGACCTTACACTCTTCAATAATCAAACCAACATTGGACTCTACACTATTCAATAATCAGTCCAACATTGGACCATACACTCTTCTATAATCAATCCAACATTGGACCCCACACTCTTCAATAATCAGTCCAACATTGGACGCTACACTCTTCAATAATCAATCCAATATTGGACACTACACTCTTCAAAAATCAATCAAACATTGGACCCTACACTCTTCGATAATCAATGGACATTGGAACCCACACTCTTCAATAATCAATCCAGCATTGGAAACTACACTCTTCAATAATCAATCCAACATTGGACCCTACACTCTTTAATACTCATTCCAACATTGGACACTACACTCTTCAATAATCAATCCAATATTGGACACATTACTGTTCAATAATCAGGCCAAAATTGGACACTACACTCTTCAATAATCAATCCAACATTGGACACTACATTCTTCAATAATCAATCCAAAATTGGGCCCGTCACTCTTCAAAATTCAATCCAACATTTGACCCTACACTCTTCAATAATCAATCTAACATTGGGCCATACACTCTTTAATATTCAATCCAGCATTGGTCCCTACACTCTTCAGTAGTCAATCCAGCATTGGACACGACACTCATCAATAAGCAATCCAATATTGGACGATACTATCTTGAATAACCAATCCAACATTGAACCTACAGTCTTCAATTATCAATCTAACATTGGACCCTATGCCCTTCAATAAACAATCCAACATAGGAGCCTACACTCTTCAATAATCAGTTCAACATTAGACCCTACACTCTGTAATAATCAATCCATCAATGGACCCTACACTCTTCAATAATCAATCCAACATTGGACCCTACACTCTTTAATATTCAATCCAGCTTTGGACCCTAAACTCTTCAGTAGTCAATCCAGCACTGGAAACTACACTCATCAATAAGCAATCCAAAATTGGACCCTACACTCTTCAGTAGTCAATGCAACATTGTACCCTACACTCTTCAATAATCAATCCAACATTGGACCACACACTCTACAATAATCAATCCAACATTGGAACCTGCACTCTGCAATGACCATTCCGACATTGGACAATACACTGTTCAATAAAAAGTCCAATATTGTAACCTACACTGTTCAATAATCAATTCGACATTGGACCCCACACACTTCAGTAATCAATCTAACATTGGACGCTAAACACTACAATAATCAATCAAACATTGGACCTCACACTCTTCAAAAATCAATCGAATAATGGACACTACAATCTTCAATTATCAATCCAATATTGGACCCTACACTCTTCAATAATCAGTCAAAAATTGGACCATACACTCTTCAATAATCAATACTACGTTGGACCATACACTCTTCTATAATCAGTCCAACATTGGACCTTACACTCTTCAATAATCAATCCAACATTGGACCCTATACTCTTCAATAATCAATCCAACATTGGGCCCTACAATCTTCAGTAATGAATCCAAAATTGACTCTACACTCTTCAATAATCAGTCCAACATTGTTAGCTACACTCTTCAATATAAAATCTAACAAAGGACCCTACCTTCCTCAATAATCAATCTAACATTGGACCCTACACTCTTCAATAATCAATCCAATATTGGACCCTACATTCTTCAATATTCAACCCAACATTGGTCCCTACACTCTTCAATAATCAGTACAACATTGGACACCACACTCTTCAATAATCAATCGAATATTGGACACTACACTCTTCAATAATCAATCCAATATTGGACACTACACTCTTCAATAATCAGCCCAACATTGGACCCTACACTCTTCAATAATCAATCCTACATAGGACCATACACTCTTCAATATTTAGTCCAACATTGGAACCTACACTCTTCAATAATCAGTCCAACATTGTTAGCAACACTGTTCAATAAACAAGCCAAAATAGGAGCCTACTTTGTTCAATAATCAATCTAACATTGGACCCTACACTCTTCAATAATCAATTAAACATTGGACCCAAAGCTGGTCAATAATCAATCAAATATTGGACCCCACATGCTTCAATAATCAATCGAATATTGGACACTACACTCTTCAATAATCAATCCAATATTGGACCCTACACTCTTCAATAATCAGTCCTCCATTGGACCATACACTCATCAATATTCAGTCCAACATTGGACCCTACACCCTTCAATAATCAATTCAACATTGGAACCTACCGTCTTCTATAAACAATCCAACATTGGACCCTACAATCTTCAATAATGAATACAAATTTACTCTACACTCTTCAATAATCAGTCCAAAATTGTTAGCTACACTCTTCAAAAAAATATCCAAAATAGGAGCCTGCAATTCTCAATAATCAATCTAACATTGGACCCTACACTCTTCAATAATCAGTCCAACATTGGAACCTACATCTGCAGCGACCATTCTGACATTGGTCCATACAATTTTCAATAGTAAATCCAACATTGGACCCTACCCTCCTCAATAATCAATCCGACATTGGACCCGACTCTCTTCAATATTCAATCCAACATTGGACCCTACACTCTTCAATAATCAATCCGACGTTGCTCCCTACAATCTTCAATAAAAAATCCAACATTGGACCTGACTCTCCATATTAATCAGTCCAACAATGGACCCTACACTCTTCAATAATCAATCCAACATTGCATCCTACAATCTTCAATATTCAATCCAACATTGGACCCTACACTCTTCAGTAATCAATCCAACATTGCAACCTACATGGTTCAATAATCAACCCGACATTGGACACCACAGTCTTGAATAATCACTCCAACATTGGACCTTACACTCTTCAATAATCAATCCAACATTGGATACTACACTCTTCAATAATCAATCCAGCATTGAATGATACTATCTTCAATAATCAATCCAAAATTGAACCTACACACTTCAATAATCAATCCAAAATTGTTAGCTACACTCTTCAATAATCAATGAAACATTGGACCCCACACTCTTCAATAATCAGTCCAACATTTGGCCCTACACACTTCAATAATCAATGAAACACTGGAACCCACACTCATCAATAATCAGTCCATCAATGGACCCTACACTCTTCAATAATCAATCCAACATTGGACCCTACTTTCTTCAATATTCAATCGAACATTGGACACTACACTCTTCAATATTCAATCCAACATTGGACCCTACTCTCTTCAATAATCAATCCGACATTGGAACACACACTTTTCAATAATCAATCCAACATTGGAAACTACACTCTTCAATAATCAATCCAACATTGGTCCCTACACTCTTTAATAATCAGTCCAACATTGGACCTTACACTCTTCAATAATCAAACCAACATTGGACTCTACACTCTTCAATAATCAGTCCAGCATTGGACCATACACTCTTCTATAATCAATCCAACATTGGACCCCACACTCTTCAATAATCAGTCCAACATTGGACGCTACACTCTTCAATAATCAATCCAATATTGGACACTACACTCTTCAAAAATCAATCAAACATTGGACCCTACACTCTTCGATAATCAATGGACATTGGAACCCACACTCTTCAATAATCAATCCAGCATTGGAAACTACACTCTTCAATAATCAATCCAACATTGGACCCTACACTCTTTAATACTCATTCCAACATTGGACACTACACTCTTCAATAATCAATCCAATATTGGACACATTACTGTTCAATAATCAGGCCAAAATTGGACACTACACTCTTCAATAATCAATCCAACATTGGACACTACATTCTTCAATAATCAATCCAAAATTGGGCCCGTCACTCTTCAAAATTCAGTCCAACATTTGACCCTACACTCTTCAATAATCAATCTAACATTGGGCCATACACTCTTTAATATTCAATCCAGCATTGGTCCCTACACTCTTCAGTAGTCAATCCAGCATTGGACACTACACTCATCAATAAGCAATCCAATATTGGACGATACTATCTTGAATAACCAATCCAACATTGAACCTACAGTCTTCAATTATCAATCTAACATTGGACCCTATGCCCTTCAATAAACAATCCAACATAGGAGCCTACACTCTTCAATAATCAGTTCAGCATTAGACCCTACACTCTGTAATAATCAATCCATCAATGGACCCTACACTCTTCAATAATCAATCCAACATTGGACCCTACACTCTTTAATATTCAATCCAGCTTTGGACCCTAAACTCTTCAGTAGTCAATCCAGCACTGGAAACTACACTCATCAATAAGCAATCCAAAATTGGACCCTACACTCTTCAGTAGTCAATGCAACATTGTACCCTACACTCTTCAATAATCAATCCAACATTGGACCACATACTCTACAATAATCAATCCAACATTGGAACCTGCACTCTGCAATGACCATTCCGACATTGGACAATACACTGTTCAATAAAAAGTCCAATATTGTAACCTACACTGTTCAATAATCAATTCGACATTGGACCCCACACACTTCAGTAATCAATCTAACATTGGACGCTAAACACCACAATAATCAATCAAACATTGGACCTCACACTCTTCAAAAATCAATCGAATAAAGGACACTACAAGCTTCAATTATCAATCCAATAGTGGACCCTACACTCTTCAATAATCAGTCAAAAATTGGACCATACACTCTTCAATAATCAATACTAAGTTGGACCCTACACCCTTCAATAATCAATTCAACATTGGACCCTACACTCTTCAATAATCAGTCCAACATTGGAACCTACACTCTGCAGCGACCATTCTGACATTGGTCCATACAATTTTCAATAGTAAGTCCAACATTGGACCCTACCCTCCTCAATAATCAATCCGACATTGGACCCGACTCTCTTCAATATTCAATCGAACATTGGACCCTACACTCTTCAATAATCAATCCGACGTTGCTCCCTACAATCTTCAATAAAAAATCCAACATTGGACCTGACTCTCCATATTAATCAGTCCAACAATGAACCCTACACTCTACAATAATCAATCCAACATTGCATCCTACAATCTTCAATATTCAATCCAACATTGGACCCTACACTCTTCAGTAATCAATCCAACATTGCAACCTACATGGTTCAATAATCAACCCGACATTGGACACCACAGTCTTGAATAATCACTCCAACATTGGATCTTACACTCTTCAATAATCAATCCAACATTGGACCCTACACTCTTTAATATTCAATCCAGCTTTGGACCCTAAACTCTTCAGTAGTCAATCCAGCACTGGAAACTACACTCATCAATAAGCAATCCAAAATTGGACCCTACACTCTTCAGTAGTCAATGCAACATTGTACCCTACACTCTTCAATAATCAATCCAACATTGGACCACATACTCTACAATAATCAATCCAACATTGGAACCTGCACTCTGCAATGACCATTCCGACATTGGACAATACACTGTTCAATAAAAAGTCCAATATTGTAACCTACACTGTTCAATAATCAATTCGACATTGGACCCCACACACTTCAGTAATCAATCTAACATTGGACGCTAAACACCACAATAATCAATCAAACATTGGACCTCACACTCTTCAAAAATCAATCGAATAAAGGACACTACAAGTTTCAATTATCAATCCAATAGTGGACCCTACACTCTTCAATAATCAGTCAAAAATTGGACCATACACTCTTCAATAATCAATACTAAGTTGGACCCTACACCCTTCAATAATCAATTCAACATTGGACCCTACACTCTTCAATAATCAGTCCAACATTGGAACCTACACTCTGCAGCGACCATTCTGACATTGGTCCATACAATTTTCAATAGTAAGTCCAACATTGGACCCTACCCTCCTCAATAATCAATCCGACATTGGACCCGACTCTCTTCAATATTCAATCGAACATTGGACCCTACACTCTTCAATAATCAATCCGACGTTGCTCCCTACAATCTTCAATAAAAAATCCAACATTGGACCTGACTCTCCATATTAATCAGTCCAACAATGAACCCTACACTCTACAATAATCAATCCAACATTGCATCCTACAATCTTCAATATTCAATCCAACATTGGACCCTACACTCTTCAGTAATCAATCCAACATTGCAACCTACATGGTTCAATAATCAACCCGACATTGGACACCACAGTCTTGAATAATCACTCCAACATTGGATCTTACACTCTTCAATAATCAATCCAACATTGGATACTACACTCTTCAATAATCAATCCAGCATTCAATGATACTATCTTCAATAATCAATCCAAAATTGAACCTACACACTTCAATAATCAGTATGAAATTGTTAGCTACACTCTTCAATAATCAGTGAAACATTGGACCCCACACTCCTCAATAATCAGTCCAACATTGGGCCCTACACACTTCAATAATCAATGAAACACTGGAACCCACACTCTTCAATAATCAGTCCATCAATGGACCCTACACTCTTCAATAATCAATCAAACATTGGACCCTACTTTCTTCAATATTCAATCGAACATTGGACACTACACTCTTCAATATTCAATCCAACATTGGACCCTACACTCTTCAATAATCAGTCCAACATTGGAACTTACACTCTTTAATAATCAGTCCAACATTGGAAACTACACTCTTCAATAATCAATCCAACATTGGTCCCTACACTCTTTAATAATCAGTCCAACATTGGACCTTACACTCTTCAATAATCAAACCAACATTGGACTCTACACTATTCAATAATCAGTCCAACATTGGACCATACACTCTTCTATAATCAATCCAACATTGGACCCCACACTCTTCAATAATCAGTCCAACATTGGACGCTACACTCTTCAATAATCAATCCAATATTGGACACTACACTCTTCAATAATCAATCCAACATTGGACCCTACACTCTTTAATATTCAATCCAGCTTTGGACCCTAAACTCTTCAGTAGTCAATCCAGCACTGGAAACTACACTCATCAATAAGCAATCCAAAATTGGACCCTACACTCTTCAGTAGTCAATGCAACATTGTACCCTACACTCTTCAATAATCAATCCAACATTGGACCACACACTCTACAATAATCAATCCAACATTGGAACCTGCACTCTGCAATGACCATTCCGACATTGGACAATACACTGTTCAATAAAAAGTCCAATATTGTAACCTACACTGTTCAATAATCAATTCGACATTGGACCCCACACACTTCAGTAATCAATCTAACATTGGACGCTAAACACTACAATAATCAATCAAACATTGGACCTCACACTCTTCAAAAATCAATCGAATAATGGACACTACAATCTTCAATTATCAATCCAATATTGGACCCTACACTCTTCAATAATCAGTCAAAAATTGGACCATACACTCTTCAATAATCAATACTACGTTGGACCATACACTCTTCTATAATCAGTCCAACATTGGACCTTACACTCTTCAATAATCAATCCAACATTGGACCCTATACTCTTCAATAATCAATCCAACATTGGGCCCTACAATCTTCAGTAATGAATCCAAAATTGACTCTACACTCTTCAATAATCAGTCCAACATTGTTAGCTACACTCTTCAATATAAAATCTAACAAAGGACCCTACCTTCCTCAATAATCAATCTAACATTGGACCCTACACTCTTCAATAATCAATCCAATATTGGACCCTACATTCTTCAATATTCAACCCAACATTGGTCCCTACACTCTTCAATAATCAGTACAACATTGGACACCACACTCTTCAATAATCAATCGAATATTGGACACTACACTCTTCAATAATCAATCCAATATTGGACACTACACTCTTCAATAATCAGCCCAACATTGGACCCTACACTCTTCAATAATCAATCCTACATAGGACCATACACTCTTCAATATTTAGTCCAACATTGGAACCTACACTCTTCAATAATCAGTCCAACATTGTTAGCAACACTGTTCAATAAACAAGCCAAAATAGGAGCCTACTTTGTTCAATAATCAATCTAACATTGGACCCTACACTCTTCAATAATCAATTAAACATTGGACCCAAAGCTGGTCAATAATCAATCAAATATTGGACCCCACATGCTTCAATAATCAATCGAATATTGGACACTACACTCTTCAATAATCAATCCAATATTGGACCCTACACTCTTCAATAATCAGTCCTCCATTGGACCATACACTCATCAATATTCAGTCCAACATTGGACCCTACACCCTTCAATAATCAATTCAACATTGGAACCTACCGTCTTCTATAAACAATCCAACATTGGACCCTACAATCTTCAATAATGAATACAAATTTACTCTACACTCTTCAATAATCAGTCCAAAATTGTTAGCTACACTCTTCAAAAAAATATCCAAAATAGGAGCCTGCAATTCTCAATAATCAATCTAACATTGGACCCTACACTCTTCAATAATCAGTCCAACATTGGAACCTACATCTGCAGCGACCATTCTGACATTGGTCCATACAATTTTCAATAGTAAATCCAACATTGGACCCTACCCTCCTCAATAATCAATCCGACATTGGACCCGACTCTCTTCAATATTCAATCCAACATTGGACCCTACACTCTTCAATAATCAATCCGACGTTGCTCCCTACAATCTTCAATAAAAAATCCAACATTGGACCTGACTCTCCATATTAATCAGTCCAACAATGGACCCTACACTCTTCAATAATCAATCCAACATTGCATCCTACAATCTTCAATATTCAATCCAACATTGGACCCTACACTCTTCAGTAATCAATCCAACATTGCAACCTACATGGTTCAATAATCAACCCGACATTGGACACCACAGTCTTGAATAATCACTCCAACATTGGACCTTACACTCTTCAATAATCAATCCAACATTGGATACTACACTCTTCAATAATCAATCCAGCATTGAATGATACTATCTTCAATAATCAATCCAAAATTGAACCTACACACTTCAATAATCAATCCAAAATTGTTAGCTACACTCTTCAATAATCAATGAAACATTGGACCCCACACTCTTCAATAATCAGTCCAACATTTGGCCCTACACACTTCAATAATCAATGAAACACTGGAACCCACACTCATCAATAATCAGTCCATCAATGGACCCTACACTCTTCAATAATCAATCCAACATTGGACCCTACTTTCTTCAATATTCAATCGAACATTGGACACTACACTCTTCAATATTCAATCCAACATTGGACCCTACTCTCTTCAATAATCAATCCGACATTGGAACACACACTTTTCAATAATCAATCCAACATTGGAAACTACACTCTTCAATAATCAATCCAACATTGGTCCCTACACTCTTTAATAATCAGTCCAACATTGGACCTTACACTCTTCAATAATCAAACCAACATTGGACTCTACACTCTTCAATAATCAGTCCAGCATTGGACCATACACTCTTCTATAATCAATCCAACATTGGACCCCACACTCTTCAATAATCAGTCCAACATTGGACGCTACACTCTTCAATAATCAATCCAATATTGGACACTACACTCTTCAAAAATCAATCAAACATTGGACCCTACACTCTTCGATAATCAATGGACATTGGAACCCACACTCTTCAATAATCAATCCAGCATTGGAAACTACACTCTTCAATAATCAATCCAACATTGGACCCTACACTCTTTAATACTCATTCCAACATTGGACACTACACTCTTCAATAATCAATCCAATATTGGACACATTACTGTTCAATAATCAGGCCAAAATTGGACACTACACTCTTCAATAATCAATCCAACATTGGACACTACATTCTTCAATAATCAATCCAAAATTGGGCCCGTCACTCTTCAAAATTCAGTCCAACATTTGACCCTACACTCTTCAATAATCAATCTAACATTGGGCCATACACTCTTTAATATTCAATCCAGCATTGGTCCCTACACTCTTCAGTAGTCAATCCAGCATTGGACACTACACTCATCAATAAGCAATCCAATATTGGACGATACTATCTTGAATAACCAATCCAACATTGAACCTACAGTCTTCAATTATCAATCTAACATTGGACCCTATGCCCTTCAATAAACAATCCAACATAGGAGCCTACACTCTTCAATAATCAGTTCAGCATTAGACCCTACACTCTGTAATAATCAATCCATCAATGGACCCTACACTCTTCAATAATCAATCCAACATTGGACCCTACACTCTTTAATATTCAATCCAGCTTTGGACCCTAAACTCTTCAGTAGTCAATCCAGCACTGGAAACTACACTCATCAATAAGCAATCCAAAATTGGACCCTACACTCTTCAGTAGTCAATGCAACATTGTACCCTACACTCTTCAATAATCAATCCAACATTGGACCACATACTCTACAATAATCAATCCAACATTGGAACCTGCACTCTGCAATGACCATTCCGACATTGGACAATACACTGTTCAATAAAAAGTCCAATATTGTAACCTACACTGTTCAATAATCAATTCGACATTGGACCCCACACACTTCAGTAATCAATCTAACATTGGACGCTAAACACCACAATAATCAATCAAACATTGGACCTCACACTCTTCAAAAATCAATCGAATAAGGGACACTACAAGCTTCAATTATCAATCCAATAGTGGACCCTACACTCTTCAATAATCAGTCAAAAATTGGACCATACACTCTTCAATAATCAATACTAAGTTGGACCATACACTCTTCTATAATCAGTCCAACATTGGACCTTACACTCTTCAATAATCAATCCAACATTGGACCCTATACTCTTCAATAATCAATCCAACATTGGGCCCTACAATCTTCAGTAATGAATCTAAAATTGACTCTACACTCTTCAATAATCAGTCCAACATTGTTAGCTACACTCTTCAATATAAAATCTAACAAAGGACCCTACCTTCCTCAATAATCAATCTAACATTGGACCCTACACTCTTCAATAATCAATCCAACATTGGACCCTACATTCTTCAATATTCAACCCAACATTGGTCCCTACACTCTTCAATAATCAGAACAACATTGGACACCACACTCTTCAATAATCAATCGAATATTGGACACTACACTCTTCAATAATCAATCCAATATTGGACACAACACTCTTCAATAATCAGCCCAACATTGGACCCTACACTCTTCAATAATCAATCTTACATAGGACCATACACTTTTCAATATTTAGTCCAACATTGGAACCTACACTCTTCAATAATCAGCCCAACATTGGACCCTACACTCTTCAATAATCAATCCTACATAGGACCATACACTCTTCAATATTTAGTCCAACATTGGAACCTACACTCTTCAATAATCAGTCCAACATTGTTAGCAACACTGTTCAATAATCAGTCCAAAATAGGAGCCTACTTTGTTCAATAATCAATCTAACATTGGACCCTACACTCTTCAAAAATCAATTAAACATTGGACCCTAAGCTGGTCAATAATCAATCAAATATTGGACCCCACATGCTTCAATAATCAATCGAATATTGGACACTACACTCTTCAATAATCAATCCAATATTGGACTCTACACTCTTCAGTAATCAGTCCTCCATTGGACCAACACTCATCAATATTCAGTCCAACATTGGACCCTACACCCTTCAATAATCAATTCAACATTGGACCCTACCGTCTTCTATGAACAATCCAACATTGGAATGCTACAATCTTCAATAATGAATACAAATTTACTCAACACTCTTCAATAATCAGTCCAAAATTGTTAGCTACACTCTTCAAAAAAAATCCAACATAGGAGCCTGCAATTCTCAATAATCAATCTAACATTGGACCCTACACTCTTCAATAATCAGTCCAACATTGGAACCTACATCTGCAGCGACCATTCTGACATTGGTCCATACAATTTTCAATAGTAAGTCCAACATTGGACCCTACCCTCCTCAATAATCAATCCGACATTGGACCCGACTCTCTTCAATATTCAATCCAACATTGGACCCTACACTCTTCAATAATCAATCCGACGTTGCTCCCTACAATCTTCAATAAAAAATCCAACATTGGACCTGACTCTCCATATTAATCAGTCCAACAATGGACCCTACACTCTTCAATAATCAATCCAACATTGCATCCTACAATCTTCAATATTCAATCCAACATTGGACCCGACACTCTTCAGTAATCAATCCAACATTGCAACCTACATGGTTCAATAATCAACCCGACATTGGACACCACAGTCTTGAATAATCACTCCAACATTGGACCTTACACTCTTCAATAATCAATCCAACATTGGATACTACACTCTTCAATAATCAATCCAGCATTCAATGATACTATCTTCAATAATCAATCCAAAATTGAACCTACACACTTCAATAATCAGTCCGAAATTGTTAGCTACACTCTTCAATAATCAATGAAACATTGGACCCCACACTCCTCAATAATCAGTCCAAAATTGGGCCCTACACACTTCAATAATCAATGAAACACTGGAACCCACACTCTTCAATAATCAGTCCATCAATGGACCCTACACTCTTCAATAATCAATCCAACATTGGACCCTACTTTCTTCAATATTCAATCGAACATTGGACACTACACTCTTCAATATTCAATCCAACATTGGACCCTACACTCTTCAATAATCAGTCCAACATTGGACCTTACACTCTTTAATAATCAGTTCAACATTGGAAACTACACTCTTCAATAATCAATCCAACATTGGTCCCTACACTCTTTAATAATCAGTCCAAAATTGGACCTTACACTCTTCAATAATCAAACCAACATTGGACTCTACACTCTTCAATAATCAGTCCAACATTGGACCATACACTCTTCTATAATCAATCCAACATTGGACCCCACACTCTTCAATAATCAATCCAACATTGGACCCTACAATCTTCAGTAATGAATCCAAAATTGACTCTACACTCTTCAACAATCAGTCCAACATTGTTAGCTACACTCTTCAATATAAAATCTAACAAAGGACCCTACCTTCCTCAATAATCAATCTAACATTGGACCCTACACGCTTCAATAATCAATCCAACATTGGACCCTACATTCTTCAATATTCAACCCAACATTGGTCCCTACACTCTTCAATAATCAGTACAACATTGGACCCCACACTCTTCAATAATCAATCGAATATTGGACACTACACTCTTCCATAACCATTCCAACATTGTGCCCGACACTCTTCAAAAATCAATGCAACATTGGACCCTACACTCTTCAATAATCAATCCAACATTGGACACTACACTCTTCAATAATCAATCCGACATTGGACCCTACTCTCTCCAATATTCAATCCAACATTGGACCCTACTCTCCTTATTAATCAGTCCAACAGTGGACCCTACACTCTTCAATAATCAATCCAACATTGGACCCTACACTCTTTAATAATCAGTCCAACATTGGACCTTACATTCTTCAATAATCAAACCAACATTGGACTCTACACTCTTCAATAATCAGTCCAACATTGGACCATACACTCTTCTATAATCAATCCAACATTGGAACCTACACTCTTCCATAACCATTCCAACATTGTACCCTACACTCTTCAAAAATCAATGCAACATTGGACCCTACACTCTTCAATAATCAGTCCAACATTGGAAACTACACTCTTCAATAACCTATCCAACATTGGACCCTACACTCTTTAATAATCAGTCCAACATTGGACCTTACACTCTTCAATAATCAAACCAACATTGGACTCTACACTCTTCAATAATCAGTCCAACATTGGACCATACACTCTTCTATAATCAATCGAACATTGGACCCCACACTCTTCAATAATCAGTCCAACATTGGACGCTACACACTTCAATAATCAATCCAACATTGGACACATTACATTTCAATAATCAGCCCAACATTGGACACCACACTCTTCAATAATCAGTCCAACATTGGGCCCTGCACAATTCAATAATCAATGAAACACTGGAACCCACACTCTTCAATAATCAGTCCATCAATGGACCCTACACACTTCAATAATCAGTCCAACATTGGAACCTACACTCTGCAGCGACGATTCTGACATTGGTCCATACACTTTTCAATAATAAGTCTAACATTGGCCCCTACCATGTTCAATAATCAGTCCGACATTGGACCCTACTCTGTCCAATATTCAATCCAACATTGGACCCTTCACTCTTCAATAATCAGTCCAACATTGGACCAAATACTCTTCAATAATCAATCCAACATTGGACCCCACACTCTTCAATAATCGGTCCAACATTGGATGCTACACTCTTCAAAAATCAATCCAACATTGGACCCCACACTTTTCAATAATGAGTCCAACATTGGACACATTACTGTTCAATAATCAGCCCAACATTGGACACGGCACTCTTCAATAATCAATCCAACATTGGACCCTACATTATTAAATAATCTGTCCAACATTGGACCCTACACTCTTCAATAATCAATCCAACATTGGCCCCTACACACTTCAATAATCCATCCAACATTGGACACTACATTCATCAATATTCAATCGAACATTTGACACTACACTCTTTAATATTCAATCCAACATTGGACCCTACACTCTTCAATAATGAATCCGACATTGGAACCTACACTCTTCAATAATCAGACCAACATTGGAAACTACACTCTTCAATAATCAATCCAACATTGGACCCTACACTCTTCAATAATCAATCCGGCATTGCATGCTACACTCGTCAATAAGCAATCCAAAATTGGATGATACTATCTTCAATAATCAATCCAACATTGAACCGATACTCTTCAATTATCAATCTAACTTTGGACCCTACGCACTTCAATAAACAATCCAACATAGGACCCTACACTCTTTAATAATCAGTTCAACACTGGAACCTACACTCTTTAATAATCAGTCCAACTTTGGGCCCTACACACTTCAATAATCAATCCAACATTGGACCCTACACTCTTCCATATCCATTCCAACATTGTACCCCACACTCTTCAAAAATTAATGCATCATTGTATCCTACGCTGTTCAAAAATCAATGCAACATTGGACCCTACACTCTTCAATAATCAGTCCAACATTGGACACTACACTCTTCAATAATCAATCGAACACTGGACCATACATTCTTCAATAATCAATAGAACATTGGACCCTACACTCTTCAGAAATCAATGCAGCATTGGACCCTACACTCTTCAATAACCAGTCCAACATTGGAAACTACACTCTGCAGCGACTATTCTGACATTGGTCCATACACTTTTCAATAATAAGTCCAACATTGGACACTACCCTCTTCAATAATCAATCCGAATTTGGACCCTAGTCTCTCCAATATTCAATCCAACACTGGACCCTACACTCTTCAATAATCAATCCGAAATTGCTCCCTACAATCATCAATAAAAAATCCAAAATTGGACCCTACTCTCCTTATTAATCAGTCCAACAATGGACCCTACACTCTTCAATATTCAATCCAACATTGGACACTACGCTCTTTAATAATCAATCCAGCATTGGACGATACTATCTTCAATAATCAACCCATCATTGAACCTACACGCTTCAATAATTGGTCCAAAATTGTTAGCTACACTCTTACATAATCAATGAAACATTGGAACCCACACTCTTGAACAATCAGTCCTCAATGGACCCTGCACTCTTCAATAATCAATCCAACATTGGACCCTACATTCTTCAATATTCAATCGAACATTGGACCCTACACTCTTCAATATTCAAGCCAGAAATGGACCCTACGCTCTTCAATAATCAATCTGATATTGGAACTTACACTCTTCTATAATCAATCCAACATTGGACCTTCACTCTTTAATAATCAATCCAACATTGGACCCTACACTCTTCAATAATCAGACCAAAATTGGACTCTACACTCTCAATAATCCGTCCAACATTTGACCATACGCTCTTTAATAATCAATCCAACATTGGTCCATACACTCTTCTATAATCAATCCAACATTGGACCCTACACTCTTCCATAACCATTCCAACATTGTACCCTACACTCTTCAAAAATCAATGCAACATTGGAACCTACACTCTTCAATAATCAGTCCAACATTGGAAACTACACTCTTCAATAATCAATCCAACATTGGACCCTACACTCTTCAATAATCAATCCTGCATTGGACCCTACACTCGTCAATAAGCAATCCAACATTCGATGATACTATCTTCAATAATCAATCCAACATTGAACCTATACTCTTCAATTATCAATCTAAATTTGGACCCTACGCACTTCTATAAACAATCCAACATAGGACCTTATGCTCTTTAATAATCAGTTCAACACTGGAACGTACACTCTTTAATAATCAGTCCAACTTTGGGCCCTACACACTTCAATAATCAATCCAACATTGGACCCTACACTCTTCCATATCCATTCCAACATTGTACCCTACACTCTTCAAAAATCAATGCAACATTGGATCCTACACTCTTCAATAATCAGTCCAACATTGGACACTACACTCTTCAATAATCAATCGAACACTGGACCATACATTCTTCAATAATCAATAGAACATTGGACCCTACACTCTTCAAAAATCAATGCAACATTGGACCCTACACTCTTCAATAACCAGTCCAACATTGGAAACTACACTCTGCAGCGACCATTCTGACATTGGTCCATACACTTTTCAATAATAAGTCCAACATTGGACCCTACCCTCTTCAATAATCAATCCGAATTTGGACCCTAGTCTCTCCAATATTCAATCCAACACTGGACCCTACACTCTTCAATAATCAATCCGAAATTGCTCCCTACAATCTTCAATAAAAAATCCAACATTGGACCCTACTCTCCTTATTAATCAGTCCAACAATGGACCCTACACTCTTCAATATTCAATCCAACATTGGACCCTACACTCTTCAATAATCAATCCAATATTGGACCCTACATGGTTCAATAATCAATCCGACATTGGGCCCCACAGTCTTGAATAATCAATCCAGCATTGGACCTTACACTCTTCAATAATCAATCCAACATTGGACAATACACTCTTTAATAATCAATCCAGCATTGGACGATACTATCTTCAATAATCAACCCAACATTGAACCTACACGCTTCAATAATTGGTCCAAAATTGTTAGCTACACTCTTAAATAATCAATGAAACATTGGAACCCACACTCTTCAACAATCAGTCCTCAATGGACCCTGCACTCTTCAATAATCAATCCAACATTGGACCCTACATTCTTCAATATTCAATCGAACATTGGACCCTACACTCTTCAATATTCAACCCAGCATTGGACCCTACGCTCTTCAATAATCAATCCAACATTGGAACGCACACTCTTCAATAATCAATCCAACATTGGACCCTTCACTCTTTAATAATCAGTCCAACTTTGGACCCTACACTCTTCAATAATCAGACCAAAATTGGACTCTACACTCTCAATAATCAATCCACATTGGACCCTACATTCTTAAATAATCTGTCCAACATTGGACCCTACACTCTTCAATAATCAATCCAACATTGGCCCCTACACGCTTCAATAATCCATCCAACATTGGAGCCTACACACTTCAATAATCAATTCAACATTGGACCCTACACTCTTCAATAACAATTCCAACATTGTACCCTGCACTCTTCAAAAATCAATGCAACATTGGCCCGTACACTCTTCAATAATCAGTCCAACATTGGAACCTACACTCTGCAGCGACCATTCTGACATTGGTCCACATACTTTTCAATAATATGTCTAACATTGGACCCTACCATCTTCAATAATCAATCCGACATTGGACCCTACTCTGTCCAATATTCAATCCAACATTGGACCCTACACTCTTCAATAATCAATCCGACATTGCTCCCTAAAATATTCAAAAAAAAATCCAGCATTGGATCCTACTCTCCTTATTAATCAGTCCAACAATGAACCCTACACTCTTCAATATTCAATCCAACATTGGACCCTACACTCTTCAATAATCAATCCAATATTGGACCCTGCATGGTGTGGTAAACCACTGTTTGTATTCCTGTTTGTCCTGTTTGTATTCCACTGTGTACATGCCTGGACATGCCTCAGCTGACTCCTCCCACAGGTCCTAGTATAAAGGTGACTGCTCCCCAGCCCTTGTATCCTGGACCGGTCGACCACTCGAGGCAGACCTCCATTCTGTTGTTAATAAAAGCCTTTAGTTACTCTTCTAACTCTCAGTCTTTTATGAGTAATTGATAGCGCATCACATGGTTCAATAATCAATCCGACATTGGACCCCACAGTCTTGAATAATCAATCAAAGTTTAGACCTGACACTCTTCAATAATCAACCCAACATTGAATCTACACGCTTCAATAATCGGTCCAAAATTGTTAGCTACACTCTTCAATAATCAATGAAACATTGGAACCCACACTCTTAAATAATCAGTCCATCATTGGACCCTACACTCTTCAATAATCAATCCAACATTGGACCCTACATTCTTCAATATTCAATCGAACATTGGACCCTACACTCTTCAATATTCAATCGATCATTGGACCCTACGCTCTTCAATAATCAATCCGACATTGGAACCCATGCTCTTCAATAAGCAATCCAAAATTGGACCCTACACTCTTCAATAATCAATCCAACATTGGACACTACACTCTTTAATAATCAATCCAGCATTGGACAATACTATCTTCAATAATCAACCCAACATTGAACCTACACGCTTCAATAATCGGTCCAAAATTGTTAGCTACACTCTTAAATAATCAATGAAACATTGGAACCCACAATCTTAAACAATCAGTCCTCAATGGACCCTGCACTCTTCAATAATCAATCAAACATTGGACCCTACATTCTTCAATATTCAATCGAACATTGGACCCTACACTCTTCAATATTCAACCCAGCATTGGACCCTACGCTCTTCAATAATCAATCCGACATTGGAACGCACACTCTTCAATAATCAATCCAACATTGGACCCTTCACTCTTTAATAATCAGTCCAACATTGGACCCTACACTCTTCAATAATCAGACCAAAATTGGACTCTACACTCTCAATAATCCATCCAGCATTGGACCATACGCTCTTCAATAATCAATCCAACATTGGACCCCACACTCTTCAATAATCAGTCTAACATTGGACTCTACACTCTTCAATAATCAATCCACATTGGACCCTACATTCTTAAATAATCTGTCCAACATTGGAACCTACACTCTTCAATAATCAATCCAACATTGGCCCCTACACGCTTCAACAATCCATCCAACATTGGAGCCTATACTCTTCAATAATCAATCCAACATTGGGCCCTACACACTTCAATAATCAATCCAACATTGTACCCTACACTCTTCAAAAATCAATGCAACATTGGCCCGTACACTCTTCAATAATCAGTCAAACATTGGAACCTACACTCTGCAGCGACCATTCTGACATTGGTCCATACACTTTTCAATAATAAGTCTAACATTGGACCCTACCATCTTCAATAATCAATCCAACATTGGACGCTACTCTGCCCAGTATTCAATCCAACATTGGACCCTACACTCTTCAATAATCAATCCGACATTGCTCCCTAAAATATTCAAAAAAAAATCCAACATTGGATCCTACTCTCCTTATTAATCAGTCCAACAATGAACCCTACACTATTCAATATTCAATCCAACATTGGACCCTACACTCTTCAATAATCAATCCAATATTGGACCCTGCATGGTTCAATAATCAATCCGACATTGGACCCCACAGTCTTGACTAATCAATCAAAGTTTTGACCTGACACTCTTCAATAATCAACCCAACATTGAACCTACACGCTTCAATAATCGGTCCAAAATTGTGAGCTACACTCTTCAATAATCAATGAAACATTGGAACCCACACTCTTAAATAATCAGTCCATCATTGGACCCTACACTCTTCAATAATCAATCCAACATTGGACCCTACATTCTTCAATATTCAATCGAACATTGGACCCTACACTCTTCAATATTCAATCGATCATTGGACCCTATGCTCTTCAATAATCAATCCGACATTGGAACCCATGCTCTTCAATAATCAATCCAAAATTGGACCCTACACTCTTCAATAATCAAACCAACATTGGACTCTACAGTCTCAATAATCAGTCCAACATTGGACCCTACACTCTTTAATAATCAATCCAACATTGGACCCTACACTCCATAATAATCAGTCCAAAATTGGACGCTACTCTCTTCAATAATCAAACAAACATTGGACTCTACAATCTCAATAATCAGTCCAACATTAGACCCTACCCTCTTCAATAATCAATCCTACATTGGAACCCACACTTTTCAATAATCAATCCAACATTGGACTCTACACTCTTTAATAATCAGTCCAACATTGGACCCTACAGTCTCAATAATCAGTCCAACATTGGACACATTACTGTTCAATAATCAGCCCAACATTGGACACTGCACTCGTCAATAATCAATCCAACATTGGACACATTACTGTTCAATAATCAGCCCAACATTGGACACTGCACTCGTCAATAATCAATCCAAAATTGGACCCTACATTCTTAAATACTCTGTCCAATATTGGACCCCACACTCTTCAATAATCAGTCCAACATTGGGCTCTACACGCTTCAATAATCCATCCAACATTGGACCCTACACTCATTAATAATCAGTTCAGCACTGGAACCTACACTCTTTAATAATCAGTCCAACATTGGGCCATACACACTTCAATAATCAAACCAACATTGGACCCTACAATCTTCGATAACCATTCCAACATTGTACCCTACACTCTTCAAAAATCAATCAAACATTGGACCCTACACTCTTCAAAATTCAATCCAGCATTTGACACTACACTCTTCAATAATCAATCCGACTTTGGAACCCACACTCTTCAATATTCAATCCAACATTGGACCCTACACACTTCAATAATCAATCCAACATTGGACCCTAAACTCTTCAATAATCAATCCAGCTTTGGACGATACTATCTTCAATAATCAACCAACATTGAACCTACACTCTTCAATAATCAGTCCATCAATGGACCCTGCACTCTTCAATAATCAATCCAACATTGGACCCTACATTCTTCAATATTCAATTGAACATTGGACTCTACATTCTTCAATATTCAATCCAACATTTCACCCTACACTCTTCAATAATCAATCCGACAATGGAACCCACACTCTTCAATAATCAGTCCAACATTGGACCCTACACCCTTCAATAATCAAAGTAACATTGGACTCTACACTTTTCAATAATCTGTCCAACATTGGACGCTACACTCTTCAAAAATCAATCCAACATTGGACACATTACTGCTCAATAATCTGCCCAACATTGGACACGACACTCTTCAATAATCAATCCAACATTGGACCCTACGTTCTTAAACAATCTGCCCAACATTGTACCCTACACTCTTCAAAAATCAATGCAACATTGGACTCTACACTCTTCAATAATCAGTCCAACATTGGACACTGCACTCTTCAATAATCAATCCAACATTGGACCCTATACTCTTCATAATTCAATCCAACATTGGACCCTACACTCTTCAATAAACAATCTAACATTGGGCCATAGACTCTTCAATATTCAATCCAACATTGGACTCTACATTCTTCAGTAGTCAATCCAGCATTGGACATTACACTCATCAATAAGCAATCCAACATTGGACGATACTATCTTCAATAATCAATCCAACATTGAAACTACAGTCTTCAATTATCAATCTAACATTGGACCCTATGCCCTTCAATAAACAATCCAACATAGCAGCCTACACTCTTCAATACTCAGTTCAACATTGGACACTGCATTAATCAATAATCAATCCAGCATTATATCCTACACTGTTCAATAATCAATCCAACATTGTACCCCACACTCTTCAATAATCAGTCCAACATTGGACCCTACACTCTTCCATAACCATTCCAACATTATACCCTACACTCTTCAAAAATCAATGCAACATTGGACCCTACACACTTCAATAATCATTGCAAAATTGGACACTACACTCTTCAATAATCAATCCAACATTGGACCCTACACTCTGCAATAATCAATCCAGCATTGGAAGATATTGTCTTCAGTAATCAATCCAACATTGAACCTACACTCTACAATAATCAGTCCAAAATTGTTATCAACACTCTAAAATAATCAATGAAACATTGGACCCCACAATCTTCAATAATCAGTCCAACATTGGGCCCTACACACTTCAATAATCAATCCAACATTGGACCCTACACTCTTCCAAAACCATTCAACATTGTACCCCATAATCTTCAATAATCAATGCAACATTGGACCCTACACTCTTCAATAAACCATCCAAAATTGGACCCTACACTCTTTAATAATCAGTCCATCAATGGACCCTACACTCATCAATAATCAATCCAACGTTGGACCCTACATTCTTCAATATTCAATCGAACATTGGACCCTACACTCATCAATAATCAATCCAGCATTGGACCCTACACTCTTCAATATTCAATCCAACATTGGACCCTACACACTTCAATAATCAATCCGACATTGGAAACCACACTCTTCAATAATCAATCCAACTTTGGAACCTACACTCTTCAAAAATCAATGCAACATTGGACACTACACTCTTCAATAATCAATCCAACATTGGACCCTACATCTTAAATAATCTGTCCAACATTGGACCCTACATTCTTCGATAAACAAACCAACATTGGACCCTACACTCTTCAATAATCAATCCAGCATTGGATGATACTATCTTCAATAATCAATCCAACATTGAACCTACACTCTTCAATAATCAGTCCAAAATTGCTAGCTACACTCTACAATAATCAATGTCACATTGGACCCCACAAGCTTCAATAATCAGTCCAACATTGGGCCCTACACACTTCAATAATCAATCCAACATTGGACCCTATGCTCTTCAATAATCAATCCAACATAGGACGCTGCACTCTTCAAAAATCATTCCAACAGTGGACCCCACACTTTTCAATAATCAGTGCAACATTGGTCCCTACACTCTTCAATAATCAATCCAACATTGGACACATTACTGTTCAATAATCTGCCCAACATTTGACACTACACTCTTCAATAATCAATCCAACATTGGACCCTTCATTCTTAAATAATCTGTCCAACATTGGACCCTACACTCTTCAATAATCAATTCAACATTGGCCCTTGCACGCTTCAATAATCCATCCAACATTGGACTCTACACTCTTCAATAATCAGTCCAACATTGGACCATACACTCTTCAATTATAAATCCAACATTGGACCCCACACTCTTCAATAATCAGTCCAACATTGGACGCTACACTCTTCAATAATCAATCCAACATTGGACACATTACTGTTCAATAATCAGCCCAACATTGGACACTACATTCTTCAATAATCAATCCAACATTGGACACATTACTGTTCAATAATCAGCACAACATTGGACCCTACAGTCTTCCATAACAATTCCAACATTGAACCCTACACTCTTCAATAATCAAACCAACATTGGACTCTACA
Organism: Somniosus microcephalus; assembly: GCF_052327205.1. Classification (NCBI taxonomy): domain Eukaryota; kingdom Metazoa; phylum Chordata; class Chondrichthyes; order Squaliformes; family Somniosidae; genus Somniosus; species Somniosus microcephalus. The sequence continues at coordinate 257,753 of NW_028225351.1, forward strand.
CTCTTCAATAATCAATCCAACATTGGACCCCACACTCTTCAATAATCGGTCCAACATTGGACGCTACACTCTTCAAAAATCAATCCAACATTGGATCCCACACTTTTCAATAATGAGTCCAACATTGGACACATTACTGTTCAATAATCAGCCCAACATTGGACACGACACTCTTCAATAATCAATCCAACATTGGACCCTACTTTATTAAATAATCTGTCCAACATTGGACCCTACACTCTTCAATAATCTATCCAACATTGGCCTCTACACGCTTCAATAATCCATCCAACATTGGACACTACATTCATCAATATTCAATCGAACATTTGACCCTACACTCTTCAATATTCAATCCAACATTGGACCCTACACTCTTCAATAATGAATCCGACATTGGAACCTACACTCTTCAATAATCAATCCAAAATTGGGCCCTACACTCTTCCATAACCATTCGAACATTGTACCCTACACTCTTGAAAAATCAATGCAACATTGGAGCCTGCACTCTTCAATAATCAGTCCAACATTGGACCCTACACTCTTCAATAATCAGTCCAACATTGGACACTACACTCTTCAATATTCAATCCAACATTGGGCCCTACACTCTTCAGTGGTCAATCCAACATTGGGCACTACACTCATCAATAAGCAATCCAACATTGAACCTACGGTCTTCAATTATCAATCTAACATTGGACCCTATGCCCTTCAATAGAAAATCCAACATAGGAGCCTACAATCTTCAATACTCAGTTCAACATTGGACACTGCCTTAATTAGTAATCAATCCAACATTAGATCCTACACTGTTCAATAATCAATCCAACATTGTACCCCACACTCTTCAATAATCAGTCCAACATTGGACCCAACAGTCTTCCATAACCATTCCAACATTATACCCTACACTCTTCAAAAATCAAAGCAACATTGGACCCTACATTCTTCAATAATCATTGCAACATTGGACACCACACTCTTCAATAATCAATCCAACATTGGACCCTACACTCTTCAATAATCAATCCAACATTGGACCTACACGCTTCCATAACCATTCAACATTGTACCCTACACGCTTCAAAAATCAATGCAACATTGGACCCTGCACTCTACAATAAACCATCCAAAATTGGACTCAACACTTTTTAAAAATCAGTCCATCAATGGACCGTACACTCTTCAATAATCAATCCAACATTGGACCCGACATTCTTCAATATTCAATTGAACATTGGACCCTACATTCATCAATAATCAATCCAGCATTGGACCCTACACTCTTCAATATTCAATCCAACATTGCACCCTACACACTTCAATAATCAATCCCACATTGGAACCCACACGCTTCAATAATCAATCTAACATTCGACCGTACACTCTTCAATAATCAATTAGGTATTGGACGATACTATCTTCAATAATCATTCCGGCATTGGAACACACATTCTTCAATAATCAGTCCAACATTGGACCCTACACTCTTGAATAATCAAACCAAAATTGGACTCTACACTCTTGAATAATCAGTCCAACATTGGACCATACACTCTTCAATAATCAATCCAACATTTGACCCCACACTCTTCAATAATCAGTCCAAAATTGGACGCTACACTCTTCAAAAATCATTCCAACAGTGGACCCCACACTTATCAATAATCAGTGCCAAATTGGACTTCTACACTCTTCAATAATCGATCCAACATTGGACCCTACATTCTTAAATAATCTGTCCAACATTGGAACCTACACTCTTCAATAATCAATTCAACATTGGCACCTGCACGCTTCAATAATCCATCCAACATTGGACTCTACACTCTTCAATAATCAGTCCAACATTGGACCATACACTCTTCAATTATCAATCCAACATTGGACCCCACACTCTTCAATAATCAGTCCAACATTGGACGCTACACTCTTCAATAATCAATCCAACATTGACACATTACTGTTCAATAATCAGTCCAAAATTGGACACTACATTCTTCAATAATCAATCCAACATTGGACACATTACTGTTCAATAATCAGCCCAACATTGGACCCTACACTCTTCCATAACAATTCCAACATTGAACCCTACACTCTTCAAAAATCATTGCAACATTGGACACTACACTCTTCAATAATCAATCCAACACTGGACCCTACACTCTTCAATAATCAAACCAACATTGGACTCTACAATCTTCAATAATCAGTCCAACAATAGACCATACACTCTTCAATAATCAATCCAACATTGGACCCCACACTCTTCAATAATCGGTCCAACATTGGACCCTACACTCTTCAATAATCAGTCCAACATTGGACACTACACTCTTCAATATTCAATCCAACATTGGGCCCTACACTCTTCAGTAGTCAATCCAACATTGGACACTACACTCATCAATAAGCAATACAACATTGGACGATACAATCTTCAATAATCAATCCAACATTGAACCTACAGTCTTCAATTATCAATCTAACATTGGACCCTATGCCCTTCAATAGAAAATCCAACATAGGAGTCTACAATCTTCAATACTCAGTTCAACATTGGACACTGCCTTAATTAGTAATCAATCCAACATTAGATCCTACACTGTTCAATAATCAATCCCACATTGTACCCCACACTCTTCAATAATCAGTCCAACATTGGACCCGACACTCTTCCATAACCATTCCAACATTATAACCTACACTCTTCAAAAATCAAAGCAACATTGGACCCTACATTCTTCAATAATCATTGCAACACTGGACACTACACTCTTCAATAATCAATCCAACATTGGACCCTACACTCTTCAATAATCAATCCAGCATTGGATGATACTATCTTCAATAATCAATCCAACATTGGACCTACACTCTTCCATAACCATTCAACATTGTACCCTACACTCTTCAAAAATCAATGCAATATTGGACCCTGCACTCTTCAATAAACCATCCAAAATTGGACCCAACACTCTTTAATAATCAGTCCATCAATGGACCCTACACTCTTCAATAATCAATCCAACATTGAACCCTACATTCTTCAATATTCAATCGAACATTGGACCCTACACACATCAATAATCAATCCAACATTGGACCCTACACTCTTCAATAATCAATTAGGCATTGGACGATACTATCTTCAATAATCAATCCGGCATTGGAACACACACTCTTCAATAATCAGTCCAACATTGGACCCTACACTCTTGAATAATCAAACCAAAATTGGACCCTACACTCTTGAATAATCAGTCTAACATTGGACCATACACTCTTCAATAATCAATCCAACATTTGACCCCACACTCTTCAATAATCAGTCCAAAATTGGACGCTACACTCTTCGAAAATCATTCCAACAGTGGACCCCACACTTATCAATAATCAGAGCAAAATTGGACTTCTACACTCTTCAATAATCGATCCAACATTGGACCCTACATTCTTAAATAATCTGTCCAACATTGGAACCTACATTCTTCAATAATCAATTCAACATTGGCACCTGCACGCTTCAATAATCCATCCAACATTGGACCCTACACTCTTTAATAATCAGCTCAATATTGGGCCCTACGCACTTCAATAATCTATCCAGGATTGGACCCTACACTCTTCAATAATCAAACCAACATTGACCCTACACTCTTCAATAATCATTCCAACATTGGACACTACACTCTTCAATAATCAATCCAACATTGGACCCTAAACTCTTCAATAATCAATCCAGCATTGGATGATACTATCTTCAATAATAAATCCAACATTGAACCTACACTCTTCAATAATCAGTCCAAAATTGTTAGCTACACTCTACAATAATCAATGTAACATTGGACGCCACAATCTTCAATAATCAGTCCAACATTGGGCCCTACATTCTTAAATAATCTGTCCAACATTGGACCCTACACTCTTCAATAATCAATTTAACATTGACCCCTGCACGCTTCAATAATCAGTCCAACATTGGACGCTACACTCTTCAAAAATCATTCCAACAGTGTACCCGACACTTTTCAATAATCAGTGTAACATTGGTCCCTACACTCTTCAATAATCCATCCAACATTGGACACATTACTGTTCAATAATCAGCCCAACATTGGACACTACACTCTTCAATAATCAATCCAACATTGGACCCTACATTCTTAAATAATCTGTCCAACATTGGAACCTACACTCCTCAATAATCAATTCAACATTGGCCCCTGCACGCTTCAATAATCCGTCCAACATTGGACTCTACACTCTTTAATAATCAGTCCAACATTGGACCATACACTCTTCAATTATCAATCCAACATCGGACCCCACATTCTTCAATAATCAGTCCAACATTGGACGCTACACTCTTCAATAATAAATCCAACATTGGACACATTACTCTTTAATAATCAGCCCAACATTGGACACTACATTCTTCAACAATCAACCCAACATTGGGCCCTACACACTTCAACAATCAATCCAACGTTGGACCCTACACGCTTCGATAACCTTTCCAACATTGTACCCTACACTCTTCAAAAATCAATGCAACATTGGACCCTACACGCTTCAATAATCAATCCAACATTAGCCCCTACACGCTTCAATAATCCATGAAACATTGGACCCTACATTCTTCAATATTCCATCAAACATTGGACCCTACACTCATCAATATTCAATCCAACATTGGAACCTACTCTCTTTAATTATCATTCCTGCATTGGACCATACACTCTACAAAAATCAAACCAACATTGGACTCTACACTCTTCAATAATCTGTCCAACATTGGACCATACACTCTTCAATAATCAATCCAATATTGGACGCTACACTCTTCAATAATCAATCCAATATTGGACACATTACTGTTCAATAATCAGCCCAAAATTGGACACGACACTCTACAATAATCAATCCAACATTGGATACTACATTCTTCAATAATCAATCCAACATTGGGCCCTACACACTTCAATAATCAATCCAACATTGGACCCTACACTCTTCCATTAACATTCCAGCATTTTACCCTACACTCTTCAAAAACCAATCCAGCATTGGACCCTACACGCTTCAATAATCAATCCAACATTGGACCCTACACTCTTCCATAACCATTCCAACATTGTACCCTACACTCTTCAAAAATCAATGCAACATTGGACCCTACATTCTTCAATAATCAATCCAACATTGGACACATTACTGTTCAATAATCGGCCCAACATTGGACCCTACACTCTTCCATAATCTTTCCAACATTGAACCCTACACTCTTCAAAAGTCAATGCAACATTGGACCCTACACTCTTCAATAATCAATCTAATATTGGGCCATAGACTCTTTTATATTCAATCCAACAATGGGCCCTACATTCTTCAATATTCAATCCAACATTGGACCCTACACTCTTCAATAATCAATCCATGTTTGGACCCTACACTCTTTAATATTCAATCCAGCTTTGGACCCTAAACTTTTCAGGAGTCAATCCAGCACTGGACACTACACTCATCAATAAGCAATCCAACATTGGATGATAGTATCTTCAATAATCAATCCAACATTGAACCAACACTCTTCAATGATCAATCTAACTTTGGACCCGACGCCCTTCAATAAACAATCCAACATAGGAGCCTACACTCTTCAATACTCAGTTCAACATTGGACACTGCATTAATCAATAATCAATCCAGCATTGGACGATATTATCTTCAATAATCAATCCAACATTGAACCTACACTCTTCAATAAACAGTCCAAAATTGTTAGCGACACTTTACAACAATCAATGAAACATTGGACACAACACTCTTCAATATTTAATCGAATATTGGACCCTACACTCGTCAATAATCAATCCAGCATTGGAACCTACACTCTTCAATAATCAATCCAACATTGGACCCTACACTCTTCAACAATCAATCTAGCATTGGACGATATATTCTTCAATAATCAATCCGGCATTGGAACCCACACTCTTCAACAATCAGTCCAACATTGGTCCCTAAACGCTTGAATAATCAAACCAACATTGGACTCTACACTCTTGAATAATCAGTCCAACATTGGACCATACACTCTTCAATTATCAATCCAACATTTGACCCCTCACTCTTCAATAATCAGTCCAACATTGGACCATACACTCTTCAAAATTCAATACAACATTGGACCCTACACTCTTCAATAATCAGTCCAACATTGGACACAACACTCTTCAATAATCAATCCAGCATTGGACCCTACACTCTTCAATAATCACTCCAACATTGGACCCTACACTCTTCCATAACCATTCCAACATTATACCCCACACTCTTAAAAAATCAATGCAACATTGGAACCTACACTCTTCAATAATCAGTCCAACATTGAACCTACACTCTTCAATAATCAGTCCAACATTGTGCCCTACACACTTCAATAATCAATCCAACATTGGACCCTACACTCTTCCATAACCATTCCAACATTGTACTCAACACTATTCAAAAATCAATGCAACATTGGACCCTACACTCTTCAATAAACAATCCAAAATTGGACCCTACACTCTTTAAAAATCAGTCCATCAATGGACCCTACACTCTTCAATATTCAATCCAACATTTGACCCTACACTCGTCAATAATTAATCCAACATTGGAACCTACACTCTTCAATATTCAATCCAACATTGGACCCTACACACTTCAGTAATGAATCGGACATTGGAACTCACACTCTTCAATAATCAATCCAACATTGGACCTGACACTCTTCAATAATCAATCCGGCATTGGAAACCACACTCTTCTATAATCAGTCCAACATTGGACCCTACACTCTTCAATACTCAAACCAACATTGGACTCTACACTGTTCAATAATCAGTCCAACATTGGACCATACACTCTTCAATAATCAATCCAACATTGGTCACATTACTGTTCAATAATCAGTATAACATTGGACACTACACTCTTCAATAATCAATCCAACATTGGCCCCTACTCGCTTCAATAATCCATCCAACATTGGAACCTACACTCTTAATAATCAGTTCAACACTGGATCACATAATCTTTAATAATCAGTCCAACATTGAGCCCTACACACTTCAATAATCAATCCAACATTGGGCCCTACACTCTTCCATTACCATTCCAACATTGTACCCTACACTCATCAAAAATCAATCCAACATTAGACCCTACACTCTTTAAAATCAATCTGTCAATGGACCATACACTCTTCAATAATCAATTCAACATTGGACACTACATTCTTCAGTATTGAATCCAAAATTGGACCCTACACTCTTCAATAATCAATCCAACATTGGACCCTACACTCTTCAGTAGTCAATCCAGCCCTGGACACTGCACTCATCAATATGCAATCCAACGTTGGACGATACTATCTTCAATAATCAATCCAACATTGAACCTACACTCTTCAATTATCAATCTAACTTTGGACCCTATGTCCTTCAATAAACAATCCAACATAGGAGCCTACACTGTTCAATAATCAGTTCAACATTGGACACTGCATTAATCAATAATCAATCCAACATTGTACTCCACACTCTTCAATAATCCATCCAACATTGCACCCTACACTCTTCCACAACGATTCCAACATTATACCCTACACTCTTCAAAAATCAATGCAACATTGGACACTACACTCTTCAATAATCAAACCGACATTGGACCCTACACTCTTCAATAATCAATCCAGCATTGGACGATACTATCTTCAATAATCAATCCAACATTGAACCCACACTCTTCAACAATCAATCCAACATTGGACACTACACTCTTCAATAATCAATGCAGCATTGGACGATATTATCTTCAATAATCAATCCAACATTGAAAATACACTCTTCAATAATCAGTGCAAAATTGTTAGCTACACTCTTCAATAATCAATGAAACATTGGACCCCACACACTTCAAAAAGCAATCCGACATTGGACCCCAAACACTTTAATCATCAATCCAACATTGGAACCTACACTCTTTAATAATCAGTCCATCAATGGACCCTACACTCTTCAATAATCAATCCAAATTTGGAACCTACACCCTTTAATAATCAGTCCAACATTGGACACTACACTCTTCAATAATCAATCCAACATTGGACTTTACACTCTTCAATAATCAATCCATCATTGGACCATACACTCTTCAATAATCAATCCAACATTGGACACATCACTGTTCAAAAATCAGCCCAACATTGGACCCTACACTCTTCAATAATCAATCCAACATTGGACCCTACCCTCTTAAATAATCAGTTCAACACTGGAACCTACACTCTTCAATAATCAATCCAACATTGAAACATACACTCTTCAATAATCAAACGAATATTGGACCCTGCACTCTTCAATAATCAATCGAACATTGGACTCTACACTCATCAAAAATCAGTCCAACATTGGACCATACACTCTTCAATAATCAATCCAACATTGGACCCTACACTCTTCAATAATCAATCCGGTATTGGACCCCACACTCTTCAATAATCTGTCCAACATTGGACACTACACGCTTCAATAATGCATCCAACATTGGTCCCGACACTCTTCAATAACCAATCCAACATTAGACGATACACTCATCAAAACCAATCAAACATTGGAACCTACATACTTCTATAATCAGTCCAACATTGGAACCTACACTCTTCAATAATCTATCCAACATTGGACGCAACCCTCTTCAATAATAAGTCCAACATTGGACACTTAACTCTTCAAAAATCAATCCAACATTGGACACTACACTCTTCAATAATCAATCCAAAATTGGACCGAATAATCTTCAACAATCAATCCAATATTGTACCCTACACTCTTCAATAATCAATCCAACAATGGACCCTACACTCTTCAATAATCAATCCAAAATTGGACTCTAAAACCTTCAATAAATAATCCAAAATTGGACCATACACTCTTCAATAACCAATCCAACATTGGATCCTACACTCTTCAATAACCAATCCAACATTGGACATACACTCTTCATTAATCAATCCAACATTGGACTCTACACTCTTCAATAATCAATCCAACATTGGACCCTACACTCTTCAAAAATCAATCCAACATTGGACGCTACACTCTTCAATCATCAGTCAAAATTGGGCCCTACACTCTTCAATAATCAATTCGACATTGGACAACACACTCTTCAATATTGAATCCAACATTCGACCCTACACTCTTCAATAATCAATCCAACATTGGACCATACACTCTTCAATAATCAGTCCAACATTGGAACCTAGACTCTTCAAACATCAACACAACATTGGGCCCTGCACTGCTCAATAATCAACCCGACATTGGACCATACACTCTTCAATAATCAATCCAACATTGGACCCTACACTCTTCAATAACCAATCCAACATTAGACCCGACACTGTTCAATAGTCAATCAAACATTGGACACTGCACTCTTCATAATCAGTTCAACATTGGACCCTACACTCTTCAAAAATCAATCCAACATTGGACCCTACACTCTTCAATCATCAGTCAAAAATTGGACCCTGCAATCTTCCATAACCAATCCAACATTAGACCATACACTCTCCACAAATCAATCCAACAATGGACCCTACACACTTCAATAATCGGTCCAACAAATGTCCCTACACTCTTCAATAATCAGTCCATAATGCGACCCTACACTCTTCAATAATCCGTACAAAATTGGACCCGACACTCTTGCATAACTAATCCAACATTAGACACAACACTCTTCAAAAACCAATCCAACATTGGACCCTACACACTTCAATAATCAGTCTAACATTGGACCCTACACTCTTCAATAATCAATCCAACAGTGGACCCTACACTCTTCAATAATCAGCACAACATTGGACCCTACACTCTTCAATAATCAATCAAACATTGGATCCTACACTCTTCAAAAGTCAATCCAACATTGGACACTACACTCTTCATAATCAGTCCAACATTGGACCCTACACTCTTCAGTAATCAATCCAACATTGGACCATACAATCTTCAATAATCAATTCAGCATTGACCCTACACTCTTCAATAATCAGTCCAACATCTTTAGCTGCAGTCTACAATAATCAATCAAACATTGTACCCTACACTCTTCAATAATCAATCCAACATTGGACCTACACTCTTCATTAATCTATCCAACATTGGACTCTACACTCTTCAATAATCAATCCAAAGTTCGACCATAAACTCTTCAATAAACAATCAAACATTGCATCCTACACTCTTCAATAATCAAATCAAAATTGGGCCCTACACTCTTCAATAATCAATTCGACATTGGACAACACACTCTTCAATATTGAATCCAACATTCGACCCTACACTCTTCAATAATCAATCCAACATTGGACCATACACTCTTCAATAATCAGTCCAACATTGGAACCTAGACTCTTCAAACATCAACACAACATTGGGCCCTGCACTGCTCAATAATCAACCCGACATTGGACCATACACTCTTCAATAATCAATCCAACATTGGACCCTACACTCTTCAATAATCAATCCAACATCTTTAGCTACACTCTTCAATAATCAATCAAACATTGGACCCCACACATTTCAATAATCAATCCAACATTGTACCCTACACTCTTCAATAATCAATCAAACATTGGACCTACACTCTTCATTAATCAACCCAACACTGGATTCTACACTCTTCAATAATCAATCCAAAGTTGGACCATACACTCTTCAATAATCAATCGTTCATTGGACCCAACAATCGTCAATATTCAAAGCAATAATGGACCCTACACTCTTCAATTATCAATCCAAAATTGTACCCTTCACGCTTCAATAATCCATCCAACATTTAACCCTACACTCATCAATATTCAATCCCACATTGGACCCGACATTCTTCAATAATCAGACCAACATTGGAACCTACACTCTTCAATAATCCATCCAACATTGGACCCTACATTCTTCAATAATCAATCCAACATTGGACGCTACATTCTTCAAATAATCAATCCAACATTGGACCCTACACTCTTATATTGTCAATCCAACATTCAACCCTACACTCTTCAATAATCAATCCAAAATTGCACCCTACACTCTTCAATAATCAATCCAACATTGGACCCTACACGTTTAAATAATCAATCCAACATTGCACCCTACACTCTTCAATAATCAATCCAACATTGAGTCCTACATTCTTCAAAAATCAATCCAACATTGGACCATACACTCTTAAATAATCAATCCAACATTGCACCCTACACTCTTCAATAATCAATCCAACATTGCACCCTACGCTCTTCAATAATCAATCCAACATTGTACCCTACACTCTTCAATAATCAATCAAACATTGTACCTTACACTCTTCAATAATCAATCCTACATTGTACCATACTCTCTTCAATAATCAATCCAACATTGGACACTACACTCTTCAAATAACCAATCCAACACTGGACCCTAAACTCTTCAATAATCAGTCCAACATTGGACCCTACACACTTCAATAATCAATTCGACATGGGACAACACACTCTTCAATAAACCATCCAACATTTGACCGTACACTCTTCAATAATAAATCCAACATTGCACGCTACACTCTTCAATAATCAATCCAAGATTTGAACCTACTTTCTTCAATAATCAATCCAACATTGGACCGTACACTCTTCAATAACCAATCCAACATTGGACCCTACACTCTTCAGTAATCAATCCAACATTGGAACTTACACTCTTCAATAATAAATTCGACATTGGACAACACACTATTCAATAATCAATCCAACATTGGACCATACACTCTTCAATAATCAATCCAACATTGGACCGTAGACTCTTCAAACATCAATCCAACATTGGACGCTACACTGTTCAATAATCAATGCAGCATTGGACCCTACAGTCTTCAAACTCAGTCCAACATTGGACCCTGCAGTCTTCAATATGCAATCCAACATTGGAACCTACACTCTTCAATAATCAGTCCAAACTTGGATCATACACTCTACAATAATCAATCCAACATTGGACCCTACACTCTTCAATAATCAATCCAACATTGGACCCCACACTCTTCAATAATCAATTCTAAATTGGACCCTACACTCTTCAATAATCAATCTAACATTGGAGCCTACACTCTTCCATAATCAGTCCAACATTGGACCCAAACACTTCAATAATCAATCCAACATTGGACCCTAAACTCTTCCATAATCAGTCCAACATTGGACCCTACACACTTCAATGATCAGTCCAACATTAGACCCGACACTCATCAACAATCAATCCAACATTGGCCCATACGCTCTTCCATAATCAGTCCAACATTGGACCCTACACTCTTCAATAATCAATCCAACATTGGACCCTACACTCTTCAATAATCAATCCGGTATTGGACCCCACACTCTTCAATAATCTGTCCAACATTGGACACTACACGCTTCAATAATCCATCCAACATTGGTCCCAACACTCTTCAATAACCAATCCAACATTAGACGATACACTCATCAAAACCAATCAAACATTGGAACCTACACACTTCTATAATGAGTCCAACATTGGAACCTACACTCTTCAATAATCTATCCAACATTGGACGCAACCCTCTTCAATAATACGTCCAACATTGGACACATAACTCTTCATTAACCAATCCAACATTAGAACCTACAGTCTTCAAAAATCAATCCAACATTGGACACTACACTCTTCAATAATCAATCCAAAATTGGACCGAGTAATCTTCAACAATCAATCCAATATTGTACCCTACACTCTTCAATAATCAATCCAACAATGGACCCTACACTCTTCAATAATCAATCCAAAATTGGACTCTAAAACCTTCAATAAACAATCCAACATTGGATCCTACACTCTTCAATAACCAATCCAACATTGGACATACACTCTTCATTAATCAATCCAACATTGGACTCTACACTCTTCAATAATCAATCCAACATTGGACCCTACACTCTTCAAAAATCAATCCAACATTGGACCCTACACTCTTCAATCATCAGTCAAAAATTGGACCCTGCAATCTTCCATAACCAATCCAACATTAGACCATACACTCTCCACAAATCAATCCAACAATGGACCCTACACACTTCAATAATCGCACCAACAATTGTCCCTACACTCTTCAATAATCAGTCCATAATGCGACCCTACACTCTTCAATAATCAGTACAAAATTGGACCCTACACTCTTGCATAACTAATCCAACATTAGACACAACACTCTTCAAAAACCAATCCAACATTGGACCCTACACACTTCAATAATCAGTCTAACATTGGACTCTACACTCTTCAATAATCAATCCAACATTGGACCCTACACTCTTCAATAATCAGCACAACATTGGACCCTACACTCTTCAATAATCAATCAAACATTGGATCCTACACTCTTCAAAAGTCAATCCAACATTGGACACTACATTCTTCATAATCAGTCCAACATTGGACCCTACACTCTTCAGTAATCAATCCAACATTGGACCATACAATCTTCAATAATCAATTCAGCATTGACCCTACACTCTTCAATAATCAGTCCAACATCTTTTGCTGCAGTCTACAATAATCAATCAAACATTGGACCCCACACTCTTCAATAATCAATCCAACATTGGACACTACACTCATCAATAATCAATCCAACATTGGACCGTACAATCTTCAATAATGAATCCAACATTGGACCCTACACTCTTCAATAATCAATCCAACATTGGACCATACACTCTTCAATAACCAATCCAACATTGGACCATACACTCTTCAATAATCAATCCAAAATTGGACCCTAGACTCTTCAAACATCAATCCTACATTGGACCATACAATCGTCAATAATCAAAGCAACATTGGACCCTACACTCTTCAATAATCAATCCAAAATTAAATCCTACACTCCTCAATAAACCGTCCAACATTTGCCAATACTCATTTCAATAATCAATCCAACATTGGACCCGACATTCTTCAATAATCAGTCCAACATTGGACACTACACTCTTCAAGAATCCACCCAACATTTGACCCGACACCCTTCAATAATCAATCCAACATTGGACCCTACATTCTTCAATAATCCATCCAACATTGGACCCTACACTTTTCAATAATCAATCCAGCATTGGACACTACACTGTTCAATAATCAATCCAACTTTGGAGCCTACACTCTTCAATAATCAATCCAAAATTGTATCCTGCTCTCTTCAATAAACATTCCAACATAGGAGCCTATGCTCTTCAAAAATCAGTCCAACATTGGACCATATGCTCTTCAATAATCAGTCCAATATTGGACCCTACACTCTTCAATAATCAATCCAAAATTGGGCCAGACACACTTCAAAAATCTGTTCAACATTGAACCCTACATTATTCAATAATCAATCCAACATTAGACCCCACACTGTTCAATACTCAATCCAACATTGTACCCCACAGTCTTCAATAATCAGTCCAACATTGGATCATATACTCCTCAATATTCAAACCAACATTTGACCCTAAACACTTCAATAATCAATCCAACATTGGACCCTACACTCTTCAATAATCAATCCAAATTGGACCCTGAGCTCTTCAATAATCAGTCCAACATTTGACCGCACAATTGTAAATAATCAATCCAACATTGGACCCTACACATTTCAATAATCAATCCAACATTGGACCCAACACTCTTCAGCAATCAGTCTAACATTCGACACTACGCTCGTCTATAATCAGCTCAACATTGGATTATGCACTCTTTACAAATCAATCCAACATTGGACCCCACACTCTTCAATAATCAATCCAACATTGGACCCTACACTCTTCAATAATCATTCGAACATTGGACCCTACACGCTTCAATAATCAATCCAACATTGGACCGTACAATCTTCAATAATCAATCCAACATTGGACCGTACAATCTTCAATAATCAGTCCAACATTGGACCCTACACTCTTCAATAATCAATCCAACATTGGACCGTACAATCTTCAATAATCAATCCAACATTGGACCCTATACTCTTCAATAATCAATCCAATATTGGACCGTACAATCTTCAATAATCAGTCCAACATTGGACCCTCCACTCTTCAATAATCAATCCAACATTGGACCGCACAATCTTCAATAATCAGTCCAACATTGGACCCTACACTCTTCAATAATCAATCCAACATTGGACCGTACAATCTTCAATAATCAGTCCAACATTGGACCCTACACTCTTCAATAATCAATCCAACATTGGACCGTACAATCTTCAATAATCAATCCAACATTGCACCCTACACTCTTCAATAATCAATCCAACATTGCACCCTACGCTCTTCAATAATCAATCCAACATTGTACCCTACGCTCTTCAATAATCAATCCAACATTGTACCCTACACTCTTCAATAATCAATCCTACATTGTACCATACTCTCTTCAATAATCAATCCAACATTGGACACTACACTCTTCAAATAACCAATCCAACATTGGACCCTAAACTCTTCAATAATCAATCCAACATTGGACCCTACACACTTCAATAATCAATTTCACATTGGACAACACACTCTTCAATAAACCATCCAACATTTGACCGTACACTCTTCAATAATGAATCCAACATTGGACGCGACACTCTTAAATTATCAATCCAACATTGCACCCTACACTCTTCAATAATCAATGCAAGATTGGAACCTACATTCTTCAATAATCAATCCAACATTGGACCGTACACTCTTCAATAACCAATCCAACATTGGACCCTACACTCTTCAGAAATCAATCCAACATTGGAACTTACACTCTTCAATAATAAATTCGACATTGGACAACACACTATTCAATAATCAATCCAACATTGGACCATACACTCTTCAATAATCAATCCAACATTGGACCGTAGACTCTTCAAACATCAATCCAACATTGGACGCTACACTGTTCAATAATCAATCCAACATTGGACCCTACAGTCTTCAATAATCAGTCCAACATTGGACCCTACAGTCTTCAATATTCAATCCAACATTGGACCCTACACTCTTCAATAATCATTCCAAACTTGGATCATACACTCTACAATAATCAATCCAACATTGGACCCTACACCCTTCAATAATCAATCCAACATTGGACCCCACACTCTTCAATAATCAATTCTAAATTGGACCCTACACTCTTCAATAATCAATCTAACATTGGAACCTACACTCTTCCATAATCAGTCCAACATTGGACCCAGACACTTCAATAATCAATCCAACATTGGACCCTAAACTCTTCCATAATCAGTCCAACGTTGGACCCTACACACTTCAATAATCAGTCCAACATTAGACACGACACTCATCAACAATCAATCCAACATTGGCCCATACGCTCTTCCATAATCAGTCCAACATTGGACCCGACACTCTTCAATAATCAATCCAACATTGGACAAAACACTCATCAATAATCAATCCAACATTGGACCGTACAATCTTCAATAATCAATCCAACATTGGACCGTACATTCTTCAATAACCAATCCAACATTGGACCCTACACTCTTCAATAATCAATCCAAAATTGGACCCTAGACTCTTCAAACATCAATCCTACATTGGACCATACAATCGTCAATAATCAAAGCAACATTGGACCCTACACTCTTCAATAATCAATCCAAAATGAAATCCTACACTCCTCAATAAGCCGTCCAACATTTGCCAATACTCATTTCAATAATCCATCCAACATTGGACCCGACATTCTTCAATAATCAGTCCAACATTGGACACTACACTCTTCAAGAATCCACCCAACATTTGACCCGACACCCTTCAATAATCAATCCAACATTGGACCCTACATTCTTCAATAATCCATCCAACATTGGACCTTACACTTTTCAAAAATCAATCCAACATTGGTCCGTACATTCTTCAATAATCAATCCAGCATTGGACACTACACTGTTCAATAGTCAATCCAACTTTGGAGCCTGCACTCTTCAATAATCAATCCAAAATTGTATCCTGCTCTCTTCAATAAACATTCCAACATAGGAGCCTACGCTCTTCAAAAATCAGTCCAACATTGGACCATATGCTCTTCAATCATCAGTCCAAAATTGGACCCTAGAATCATCAATAATCAGTCCAACATTTCACCCTGCACTCTTCAATAATCAATCCAAAATTGGACCTGACACTCTTCAAAAATCAGTTCAACATTGAACCCTACATTATTCAATAATCAATCCAACATTAGACCCTACACTGTTCAATACTCAATCCAACATTGTAGCCCACAGTCTTCAATAATCAGTCCAACATTGGATCATATACTCTTCAATATTCAAACCAACATTTGACCCTAAACACTTCAATAATCAATCCAACATTGGACCCTACACTCTTCAATAATCAATCGAAATTGGACCCTGAACTCTTCAATAATCAGTCCAACATTTGACCGCACAATTGTAAATAATCAATCCAACATTGGACCCTACACACTTCAATAATCAATCCAACATTGGACCCAACATTCTTCAGCAATCAGTCTAACATTGGACACTACGCTCGTCTATAATCAGCTCAACATTGGATTATGCACTCTTTACAAATCAATCCAACATTGGGCCCCACACTCTTCAATAATCAATCCAACATTGGACCCCACACTCTTCAATAATCATTCGAACATTGGACCCTACACGCTTCAATAATCAATCCAACATTTGACCCGACACCCTTCAATAATCAATCCAACATTGGACCCTACATTCTTCAATTATCCATCCAACATTGGACCCTACACTTTTCAATAATCAATCCAACATTGGACCGTACATTCTTCAATAATCAATCCAACATTGGACCATACACTCTTCAATAATCAATGCAACATTGGACCCTACACTCTTCAATAATCAATCCAACATTTGACACTACACTGTTCAATAATCAATCCAACTTTGGAGCCTACACTCTTCAATAATCAATCCAAAATTGTATCCTGCTCTCTTCAAAAAACATTCCAACATAGGAGCCTACGCTCTTCAATAATCAGTCCAACATTGGACCATATGCTCTTCAATAATCAGTCCAATATTGGACCCTAGACTCTTCAATAATCAGTCCAACATTTGTACGTACACTCTTCAATAATCAATCCAAAATTGGACCTGACAGTCTTCAAAAATCAGTTCAACATTTAACCCTACATTATTCAATAATCAATCCAACATTAGACCCTACACTGTTCAATACTCAATCCAACATTGTACCCCACAGTCTTCAATAATCAGTCCAACATTGGATCATATACTCTTCAATATTCAAACCAACATTGGACCCTCAACTCTCCAATAATCAGTCCAACATTTGACAGCACAATCGTAAATTATCAATCCAACATTGGACCCTACACACTTCAATAATCAATCCAACATTGGACCCAACACTGTTCAGCAATCAGTCTAACATTGGACACTACGCTCGCCTATAATCAGCTCAACATTGGATTATGCACTCTTTAAAAATCAATCCAACATTGGACCCCACACTCTTCAATAATCAATCCAACATTGGACCCCACACTCTTCAATAATCATTCGAACATTGGACGCTACACTCTTCAATAACCAGTCCAACATTGGACCCTGCACTCTTCAATAATCAATCCAACATTGGACCCTACACTCTTCAATAATCAATGCAACATTGGACCCTACACTCTTCAATAATCAATCCAACATTGGACCCTACACTCTTCAATAATCAGTCCAAACTTGGATCCTACACTCTTCAATATTTAATCCAACATTGGACCCTACACTTTTCAATAATCAATCCAACATGGGACCCTACACTCTTCAATAATTAATCCAGCATAGGACCCTACACTCTTCAATAATCAATCCAACATTGTACTGTACACTCTTCAATAATCAATCCAACATTGGACCCTACACTCATCAATAATCAATCCAACATTGGAACATACACTCTTCAATAATCAATGCAACATTGGACCCTACACTCTTCAATAATCAATCCAACATTGGACCCTACACTCTTCAATAATCAATCCAACATTGGACCCTACAGTCTTCAATAATCAGTCCAACATTGGACCCTACAGTCTTCAATAATCAGTCCAACATTGGACCCTACAGTCTTCAATATTCAATCCAACATTGGACCCAACACTCTTCAATAATCAGTCCAAACTTGGATCATACACTCTTCAATAATCAATCCACCATTGGACCCTACACTCTTCAATAATCAATCCAACATTGGACCCCACACTCTTCAATAATCAATTCTAAATTGGATGCTACACTGTTCAATAATCAATCCAACATTGGACCCTATACTCTTCCATAATCAGTCCAACATTGGACCAAGAAACTTCAATAATCAATCCAACATTGGACCCTACACTCTTCCATATTCAGTCCAATATTGGACCCTACACACTTCAATAACCAGTCCAACATTAGACCCGGCACACATCAATAATCTATCCAACATTGGCCCATACGCATTTCCATAATCAGTCCAACATTGGACCATACACTCTTCAATAATCAATCCAACATTGGACCCTACACTCATCAATAATCAATCCAACATTAGCCCGTACAATCTCCAATAATCAAGCCAACATTGGAGCCTACACTCTTCAATAATCAATCCAACATTGGACCGTACAATCTTCAATAATCAGTCCAACATTGGACCCTACACTCTTCAATAATCAATCCAACATTGGACCGTACAATCATCAATAATCAGTCCAACATTGGACCCTACACTCTTCAATAAACAATCCAACATTGGACCGTACAATCGTCAATAATCAATCCAACATTGGACCCTACACTCTTCAATAATCAATCCAACATTGGACTGTACAATCATCAATAATCAGTCCAACATTGGACCCTACACTCTTCAATAATCAATCCAACATTTGACCGTACAATCCTCAATAATCAATCCAACTTTGGACCCTACACTCTTCAATAATCAATCCAACATTGGACCGTACACTCTTCAATAACCAATCCAACATTGGACCCTACACTCTTCAGTAATCAATCCAACATTGGAACTTACACTCGTCAATAATTAATTCGACATTGGACAACACACTATTCAATAATCAATTCAACATTGGACCATACACTCTTCAATAATCAATCCAACATTGGACCCTACACTCTTCAATAATCAATCCCACATTGGACCCTACATTCTTCAATAATGAGTCCAACATTAGACCCGGCACTCATCAATAGTCAATCCAACATTGGCCCATACACTCTTCCATAATCAGTCCAATATTGGACCCTACACTCTTCAATAATCAATCCAACATTGGACCCTACACTCATCAATAATCAATCCAGCATTGGACCATACAATCTTCAATAATCAAGCCAACATTGGACCCTACACTCTTCAATAATCAATCCAACATTGGACCGTACAATCTTCAATAATCAATCCAACATTGGACCATACAATCTTCAATAATCAGTCCAACATTGGACAATACACTCTTCAATAATCAATCCAACATTGGACCGTACAATCTTCAACAATCTATCCAACATTGGACCCTATACTCTTCAATAATCAATCCAACATTGGACCGTACAATCTTCGATAATCAGTCCAACATTGGACCCTACACTCTTCAATAATAAATCCAACTTTGGATAGTACAATCTTCAATAATCAATCCAACATTGGACCCTACACTCTTCAATAATCAATCCAACATTGGACCGTACACTCATCAATAATCAGTCCAACATTGGACCCTACACTCTTCAATAATCAATCCAACATTTCACCGTACAATCCTCAATAATCAATCCAACTTTGGACCCTACACTCTTCAATAATCAATCCAACATTGGACTGTACACTCTTCAATAACCAATCCAACATTGGACCCGACACTCTTCAGTAATCAATCCAACATTGGAACTTACACTCGTCAATAATTAATTCAACATTGGACAACACACTATTCAATAATCAATTCAACATTGGACCATACACTCTTCAATAATCAATCCAACATTGGACCCAACACTCTTCAATAATCAATCCCACATTGGACCCTACACTCTTCAATAATGAGTCCAACATTAGACCCGGCACTCATCAATAGTCAATCCAACATTGGCCCATACACTCTTCCATAATCAGTCCAATATTGGACCCTACACTCTTCAATAATCAATCCAACATTGGACCCTACACTCATCAATAATCAGTCCAGCATTGGACCATACAATCTTCAATAATCAAGCCAACATTCGACCCTACACTCTTCAATAATCAATCCAACATTGGACCGTACAATCTTCAATAATCAATCCAACATTGGACCATACAATCTTCAATAATCAGTCCAACATTGGACAATACACTCTTCAATAATCAATCCAACATTGGACCGTACAATCTTCAACAATCAATCCAACATTGGACCCTATACTCTTCAATAATCAATCCAACATTGGACCGTACAATCTTCGATAATCAGTCCAACATTGGACCCTACACTCTTCAATAATAAATCCAACTTTGGATAGTACAATCTTCTATAATCAATCCAACATTGGACCCTACACTCTTCAATAATCAATCCAACATTGGACCGTACACTCATCAATAACCAATCCAACATTGGACCCTACACACTTCAGCAATCAATCCAACATTGGGACTTACACTCTTCAATAATAAGTTCGACATTGGACAACACACTATTCAATAATCAATCCAACATTGGACCATACACTCTTCAATAATCAATCCAACATTGGGCCGTAGGCTCTTCAAACATCAATCCAACATTGGACCCTACACTTTTCAATAATCAATCCAACATTGGACCCTACACTCTACAATAATCAATCCAAAATTCGACCTAGACTTTTCAAACATCAATCCTACATTGGCAATACAATCGTCAATAATCAAAGCAACATTGGACCCTACACTCTTAAGTAATCAATCCAACATTGGACCGTACATTCTTCAATAATCAATCCAACATTGGAACATACACTCTTCAAAAATCAATCCAACATTGGTCCGTACATTCCTCAATAATCAATCCAGCATTGGACACTACACTGTTCAATAATCAATCCAACTTTGGAGCCTACACTCTTCAATAATCAATCCAAAATTGTATCCTGCTCTCTTCAATAAACATTCCAACATAGGAGCCTACGCTCTTCAAAAATCAGTCCAACATTGGACCATATGCTCTTCAATAATCAGTCCAATATTGGACCCTAGAATCATCAATAATCAGTCCAACATTTGACCCTACACTCTTCAATAATCAATCCAAAATTGGGCCTGACACTCTTCAAAAATCAGTTCAACATTGAACCCTACATTATTCAATAATCAATCCAACATTAGACCCTACACTGTTCAATACTCAATCCAACATTGTACCCCACAGTCTTCAATAATCAGTCCAACATTGGATCATATACTCTTCAATATTCAAACCAACATTTGACCCGAAACACTTCAATAATCAATCCAACATTGGACCCTACACTCTTCAATAATCAATCCAAATTGGACCTTGAACTCTTCAATAATCAGTCCAACATTTGACCGCACAATTGTAAATAATCAATCCAACATTGGACCCTACACACTTCAATAATCAATCCAACATTGGACCCAACACTCTTCAGCAATCAGTCTAACATTCGAAACTACGCTCGTCTATAATCAGCTCAACATTGGATTATGCACTCTTTACAAATCAATCCAACATTGGACCCCACACTCTTCAATAATCAATCCAACATTGGACCCCACACTCTTCAATAATCATTCGAACATTGGACCGTACAATCTTCAATAATCAGTCCAACATTGGACCCTACACTCTTCAATAATCAATCCAACATTGGACCGTACAATCTTCAATAATCAATCCAACATTGGACCCTACACTCTTCAATAATCTATCCAACATTGGACCGTACACACTTCAATAACCAATCCAACATTGGACTCTACACTCTTCAGTAAACAATCCAACATTGGAACTTACACTTTTCAATAATAAATTCGACATTGGACAACACACTATTCAATAATCAATCCAACATTGGATCATACACTCTTCAATAATCAATCCAACATTGGACCGCAGACTGTTCAAACATCAATCCAACATTGGACCCTACACTGTTCAATAATCAATCCAAAATTGGACCCTACACTCTTCAATAATCAATCCAAAATTGGACCCTAGACTCTTCAAACATCAATCCTACATTGGACCATACAATCGTCTATAATCAAAGCAACATTGGACCCTACACTCTTCAATAATCAATCCAAAATTAAACCCTACTCTCCTCAATAATCCGTGCAACATTTGCCACTACTCATTTCAATAATCAATCCAACATTGTACCCGACATTCTTCAATAATCAGTCCAACATTGGACACTACACTCTTCAAGAATCCATCCAACATTTGACCCGACACCCTTCAATAATCAATCCAACATTGGCCCCTACATTCTTCAAATATCCATCCAACATTGGACCCAACACTTTTCAATAATCAATCCAACATTGGACCGTACATTCTTCAATAATCAATCCAACATTGGACCATACACTCTTCAATAATCAATGCAACATTGGACCCTACACTCTTCAATAATCAATCCAACATTTGACACAACACTGTTCAATAATCAATCCAACTTTGGAGCCTACACTCTTCAATAATCAATCCAAAATTGTATCCTGCTCTCTTCAATAAACATTCCAACATAGGAGCCTACGCTCTTCAATAATCAGTCCAACATTGGACCATATGCTCTTCAATAATCAGTCCAATATTGGACCCTAGACTCTTCAGTAATCAGTCCAACATTTGTACGTACACTCTTCAATAATCAATCCAAAATTGGACCTGACAGTCTTCAAAAATCAGTTCAACATTTAACCCTACATTATTCAATAATCAATCCAATATTAGACCCTACACTGTTCAATACTCAATCCAACATTGTACCCCACAGTCTTCAATAATCAGTCCAACATTGGATCATATACTCTTCAATATTCAAACCAACATTGGACCCTCAACTCTTCAATAATCAGTCCAACATTTGACCACACAATTGTAAATTATCAATCCAACATTGGACCCTACACACCTCAATAATCAATCCAACATTGGACCCAAAACTGTTCAGCAATCAGTCTAACATTGGACACTACACTCGTCTATAATCAGCTCAACATTGGATTATGCACTCTTTAAAAATCAATCCAACATTGGACCCCACACTCTTCAATAATCAATCCAACATTGGACCGCACACTCTTCAATAATCATTCGAACATTGAACGCTACACTCTTCAATAACCAGTCCAACATTGGACCCTACACTCTTCAGTAATCAATCCAACATTGGGCCCTACACTCTTCAATAATCAATGCAACATTGGACCCTACACTCTTCAATAATCAATCCAACATTGGACCCTACACTCTACAATAATCAATCCAACATTGGACCCTACAGGCTTCAATAATCAGTCCAACATTGGACCCTACACTCTTCAATATTCAAACCAACATTGGACCCTACACTCTTCAATAATCAGTCCAAACTTGAATCCTACACTCTTCAATATTTAATCCAACATTGGACCCTACACTTTTCAATAATCAATCCAACATGGGACTCTACACTCTTCAATAATTAATCCAGCATTGGACCCTACACTCTTCAATAATCAATCCAACATTGTACCGTACACTCTTCAATAATCAATCCAACATTGGACCCTACACTCATCAATAATCAATCCAACATTGGACCATACACTCTTCAATAATCAATGCAACATTGGACCCTACACTCTTCAATAATCAATCCAACATTGGACCCTACACTCTTCAATAATCAATCCAACATTGGACCCTACAGTCTTCAATAATCAGTCCAACATTGGACCCTACAGTCTTCAATATTCAATCCAACATTGGACCCAACACTCTTCAATAATCAGTCCAAACTTGGATCATACACTCTTCAATAATCAATCCACCATTGGACCCTACACTCTTCAATAATCAATCCAACATTGGACCCCACACTCTTCAATAATCAATTCTAAATTGGACGCTACACTCTTCAATAATCAATCCAACATTGGACCCGACACTCTTCCATAATCAGTCCAACATTGGACCAAGACACATCAATAATCAATCCAACATTGGACCCTACACTCTTCCATATTCAGTCCAACATTGGACCCTACACACTTCAATAACCAGTCCAACATTAGACCCGGCACACATCAATAATCTATCCAACATTGGCCCATACGCATTTCCATAATCAGTCCAACATTGGACCCCACACTCTTCAATAATCACTCCAACATTGGACCCTACACTCATCAATAATCAATCCAACATTGGCCCGTACAATCTCCAATAATCAAGCCAACATTGGAGCCTACACTCTTCAATAATCAATCCAACATTGGACCGTACAATCTTCAATAATCAATCCAACATTGGACCGTACAATCTTCAATAATCAGTCCAACATTGGACCCTACACTCTTCAATAATCAATCCAACATTGGTCCGTACAATCATCAATAATCAGTCCAACATTGGACCCTACACTCTTCAATAATCAATCCAACATTGGACCGTACAATCGTCAATAATCAATCCAACATTGGACCCTACACTCTTCAATAATCAATCCAACATTGGTCCGTACACTCTTCAATAACCAATCCAACATTGGACCCGACACTCTTCAGTAATCAATCCAACATTGGAACTTACACTCGTCAATAATTAATTCAACATTGGACAACACACTATTCAATAATCAATTCAACATTGGACCATACACTCTTCAATAATCAATCCAACATTGGACCCTACACTCTTCAAAATTAATCCAACATTGGACCCTACACTCTTCAATAATCAGTCCAACATTAGACCCGGCACTCATTAATAGTCAATCCAACATTGGCCCATACACTCTTCCATAATCAGTCCAACATTGGACCCTACACTCTTCAATAATCAATCCAACATTGGACGCTACACTCATCAATAATCAATCCAACATTGGACCGTACAATCTTCAATAATCAAGCCAACATTGGACCCTGCACTCTTCAATAATCAATGCAACATTGGACCGTACAATATTCAATAATCAATCCAACATTGGACCATACAATCTTCAATAATCAGTCCAACATTGGCCCTACACTCTTCAATAATCAATCCAACATTGGACCGTACAATCTTCAACAATCAATCCAACATTGGACCCTATACTCTTCAATAATCAATCTAACATTGGACCGTACAATCTTCGATAATCAGTCCAACATTGGACCCTACATTCTTCAATAATCAATCCAACATTGGATAGTACAATCTTCAATAATCAATCCAACATTGGACCCTACACTCTTCAATAATCAATCCAACATTGGACCGTACACTCTTCAATAACCAATCCAACATTGGACCCTACACACTTCAGTAATCAATCCAACATTGGGACTTACACTCTTCAATAATAAATTCGACATTGGACAACACACTATTCAATAATCAATCCAACATTGGACCATACACTCTTCAATAATCAATCCAACATTGGACCGTAGGCTCTTCAAACATCAATCCAACATTGGACCCGACACTTTTCAATAATCAATCCAACATTGGACCCTACACTCTACAATAATCAATCCAAAATTGGACCTAGACTCTTCAAACATCAATCCTAAATGGCAATACAATCGTCAATAATCAAAGCAACATTGGACCCTACACTCTTCAGTAATCAATCCAAAATTAAACCCTACACTCCTCAATAATACGTCCAACATTTGCCACGACTCATTTCAATAATCAATCCAACATTGGACACTACACTCTTCAAGAATCCATCCAACATTTGACCCGACACCCTTCAATAATCAATCCAACATTGGACCCTACATTCTTCCATAACCCATCCAACATTGCACCCTACACTTTTCAATAATCAATCCAACATTGGACCGTACATTCTTCAATAATCAATCCAACATTGGACCAAACACTCTTCAATAATCAATCCAGCATTGGACACTACACTGTTCAATAATGAATCCAAAATTGTATCCTGCTCTCTTCAATAAACATTCCAACATAGGAGCCTACGCTCTTCAATAATCAGTCCAACATTGGACCATATGCTCTTCAATAATCAGTCCAATATTGGACCCTAGACTCTTCAATAATCAGTCCAACATTGGACCCCACATTCTTCAATAATCAATCCAACATTGGAACCTACACGCTTAAATATTCTGTCCAACATTGGAACCTACACTCTTCAATAATCTGTCCAACATTGGATCCTGCACTCTTGAATAATCAATCCAACATTGGCCCCTACACTCTTCAATCATCAATCCAACAATGGACCCTAGTCTTAAATAATCAGTCCAACATTGGACCCTACACTTTTCAATAATCAATCCAACAATGGACCCTACACTCTTCAATAATGAATCCAACATTGGACCCTACACTTTTCAATAATCAATCCAAAATTGGAGCCTACACTCTTCAATAATCAGTCCAACATTGTTCCCTACACTCTTCAATAATCAATCTAACATTGGACCCTACAGTCTTCAATCCTCAATCCAGCATTGGACCCTACATTCTCCAATAATCAATCCAACATTAGACCCTACACTCTTCAATATTGAAGCCAACATTGGACCCTGCACTCTTCAATAATCAATCCAACATTGGACCCTACACTCTTCAATAATCAATGCAACATTGGACCCTACACTCTTCAATAATCAATCCAACATTGGACCCCACACTCTTCAATAATCAATCCAACATTGGACCGTACACTCCTCAATTTTCAATCCAACATTGGACCCTACACTCTTCAATAATCAGTCCAAACTGGCATCATACACTCTTCAATAATTAATCCAACATTGGACCCTACACTTTTCAATAATCAATCCAACATGGGACCCTACACTCTTCAATAATTAATCCAACATTGGACCCTACACTCTTCAATAATCAATCCCACATTGTACCCTACTCTCTTCAATAATCAATCCAACATTGGACCCTACACTCTTCAATAATCAATCCAACATTGGACCCTACACTCTTCAATAACCAATGCAACATTGGACACTACAATCTTCAATAATCAATCCAACTTTGGACCCTACACTCTTCAATAATCAATCCAACATTGGACCCTACAGTCTTCAATAATCAGTCCAACATTGGACCCTACAGTCTTCAATATTCAATCCAACATTGGACCCTACACTCTTCAATAATCAGTCCAAACTTGGATCATACACTCTTCAATAATCAATCCAACATTGGACCCTACACTCTTCAATAATCAAACCAACATTGGGCACCACACTCTTCAATAATCAATTCTAAATTGCACCCTACACTCTTCAATAATCAATCCAACATTGGACCCGACACTCTTCCATAATCAGTCCAACATTGGACCCGGACACTTCAATAATCAATCCAACATTGGACCCTACACTCTTCCATAATCAGTCCAACATTGGACCCTACTCTGTTCAATAATCAATCCAAAATTGGACCTGACACTCTTCAAAAATCAGTTCACCATTGAACCCTACATTATTCAATAATCAATCCAACATTAGACCCTACACTGTTCAATACTCAATCCAACATTGTACCCCACAGTCTTCAATAATCAGTCCAACATTGGATCATATACTCTTCAATAATCAAACCAACATTTGACCGTAAACACTTCAATAATCAAACCAACATTTGACCCTACACACTTCAGTAATCAATCCAACATTGGACCCAACACTCTTCAGCAATCAGTCTAACATTGGATACTACGCTCGTCTATAATCAGCTCAACATTGGATTATGCACTCTTTAAAAATCAATCCAACATTGGACTCCACACCCTTCAATAATCAATCCAACATTTGACCCCACACTCTTCAATAATCATTCGAACATTGCACCATACACTTTCAATAATCAATCCAACATTGGACGCTACACTCTTCAATAACCAGTCCAACATTGGACCCAACATTCTGCAATCATCAAA
This sequence comes from Somniosus microcephalus, assembly GCF_052327205.1. Classification (NCBI taxonomy): domain Eukaryota; kingdom Metazoa; phylum Chordata; class Chondrichthyes; order Squaliformes; family Somniosidae; genus Somniosus; species Somniosus microcephalus. The sequence goes on from NW_028225351.1 coordinate 287,102, forward strand.
CCAAAATTGGACCGTACTCTCTTCAATAACCAGTCCAACATTGGACCCCACATTCTTCAATAATCAATCCAACATTGGACCCTACAATCTTCAATAATCAATCCAATATTGGACCCGACACTCTTAAATATTCTGTCCAAAATTGGACCCGACACTCTTCAATAATCTGTCCAACACTGGACCCTGCACTCTTGAATAATCAATCCAACATTGGCCCCGACACACTTCAATCATCAATCCAACAATGGACCCTAGTCTTTAATAATCAGTCCAACATTGCACCCTACACTTTTCAATAATCAATCCAACAATGGAACCGACACTCTTGAATAATCAATCCAAAATTGGAGCCTACACTCTTGAATAATCAGTCCAACATTGTTCCCTACACTCTTCAATAATCAGTCTAACATTGGACCCTACAGTCTTCAATACTCAATCCAGCATTGGACCCTACATTCTCCAATAATCAATCCAACATTAGACCCTACACTCTTCAATATTCAAGCCAACTTTGGACCCTACACTCTTCAATAATCAATCCAACATTGGACCCTACACTCTTCAATAGTCAATGCAACATTGGACCCGACACTCTTCAATAATCAATCCAACATTGGACCCTACACTCTTCAATAATCAATCCAACATTGGACCCTACAATCTTCAATAATCAGTCCAACATTGGACCCTACACTCTTCAATATTCAATCCAACATTGGACCCGACACTCTTCAATAATCAGTCTAAAATTGGATCATACACTCTTCAATAAGTAATCCAACTTTGGACCCTACACTTTTCAATAATCAATCCCACATTGGACCCTACACTTTTCAATAATCAATCCAGCAATGGACCCTACACTCTTCAATAATTAATCCAACATTGGACCCCACACTTTTCAATAATCAATCCAAAATTGGAGCCTACACTCTTCAATAATCAGTCCAACATTGTTCCCTACACTCTTCAATAATCAGTCTAACATTGAACCCTACAGTCTTCAATCCTCAATCCAGCATTGGACCCTACATTCTCCAATAATCAATCCAACATTAGACCCGACACTCTTCAATATTGAAGCCAACATTGGACCCTACACTCTTCAATAATCAATCCAACATTGGACCTTACACTCTTCAATAATCAATGCAACATTGGATCCTACACTCTTCAATAATCAATCCAACATTGGACCCTACACTCTTCAATAATCAATCCAACATTGGACCCTACACTCTTCAATAATCAATGCAACATTGGACCCTACACTCTTCAATAATCAATCCAACATTGGACCCTACACTCTTCAATAATCAATCCAACATTGGACCCTACAGTCTTCAATAATCAGTCCAACATTGGACCCTACAGTCTTCAATATTCAATCCAACATTGGACCCTACACTCTTCAATAATCAGTCCAAACTTGGATCATACACTCTTCAATAATCAATCCAACATTGGACCCTACACTCTTCAATAATCAAACCAACATTGGACACCACACTCTTCAATAATCAATTCTAAATTGCACCCTACACTCTTCAATAATCAATCCAACATTGGACCCTACACTCTTCCATAATCAGTCCAACATTGGACCCAGACACTTCAATAATCAATCCAACATTGGACCCGACACTCTTCCATAATCAGTCCAACATTGGACCCTACACTCTTCAATAATCAAACCAACATTGGACACCACACTCTTCAATAATCAATTCTAAATTGCACCCTACACTCTTCAATAATCAATCCAACATTGGACCCTACACTCTTCCATAATCAGTCCAACATTGGACCCAGACACTTCAATAATCAATCCAAAATTGGACCTGACACTCTTCAAAAATCAGTTCACCATTGAACCCTACATTTCTCAATAAACAATCCAACATTCGACCCTACACTGTTCAATACTCAATCCAACATTGTACCCCACAGTCTTCAATAATCAGTCCAACATTGGATCATATACTCTTCAATAATCAAACCAACATTTGACCCTACACACTTCAATAATCAATCCAACATTGGACCCAACACTCTTCAGCAATCAGTCTAACATTGGATACTACGCTCGTCTATAATCAGCTAAACATTGGATTATGCACTCTTTAAAAATCAATCCAACATTGGACTCCACACTCTTCAATAATCAATCCAACATTTGACCCCACACTCTTCAATAATCATTCGAACATTGCACCATACACTTTCAATAATCAAACCAAAATTGGACCGTACTCTCTTCAATAACCAGTCCAACATTGGACCCAACATTCTTCAATAATCAATCCAACATTGGACACTACACTTTCAATAATCTGTCCAACATTGGACCCTGCACTCTTGAATAATCAATCCAACATTGGCCCCTACACACTTCAATAATCAATCCAACAATGTACCCTAGTCTTTAATAATCAGTCCAACATTGCACCCTACACTTTTCAATAATCAATCCAACAATGGACCCTACACTCTTCAATAATTAATCCAACATTGGACCCTACACTTTTCAATAATCAATCCAAAATTGGAGCCTACACTCTTCAATAATCAGTCCAACATTGTTCCCTACACTCTTCAATAATCAGTCTAACATTGGACCCTACAGTCTTCAATACTCAATCCAGCATTGGACCCTACATTCTCCAATAATCAAACGAACATTAGACCCTACACTCTTCAATATTCAAGCCAACATTGGACCCTACACTCTTCAATAATCAATCCAACATTGGACCCTACACTCTTCAATAATCAATGCAACATTGGACCCAACACTCTTCAATAATCAATCCAACATTGGACCCTACACTCTTCAATAATCAATCCAACATTGGACCCGACAGTCTTCAATAATCAGTCCAACATTGGACCCTACACTCTTCAATATTCAATCCAACATTGGACCCTACACTCTTCAATAATCAGTCTAAACTTCGATCATACACTCTTCAATAATTAATCCAACATTGGACCCTACACTTTTCAATAATCAATCCCACATTGGACCCTACACTTTTCAATAATCAATCCAACAATGGACCCTACACTCTTCAATAATTAATCCAACATTGGACCCTACAGTTTTCAATAATCAATCCAAAATTGGAGCCTACACTCTTCAATAATCAGTCCAACATTGTTCCCTACACTCTTCAATAATCAGTCTAACATTGGACCCTACAGTCTTCAATCCTCAATCCAGCATTGGACCCTACATTCTCCAATAATCAATCCAACATTAGACCCTACACTCTTCAATATTGAAGCCAACATTGGACCCTACACTCTTCAATAACCAATCCAACATTGGCCCCTACACTCTTCAATAATCAATGCAACATTGGACCCTACACTCTTCAATAATCAATCCAACATTGGACCCTACACTCTTCAATAATCAATCCAACATTGGACCCTACAGTCTTCAATAATCAGTCCAACATTGGACCCTACACTCTTCAATATTCAATCCAACATTGGACCCTACACTCTTCAATAATCAGTCTAAACTTGGATCATACACTCTTCAATAATTAATCCAACATTGGACCCTACACTTTTCAATAATCAATCCAACATGGGACCCTACTCTTTTCAATAATTAATCCAACATTGGACCCTACACTCTTCAATAATCAATCCCACATTGTACCCTACACTCTTCAATAATCAATCCAACATTGGACGCTACGCTCTTCAATAATCAATGCAACATTGGACCCTACACTCTTCAATAATCAATCCAACATTGGACCCTACACTCTTCAATTATCAATCCAACATTGGACCCTACACTCTTCCAGAATCAGTCGAAACTTGGATCGTATACTCTCCAATAATCAATCCAACATTGGACCCTGACCTCTTCAATAATCAATCCAACATTGGACCCCACACTCTTCAATAATCAATTCTAAATTGGACCCTACACTCTTCAATAATCAATCCAACATTGTACCCTACACTCTTCCATAATCAGTCCAACATTGGACCCAGACACTTCAATAATCAATCCAACATTGGACCCTACACTCTTCCATAATCAGTCCAACATTGGACCATACACACTTCAATAATCAGTCCAACATTAGACCCGACACTCATCAATAATCAATCCAACATTGGCCCATACGCTCTTCCATAATCAGTCCAAGATTGGACCATACACTCATCAATAATCAATCCAACATTGGACCGTACAATCTTCAATAATCAAGCCAACATTGGAACCTACACTCTTCAATAATCAATCCAACATTGGACCGTACAATCTTCAATAATCAATCCAACATTGGACCATACAATCTTCAATAATCAGTCCAACATTGGATCCTACACTCTTCAATAATCAATCCAACATTGGACCGTACAATCTTCAATAATCAATCCAACATTGGACCCTACACTCTTCAATAATCAATCCAACATTGGACCGTACAATCTTCAATAATCAGTCCAACATTGGACCCTATACTCTTCAATAATCAATCCAACATTGGACCGTACAATCTTCAATAATCAATCCAACATTGGACCCTACACTCTTCAATAATCAATCCAACATTGGACCGTACACTCTTCAATAATCAATCCAACATTGGACCGTAGACTCTTCAAACATCAATCCAACATTGGACCCTACACTATTCAATAATCAATCCAACATTGGACCCTACACTCTTCAATAATCAATCCAAAATTAAACCCGACACTCCTCAATAATCCGCCCAACATTTGCCACTACTCATTTCAATAATCAATCCAACATTGGACCCGACATTCTTCAATAATCAATCCAACATTGGACCCTACACTTTTCAATAATCAATCCAACATTGGACCCGACAGTCTTCAATAATCAGTCCAACATTGGACCCTACACTCTTCAATATTCAATCCAACATTGGACCCTACACTCTTCAATAATCAGTCTAAACTTCGATCATACACTCTTCAATAATTAATCCAACATTGGACCCTACACTTTTCAATAATCAATCCCACATTGGACCCTACACTTTTCAATAATCAATCCAACAATGGACCCTACACTCTTCAATAATTAATCCAACATTGGACCCTACAGTTTTCAATAATCAATCCAAAATTGGAGCCTACACTCTTCAATAATCAGTCCAACATTGTTCCCTACACTCTTCAATAATCAGTCTAACATTGGACCCTACAGTCTTCAATCCTCAATCCAGCATTGGACCCTACATTCTCCAATAATCAATCCAACATTAGACCCTACACTCTTCAATATTGAAGCCAACATTGGACCCTACACTCTTCAATAACCAATCCAACATTGGCCCCTACACTCTTCAATAATCAATGCAACATTGGACCCTACACTCTTCAATAATCAATCCAACATTGGACCCTACACTCTTCAATAATCAATCCAACATTGGACCCTACAGTCTTCAATAATCAGTCCAACATTGGACCCTACACTCTTCAATATTCAATCCAACATTGGACCCTACACTCTTCAATAATCAGTCTAAACTTGGATCATACACTCTTCAATAATTAATCCAACATTGGACCCTACACTTTTCAATAATCAATCCAACATGGGACCCTACTCTTTTCAATAATTAATCCAACATTGGACCCTACACTCTTCAATAATCAATCCCACATTGTACCCTACACTCTTCAATAATCAATCCAACATTGGACGCTACGCTCTTCAATAATCAATGCAACATTGGACCCTACACTCTTCAATAATCAATCCAACATTGGACCCTACACTCTTCAATTATCAATCCAACATTGGACCCTACACTCTTCCAGAATCAGTCGAAACTTGGATCGTATACTCTCCAATAATCAATCCAACATTGGACCCTGACCTCTTCAATAATCAATCCAACATTGGACCCCACACTCTTCAATAATCAATTCTAAATTGGACCCTACACTCTTCAATAATCAATCCAACATTGTACCCTACACTCTTCCATAATCAGTCCAACATTGGACCCAGACACTTCAATAATCAATCCAACATTGGACCCTACACTCTTCCATAATCAGTCCAACATTGGACCATACACACTTCAATAATCAGTCCAACATTAGACCCGACACTCATCAATAATCAATCCAACATTGGCCCATACGCTCTTCCATAATCAGTCCAAGATTGGACCATACACTCATCAATAATCAATCCAACATTGGACCGTACAATCTTCAATAATCAAGCCAACATTGGAACCTACACTCTTCAATAATCAATCCAACATTGGACCGTACAATCTTCAATAATCAATCCAACATTGGACCATACAATCTTCAATAATCAGTCCAACATTGGATCCTACACTCTTCAATAATCAATCCAACATTGGACCGTACAATCTTCAATAATCAATCCAACATTGGACCCTACACTCTTCAATAATCAATCCAACATTGGACCGTACAATCTTCAATAATCAGTCCAACATTGGACCCTATACTCTTCAATAATCAATCCAACATTGGACCGTACAATCTTCAATAATCAATCCAACATTGGACCCTACACTCTTCAATAATCAATCCAACATTGGACCGTACACTCTTCAATAATCAATCCAACATTGGACCGTAGACTCTTCAAACATCAATCCAACATTGGACCCTACACTATTCAATAATCAATCCAACATTGGACCCTACACTCTTCAATAATCAATCCAAAATTAAACCCGACACTCCTCAATAATCCGCCCAACATTTGCCACTACTCATTTCAATAATCAATCCAACATTGGACCCGACATTCTTCAATAATCAGTCCAACATTGGACCCTACACTTTTCAATAATCAATCCAACATTGGACCGTACATTCTTCAATAATCAATGCAACATTGGACCCTACACTCTTCAATAATCAATCCAGCATTGGACACTACACTGTTCAATAATCAATCCAAAATTGTATCCTGCTCTCTTCAATAAACATTCCAACATAGGAGCGTACGCTCTTCAATAATCAGTCCAACATTGGACCATATGCTCTTCAATAATCAGTCCAATATTGGACCCTAGACTCTTCAATAATCAGTCCAACATGTGACCGTACACTCTTCAATAATCAATCCAAAATTGGACCTGACACTCTTCAAAAATCAGTTCAACATTGAACCCTACATTATTCAATAATCAATCCAACATTAGACCCTACACTGTTCAATACTCAATCCAACATTGTACCCCATAGTCTTCAATAATCTGTCCAACTTTGGATCATATACTCTTCAATATTCAAACCAACATTTGACCCGAAACACTTCAATAATCAATCCAACATTGGACCCTACAGTCTTCAATAATCAATCCAAAATTGGACCCTAAACGCTTCAATAATCAGTCCAATATTTGACCGCACAATCGTAAATAATCAATCCAACATTGGACCCTACACTCTTCAATAATCAGTCTAAACTTCGATCATACACTCTTCAATAATTAATCCAACATTGGACCCTACACTTTTCAATAATCAATCCCACATTGGACCCTACACTTTTCAATAATCAATCCAACAATGGACCCTACACTCTTCAATAATTAATCCAACATTGTTCCCTACACTCTTCAATAATCAGTCTAACATTGGACCCTACAGTCTTCAATCCTCAATCCAGCATTGGACCCTACATTCTCCAATAATCAATCCAACATTAGACCCTACACTCTTCAATATTGAAGCCAACATTGGACCCTACACTCTTCAATAATCAATCCAACATTGGACCCTACACTCTTCAATAATCAATGCAACATTGGACCCTACACTCGTCAATAATCAATCCAACATTGGACCCTACACTCTTCAATAATCAATCCAACATTGGACCCTACAGTCTTCAATAATCAGTCCAACATTGGACCCTACACTCTTCAATATTCAATCCAACATTGGACCCTACACTCTTCAATAATCAGTCTAAACTTGGATCATACACTCTTCAATAATTAATCCAACATTGGACACTACACTTTTCAATAATCAATCCAACATGGGACCCTACACTTTTCAATAATTAATCCAACATTGGACCCTACACTCTTCAATAATCAATCCCACATTGTACCCTACACTCTTCAATAATCAATCCAAAATTGGACCCTAAACTCTTCAATAATCAGTCCAATATTTGACCGCACAATCGTAAATAATCAATCCAACATTGGACCCTACACTCTTCAATAATCAGTCTAAACTTCGATCATACACTCTTCAATAATTAATCCAACATTGGACCCTACACTTTTCAATAATCAATCCCACATTGGACCCTACACTTTTCAATAATCAATCCAACAATGGACCCTACACTCTTCAATAATTAATCCAACATTGGACCCTACACCTTTCAATAATCAATCCAAAATTGGAGCCTACACTCTTCAATAATCAGTCCAACATTGTTCCCTACACTCTTCAATAATCAGTCTAACATTGGACCCTACAGTCTTCAATCCTCAATCCAGCATTGGACCCTACATTCTCCAATAATCAATCCAACATTAGTCCCTACACTCTTCAATATTGAAGCCAACATTGGACCCTACACTCTTCAATAATCAATCCAACATTGGACCCTACACTCTTCAATAATCAATGCAACATTGGACCCTACACTCTTCAATAATCAATCCAACATTGAACCCTACACTCTTCAATAATCAATCCAACATTGGACCCTACAGTCTTCAATAATCAGTCCAACATTGGACCCTACACTCTTCAATATTCAATCCAACATTGGACCCTACACTCTTCAATAATCAGTCTAAACTTGGATCATACACTCTTCAATAATTAATCCAACATTGGACCCTACACTTTTCAATAATCAATCCAACATGGGACCCTACACTTTTCAATAATTAATCCAACATTGGACCCTACACTCTTCAATAATCAATCCCACATTGTACCCTACACTCTTCAATAATCAATCCAACATTGGGCCCTACACTCTTCAATAATCAATGCAACATTGGACCCTACACTCTTCAATAATCAATCCAACATTGGACCCTACACTCTTCAATTATCAATCCAACATTGGAGCCTTTAATCTTCAATAATCAGTCCGACATTGGACCCTACAGTCTTCAATATTCAATCCAACATTGGACCCTACACTCTTCCAGAATCAGTCCAAACTTGGATCGTACACTCTTCAATAATCAATCCAACATTGGACCCTGACCTCTTCAATAATCAATCCAACATTGGACCCCACACTCTTCAATAATCAATTCTAAATTGGACCCTACACTCTTCAATAATCAATCCAACATTGTACCCTACACTCTTCCATAATCAGTCCAACATTGGACCCAGACACTTCAATAATCAATCCAACATTGGACCCTACCCTCTTCCATAATCAGTCCAACATTGGACCATACACACTTCAATAATCAGTCCAACATTAGACCCGACACTCATCAATAATCAATCCAACATTGGCCCATACGCTCTTCCATAATCAGTCCAAGATTGGACCATACACTCTTCAATAATCAGTCGAACATTGGACCCTACAGTCTTCAATACTCAATCCAGCATTGGACCCTACATTCTCAAATAATCAATCCAACATTAGACCCTACACTCTTCAATATTCAATCCAACATTGGAACCTACACTCTTCAATAATCAGTGCAACATTGGACCCGACACTCTTCAATAATCAATCCAACATTGGACCCTACACTCTTCAATAATCAATCCAACATTGGACCCTACAGTCTTCAATAATCAGTCCAACATTGGACCCTACACTCTTCAATATTCAATCCAACATTGGACCCTACACTCTTCAATAATCAGTCCAAACTTGGATCATACACTCTTCAATAATCAATCCAACATTGGACCCTACACTCTTCAATAATCAAACCAACATTGGACACCACTCTCTTCAATAATCAATTCTAAATTGCACCCTACACTCTTGAATAATCAATCCAACATTGGACCCTACACTCTTCCATAATCAGTCCAACATTGGACCCAGACACTTCAATAATCAATCCAACATTGGACCCTACACTCTTCCATAATCAGTCCAACATTGGACCCTACACTCTTCAATAATCAATCCAAAATTGGACCTGATACTCTTCAAAAATCAGTTCACCATTGAACCCTACATTTTTCAATAAACAATCCAACATTAGACCCTACACTGTTCAATACTCAATCCAACATTGTACCCCACAGTCTTCAATAATCAGTCCAACATTGGATCATATACTCTTCAATAATCAAACCAACATTTGACCCTAAACACTTCAATAATCAAACCAACATTTGACCCTACACACTTCAATAATCAATCCAACATTGGACCCAACACTCTTCAGCAATCAGTCTAACATTGGATACTATGCTCGTCTATAATCAGCTAAACATTGGATTACGCACTCTTTAAAAATCAATCCAACATTGGACTCCACACTCTTCAATAATCAATCCAACATTTGACCCCACACTCTTCAATAATCATTCGAACATTGCACCATACACTTTCAATAATCAAACCAAAATTGGACCGTACTCTCTTCAATAACCAGTCCAACATTGGACCCAACATTCTTCAATAATCAATCCAACATTGGACACTACACTCTTCAATAATCTGTCCAGCATTGGACCCTGCACTCTTGAATAATCAATCCAACATTGGCCCCTACACACTTCAATAATCAATCCAACAATGTACCCTAGTCTTTAATAATCAGTCCAACATTGCACCCTACACTTTTCAATAATCAATCCAACAATGGACCCTACACTCTTCAATAATTAATCCAACATTGGACCCTACACTTTTCAATAATCAATCCAAAATTGGAGCCTACACTCTTCAATAATCAATCCAACATTGTTCCCTACACTCTTCAATAATCAGTCTAACATTGGACCCTACAGTCTTCAATACTCAATCCAGCATTGGACCCTACATTCTCCAATAATCAAACGAACATTAGACCCTACACTCTTCAATATACAAGCCAACATTGGACCCTACACTCTTCAATAATCAATCCAACATTGGACCCTACACTCTTCAATAATCAATCCAACATTGGACCCTACACTCTTCAATAATCAATGCAACATTGGACCCTACACTCTTCAATAATCAGTCCAACATTGGACCCTGCACTCTTCAATATTCAATCCAACATTGGACCCTACACTCTTCAATAATCAGTCTAAACTTCGATCATACACTCTTCAATAATTAATCCAACATTGGACCCTACACTTTTCAATAATCAATCCCACATTGCACCCTACACTTTTCAATAATCAATCCAACAATGGACCCTACACTCTTCAATAATTAATCCAACATTGGACCCTACACTTTTCAATAATCAATCCAAAATTGGAGCCTACACTCTTCAATAATCAGTCCAACATTGTTCCCTACACTCTTCAATAATCAGTCTAACATTGGACCCTACAGTCTTCAATCCTCAATCCAGCATTGGACCCTACATTCTCCAATAATCAATCCAACATTAGACCCTACACTCTTCAATATTGAAGCCAACATTGGACCCTACACTCTTCAAAAATCAATCCAACATTGGCCCCTACACTCTTCAATAATCAATGCAACATTGGACCCTACACTCTTCAATAATCAATCCAACATTGGACCCTACACTCTTCAATAATCAATCCAACATTGGACCCTACAGTCTTCAATAATCAGTCCAACATTGGACCCTACACTCTTCAATATTCAATCCAACATTGGACCCTACACTCTTCAATAATCAGTCTAAACTTGGATCATACACTCTTCAATAATTAATCCAACATTGGACCCTACACTTTTCAATAATCAATCCAACATGGGACCCTACACTTTTCAATAATCAATCCAACATTGGACCCTACACTCTTTAATAATCAATCCCACATTGTACCCTACACTCTTCAATAATCAATCCAACATTGGACCCTACACTCTTCAATAATCAATGCAACATTGGACCCTACACTCTTCAATAATCAATCCAACATTGGACCCTACACTCTTCAATTATCAATCCAACATTGGACCCTACACTCTTCCAGAATCAGTCCAAACTTGGATCGTACACTCTCCAATAATCAATCCAACATTGGACCCTGACCTCTTCAATAATCAATCCAACATTGGACCCCACACTCTTCAATAAACAATTCTAAATTGGACCCTACACTCTTCAATAATCAATCCAACATTGTACCCTACACTCTTCCATAATCAGTCCAACATTGGACACAGACACTTCAATAATCAATCCAACATTGGACCCTACACTCTTCCATAATCAGTCCAACATTGGACCATACACACTTCAATAATCAGTCCAACATTAGACCCGACACTCATCAATAATCAATCCAACATTGGCCCATACGCTGTTCCATAATCAGTCCAAGATTGGACCATACACTCTTCAATAATCAATCCAACATTGGACCCTACACTCATCAATAATCAATCCAACATTGGACCGTACAATCTTCAATAATCAAGCCAACATTGGAACCAACATTCTTCAATAATCAATCCAACATTGGACCGTACAATCTTCAATAATCAATCCAACATTGGACCGTACAATCTTCAATAATCAGTCCAACATTGGACCCTACACTCTTCAATAATGAATCCAACATTGGACCATACAATCTTCAATAATCAATCCAACATTGGACCCTATACTCTTCAAAAATCAATCCAACATTGGACCATACAATCTTCAATAATCAGTCCAACATTGGATCCTACACTCTTCAATAATCAATCCAACATTGGACCGTACAATCTTCAATAATCAATCCAACATTGGACCCTACACTCTTCAATAATCAATCCAACATTGGACCGGACAATCTTCAATAATCAGTCCAGCATTGGACCCTATACTCTTCAATAATCAATCCAACATTGGACCGTACAATCTTCAATAATCAATCCAACATTGGACCCTACACTCTTCAATAATCAATCCAACATTGGACCGTACACTCTTCAATAATCAATCCAACATTGGACCGTAGACTCTTCAAACATCAATCCAACATTGGACCCTACACTGTTCAATAATCAATCCAACATTGGACCCTACACTCTTCAATAATCAATCCAAAATTGGACCCTAGACTCTTCAAACATTAATCCTACATTGGACCATACAATCGTCAATTATCAAACCAACATTGGACCCTACACTCTTCAATAATCAATCCAAAATTAAACCCGACACTCCTCAATAATCCGCCCAACATTTGCCACTACTCATTTCAATAATCAATCCAACATTGGACCCGACATTCTTCAATAATCAGTCCAACATTGGACCCTACACTTTTCAATAATCAATCCAACATTGCACCGTACATTCTTCAATAATCAATGCAACATTGGACCCTACACTCTTCAATAACCAATCCAGCATTGGACACTACACTGTTCAATAATCAATCCAACTTTGGAGCCTACACTCTTCAATAATCAATCCAAAATTGTATCCTGCTCTCTTCAATAAACATTCCAACATAGGAGCATACGCTCTTCAATAATCAGTCCAACATTGGACCATATGCTCTTCAATAATCAGTCCAATATTGGACCCTAGACTCTTCAATAATCAGTCCAACATGTAACCGTACACTCTTCAATAATCAATCCAAAATTGGACCTGACACTCTTCAAAAATCAGTTTAACATTGAACCCTACATTATACAATAATCAATCCAACATTAGACCCTACACTGTTCAATACTCAATCCAACATTGTACCCCACAGTCTTCAATAATCTGTCCAACTTTGGATCATATACTCTTCAATATTCAAACCAACATTTGACCCTAAACACTTCAATAATCAATCCAACATTGGACCCTACACTCTTCAATAATCACTCCAAAATTGGACCCTAAACGCTTCAATAATCAGTCCAATATTTGACCGCACAATCGTAAATAATCAATCCAACATTGGACCCTACACTCTTTAATAATCAGTCTAAACTTCGATCATACACTCTTCAATAATTAATCCAACATTGGACCATACACTTTTCAATAATCAATCCCACATTGGACCCTACACTTTTCAATAATCAATCCAACAATGGACCCTACACTCTTCAATAATTAATCCAACATTGTTCCCTACACTCTTCAATAATCAGTCTAACATTGGACCCTACAGTCTTCAATCCTCAATCCAGCATTGGACCCTACATTCTCCAATAATCAATCCAACATTAGACCCTACACTCTTCAATATTGAAGCCAACATTGGACCCTACACTCTTCAATAATCAATCCAACATTGGACCCTACACTCTTCAATAATCAATGCAACATTGGACCCTACACTCTTCAATAATCAATCCAACATTGGACCCTACACTCTTCAATAATCAATCCAACATTAGACCCTACAGTCTTCAATAATCAGTCCAACATTGGACCCTACACTGTTCAATATTCAATCCAACATTGGACCCTACACTCTTCAATAATCAGTCTAAACTTGGATCATACACTCTTCAATAATTAATCCAACATTGGACCCTACACTTTTCAATAATCAATCCAACATGGGACCCTACACTTTTCAATAATTAATCCAACATTGGACCCTACACTCTTCAATAATCAATCCCACATTGTACCCTATACTCTTCAATAATCAATCCAAAATTGGACCCTAAACTCTTCAATAATCAGTCCAATATTTGACCGCTCAATCGTAAATAATCAATCCAACATTGGACCCTACACTCTTCAATAATCAGTCTAAACTTCGATCATACACTCTTCAATAATTAATCCAACATTGGACCCTACACTTTTCAATAATCAATCCCACATTGGACCCTACACTTTTCAATAATCAATCCAACAATGGACCCTACACTCTTCAATAATTAATCCAACATTGGACCCTACTCCTTTCAATAATCAATCCAAAATTGGAGCCTACACTCTTCAATAATCAGTCCTACACTGTTCCCTACACTCTTCAATAATCAGTCTAACATTGGACCCTACAGTCTTCAATCCTCACTCCAGCATTGGACCCTACATTCTCCAATAATCAATCCAACATTAGACCCTACATTCTTCAATATTGAAGCCAACATTGGACCCTACACTCTTCAATAATCAATCCAACATTGGACCCTACACTCTTCAATAATCAATGCAACATTGGACCCGACACTCTTCAATAATCAATCCAACATTGGACCCTACACTCTTCAATAATCAATCCAACATTGGACCCTACAGTCTTCAATAATCAGTCCAACATTGGACCCTACACTCTTCAATATTCAATCCAACATTGGACCCTACACTCTTCAATAATCAGTCTAAACTTGGATCATACACTCTTCAATAATTAATCCAACATTGGACCCTACACTTTTCAATAATCAATCCAACATGGGACCCTACACTTTTCAATAATTAATCCAACATTGGACCCTACACTCTTCAATAATCAATCCCACATTGTACCCTACACTCTTCAATAATCAATCCAACATTGGACCCTACACTCTTCAATAATCAATGCAACATTGGACCCTACACTCTTCAATAATCAATCCAACATTGGACCCTACACTCTTCAATTATCAATCCAACATTGGAGCCTTTAGTCTTCAATAATCAGTCCGACATTGGACCCTACAGCCTTCAATATTCAATCCAACATTGGACCCTACACTCTTCCAGAATCAGTCCAAACTTGGATCGTACACTCTTCAATAATCAATCCAACTTTGGACCCTGACCTCTTCAATAATCAATCCAACATTGGACCCCACACTCTTCAATAATCAATTCTAAATTGGACCCTACACTCTTCAATAATCAATCCAACATTGTACCCTACACTCTTCCATAATCAGTCCAACATTGGACCCAGACACTTCAATAATCAATCCAACATTGGACCCTACACTCTTCCATAATCAGTCCAACATTGGACCATACACACTTCAATAATCAGTCCAACATTAGACCCGACACTCATCAATAATCAATCCAACATTGGCCCATACGCTCTTCCATAATCAGTCCAAGATTGGACCATACACTCTTCAATAATCAATCCAACATTGGACCCTACACTCATCAATAATCAATCCAACATTGGACCGTACAATCTTCAATAATCAAGCCAACATTGGAACCTACACTCTTCAATAATCAATCCAACATTGGACCGTACAATCTTCAATAATCAATCCAACATTGGACCGTACAATCTTCAATAATCAGTCCAACATTGGACCCTACACTCTTCAATAATGAATCCAACATTGGACCATACAATCTTCAATAATCAATCCAACATTGGACCCTATACTCTTCAATAATCAATCCAACATTGGACCCTACACTCTTCAATAATCAATCCAACATTGGACCCTACAGTCTTCAATAATCAGTCCAACATTGGACCCTACACTCTTCAATATTCAATCCAACATTGGACCCTACACTCTTCAATAATCAGTCTAAACTTGGATCATACACTCTTCAATAATTAATCCAACATTGGACCCTACACTTTTCAATAATCAATCCAACATGGGACCCTACACTTTTCAATAATTAATCCAACATTGGACCCTACACTCTTCAATAATCAATCCCACATTGTACCCTACACTCTTCAATAATCAATCCAACATTGGACCCTACACTCTTCAATAATCAATGCAACATTGGACCCTACACTCTTCAATAATCAATCCAACATTGGACCCTACACTCTTCAATTATCAATCCAACATTGGAGCCTTTAGTCTTCAATAATCAGTCCGACATTGGACCCTACAGCCTTCAATATTCAATCCAACATTGGACCCTACACTCTTCCAGAATCAGTCCAAACTTGGATCGTACACTCTTCAATAATCAATCCAACTTTGGACCCTGACCTCTTCAATAATCAATCCAACATTGGACCCCACACTCTTCAATAATCAATTCTAAATTGGACCCTACACTCTTCAATAATCAATCCAACATTGTACCCTACACTCTTCCATAATCAGTCCAACATTGGACCCAGACACTTCAATAATCAATCCAACATTGGACCCTACACTCTTCCATAATCAGTCCAACATTGGACCATACACACTTCAATAATCAGTCCAACATTAGACCCGACACTCATCAATAATCAATCCAACATTGGCCCATACGCTCTTCCATAATCAGTCCAAGATTGGACCATACACTCTTCAATAATCAATCCAACATTGGACCCTACACTCATCAATAATCAATCCAACATTGGACCGTACAATCTTCAATAATCAAGCCAACATTGGAACCTACACTCTTCAATAATCAATCCAACATTGGACCGTACAATCTTCAATAATCAATCCAACATTGGACCGTACAATCTTCAATAATCAGTCCAACATTGGACCCTACACTCTTCAATAATGAATCCAACATTGGACCATACAATCTTCAATAATCAATCCAACATTGGACCCTATACTCTTCAAAAATCAATCCAACATTGGACCATACAATCTTCAATAATCAGTCCAACATTGGATCCTACACTCTTCAATAATCAAGCCAACATTGGACCGTACAATCTTCAATAATCAATCCAACATTGGACCCTACTGTCTTCAATAATCAATCCAACATTGGACCGTACAATCTTCAATAATCAGTCCAACATTGGACCCTATACTCTTCAATAATCAATCCAACATTGGACCGTACAATCTTCAATAATCAATCCAACATTGGACCCTACACTCTTCAATAATCAATCCAACATTGGACCGTACACTCTTCAATAATCAATCCAACATTGGACCGTAGACTCTTCAAACATCAATCCAACATTGGACCCTACACTGTTCAATAATCAATCCAACATTGGACCCTACACTCTTCAATAATCAATCCAAAATTGGACCCTAGACTCTTCAAACATTAATCCTACATTGGACCATACAATCGTCAATAATCAAACCAATATTGGACCCTACACTCTTCAATAATCAATCCAAAATTAAACCCGACACTCCTCAATAATCTGCCCAACATTTGCCACTACTCATTTCAATAATCAATCCAACATTGGACCCGACATTCTTCAATAATCAGTCCAACATTGGACCCTACACTTTTCAATAATCAATCCAACATTGACCGTACATTCTTCAATAATCAATGCAACATTGGACCCTACACTCTTCAATAATCAATCCAGCATTGGACACTACACTGTTCAATAATCAATCCAACTTTGGAGCCTACACTCTTCAATAATCAATCCAAAATTGTATCCTGCTCTCTTCAATAAACATTCCAACATAGGAGCATACGCTCTTCAATAATCAGTCCAACATTGGACCATATGCTCTTCAATAATCAGTCCAATATTGGACCCTAGACTCTTCAATAATCAGTCCAACATGTGACCGTACACTCTTCAATAATCAATCCAAAATTGGACCTGACACTCTTCAAAAATCAGTTCAACATTGAACCCTACATTATTCAATAATCAATCCAACATTAGACCCTACACTGTTCAATACTCAATCCAACATTGTACCCCACAGTCTTCAATAATCTGTCCAACTTTGGATCATATACTCTTCAATATTCAAACCAACATTTGACCCTAAACACTTCAATAATCAATCCAACATTGGACCCTACACTCTTCAATAATCAATCCAAAATTGGACCCTAAACTCTTCAATAATCAGTCCAATATTTGACCGCACAATCGTAAATAATCAATCCAACATTGGACCCTACACTCTTCAATAATCAGTCTAAACTTCGATCATACACTCTTCAATAATTAATCCAACATTGGACCCTACACTTTTCAATAATCAATCCCACATTGGACCCTACACTTTTCAATAATCAATCCAACAATGGACCCTACACTCTTCAAAAATTAATCCAACATTGTTCCCCACACTCTTCAATAATCAGTCTAACATTGGACCCTACAGTCTTCAATCCTCAATCCAGCTTTGGACCCTACATTCTCCAATAATCAATCCAACATTAGACCCTACACTCTTCAATATTGAAGCCAACATTGGACCCTACACTCTTCAATAATCAATCCAACATTGGACCCTACACTCTTCAATAATCAATGCAACATTGGACCCTACACTCTTCAATAATCAATCCAACATTGGACCCTATACTCTTCAATAATCAATCCAACATTGGACCCTACAGTCTTCAATAATCAGTCCAACATTGGACCCTACACTCTTCAATATTCAATCCAACATTGGACCCTACACTCTTCAATAATCAGTCTAAAATTGGATCATACACTCTTCAATAATTAATCCAAAATTGGACCCTACACTTTTCAATAATCAATCCAACATTGGACCCTACACTCTTCAATAATCAATCCCACATTGTACCCTACACCCTTCAATAATCAATCCAAAATTGGACCCTAAACTCTTCAATAACCAGTCCAATATTTGACCGCACAATCATAAATAATCAATCCAACATTGGACCCTACACTCTTCAATAATCAGTCTAAACTTCGATCATACACTCTTCAATAATTAATCCAACATTGGACCCTACACCTTTCAATAATCAATCCCACATTGGACCCTACACTTTTCAATAATCAATCCAACAATGGACCCTACACTCTTCAATAATTAATCCAACATTGGACCCTACACTTTTCAATAATCAATCCAAAATTGGAGCCTACACTCTTCAATAATCAGTCCAACATTGTTCCCTACACTCTTCAATAATCAGTCTAACATTGGACCCTACAGTCTTCAATCCTCAATCCAGCATTGGACCCTACATTCTCCAATAATCAATCCAGCATTAGACCCTACACTCTTCAATATTGAAGCCAACATTGGACCCTACACTCTTCAATAATCAATCCAACATTGGACCCTACACTCTTCAATAATCAATGCAACATTGGACCCTACACTCTTCAATAATCAATCCAACATTGGACCCTACACTCTTCAATAATCAATCCAACATTGGACCCTACAGTCTTCAATAATCAGTCCAACATTGGACCCTACACTCTTCAATATTCAATCCAAAATTGGACCCTACACTCTTCAATAATCAGTCTAAACTTGGATCATACACTCTTCAATAATTAATCCAACATTGGACCCTACACTTTTCAATAATCAATCCAACATGGGACCCTCCACTTTTCAATAATTAATCCAACATTGGACCCTACACTCTTCAATAATCAATCCCACATTGTACCCTACACTCTTCAATAATCAATCCAACATTGGACCCTACACTCTTCAATAATCAATGCAACATTGGACCGTACACTCTTCAATAATCAATCCAACATTGGACCCTACACTCTTCAATTATCAATCCAACATTGGAGCCTTTAGTCTTCAATAATCAGTCCGACATTGGACCCTACAGTCTTCAATATTCAATCCAACATTGGACCCTACACTCTTCCAGAATCAGTCCAAACTTGGATCGTACACTCTTCAATAATCAATCCAACATTGGACCCTGACCTCTTCAATAATCAATCCAACATTGGACCCCACACTCTTCAACAATCAATTCTAAATTGGACCCTACACTCTTCAATAATCAATCCAACATTGTACCCTACACTCTTCCATAATCAGTCCAACATTGGACCCAGACACTTCAATAATCAATCCAACATTGGACCCTACACTCTTCCATAATCAGTCCAACATTGGACCATACACACTTCAATAATCAGTCCAACATTAGACCCGACACTCATCAATAATCAATCCAACATTGGCCCATACGCTCTTCCATAATCAGTCCAAGATTGGACCATACACTCTTCAATAATCAATCCAACATTGGACCCTACACTCATCAATAATCAATCCAACATTGGACCGTACAATCTTCAATAATCAAGCCAACATTGGACCCTACACTCTTCAATAATCAATCCAACATTGGACCGTACAATCTTCAATAATCAATCCAACATTGGACCGTACAATCTTCAATAATCAGTCCAACATTGCACCCTACACTCTTCAATAATCAATCCAACATTGGACCATACAATCTTCAATAATCAATCCAACATTGGAACCTATACTCTTCAAAAATCAATCCAACATTGGACCATACAATCTTCAATAATCAGTCCAACATTGGATCCTACACTCTTCAATAATCAATCCAACATTGGACCGTACAATCTTCAATAATCAATCCAACATTGGACCCTACACTCTTCAATAATCAATCCAACATTGGACCGTACAATCTTCAATAATCAGTCCAACATTGGACCCTATACTCTTCAATAATCAATCCAACATTGGACCGTACAATCTTCAATAATCAATCCAACATTGGACCCTACACTCTTCAATAATCAATCCAACATTGGACCGTACACTCTTCAATAATCAATCCAACATTGGACCGTAGACTCTTCAAACATCAATCCAACATTGGACCCTACACTGTTCAATAATCAATCCAACATTGGACCCTACACTCTTCAATAATCAATCCAAAATTGGACCCTAGACTCTTCAAACATTAATCCTACATTGGACCATACAATCATCAATAATCAAACCAACATTGGACCCTACACTCTTCAATAATCAATCCAAAATTAAACCCGACACTCCTCAATAATCCGCCCAACATTTGCCACTACTCATTTCAATAATCAATCCAACATTGGACCCGACATTCTTCAATAATCAGTCCAACATTGGACCCTACACTTTTCAATAATCAATCCAACATTGCACCGTACATTCTTCAATAATCAATGCAACATTGGACCCTACACTCGTCAATAATCAATCCAGCATTGGACACTACACTGTTCAATAATCAATCCAACTTTGGAGCCTACACTCTTCAATAATCAATCCAAAATTGTATCCTGCTCTCTTCAATAAACATTCCAACATAGGAGCATACGCTCTTCAATAATCAGTCCAACATTGGACCATATGCTCTTCAATAATCAGTCCAATATTGGACCCTAGACTCTTCAATAATCAGTCCAACATTTGACCCTACACTCTTCAATAATCAATCCAAAATTGGACCTGACACTCTTCAAAAATCAGTTCAACATTGAACCCTACATTATTCAATAATCAATCCAACATTAGACCCTACACTGTTCAATACTCAATCCAACATTGTACCCCACACTCTTCAATAATCTGTCCAACTTTGGATCATATACTCTGCAATATTCAAACCAACATTTGACCCTAAACACTTCAATAATCAATCCAACATTGGACCCTACACTCTTCAATAATCAATCCAAAATTGGACCCTAAACTCTTCAAACATTAATCAAACATTGGACCATACAATCGTCAATAATCAAACCAACATTGGACCCTACACTCTTCAATAATCAATCCAAAATTAAACCCGACGCTCCTCAATAATCCGCCCAACATTTGCCACTACTCATTTCAATAATCAATCCAACATTGGACCCGACATTCTTCAATAATCAGTCCAACATTGGACCCTACACTTTTCAATAATCAATCCAACATTGGACCGTACATTCTTCAATAATCAATGCAACATTGGACCCTACACTCTTCAATAATCAATCCAGCATTGGACACTACACTGTTCAATAATCAATCCAACTTTGGAGCCGACACTCTTCAATAATCAATCCAAAATTGTATCCTGCTCTCTTCAATAAACATTCCAACATAGGAGCATACGCTCTTCAATAATCAGTCCAACATTGGACCATATGCTCTTCAATAATCAGTCCAATATTGGACCCTAGACTCTTCAATAATCAGTCCAACATGTGACCCTACACTCTTCAATAATCAATCCAAAATTGTACCTGACACTCTTCAAAAATCAGTTCAACATTGAACCCTACATTATTCAATAATCAATCCAACATTAGACACTACACTGTTCAATACTCAATCCAACATTGTACCCCACAGTCTTCAATAATCTGTCCAACTTTGGATCATATACTCTTCAATATTCAAACCAACATTTGACCCTAAACACTTCAATAATCAATCCAACATTGGACCCTACACTCTTCAATAATCAATCCAAAATTGGACCCTAAACTCTTCAATAATCAGTCCAATATTTGACCGCACAATCGTGAATAATCAATCCAACATTGGACCCTACACACTTCAATAATCAATCCAACATTGGACCCTACACACTTCAATAATCAATCCAACATTGGACCCTACACACTTCAATAATCAATCCAACATTGGACCCAACACTCTTCAGCAATCAGTCTAACATTGGACACTACGCTCGTCTATATTCAGCTCAACATTGGATTATGCACTCTTTAAAAATCAGTCCAACATTGGACCCCACACTCTTCAATAATCAATCCAACATTGGACCCCACACTCTTCAATAATCTGGCTGCGTTGATGTTTTCTGCCCTTTCGAAGGGAAGCAAACCTCCCTGCATTCTGTGGCTCCCTCCATAAGCATAAGCATATGGAGGGAGCCATGGTAGAGCCTGGGTGCAGCCGTGCACCTCTGTGCAGTGCTTATCAATGTTTGCAACACCTCAATGCTGTAGAACACTGACTCCAAAATCAATTTGAACATGGCCCCTTTAAGGAAACCGGCTGATGATGTGTCATCAAATGGCATCATCAGACCCGCATCCTATTAATTGGCAGGGAACCTCGCAGGGCGGATTTAACAAGCCCCATCATCAGAATATCTTGTTGGAGGCCGGGATCAACACAGATGTAGGGTTCCCACTTGCCACGGATATCGCCTGCCTCATACCCGTCGAGCTTGGAACAATCAGCCCTCAGACGTTAATGGAAGACAATACTTCTAACAATACAACACTGCCTTGGTAGTGCACTGACGTGTAGTCTAAATTATTAAGTTCTGACTGGGCGTTGAATCCATGTATCCTACTGATTCCATTTTTTTTAACACAAATTGAGGAATGGTGGGAAAAAGTTACATTGTTTTTTTATTCATTGATGGGATGTGGGCGTCGCTGGCTGGCTAGGACTGCATTTAGTGCCCATCCCTAATTGCCCTTGAGATGATGGTGCTGAGCTGCCTTCTTGAACCGCTGCAGTCCATATGGTGTAGGTACACCCACAATGCTGTTAGGAAGGGAGTTCCAGGATTTTGGCCCAGCGACAGTGAAGGAACAGCGATACAGGTCCAAGTCAGGATGGTGTGTGGCTTGGAGGGGAACTTGTAGGTGGTGATGTTCCCATGCGTCTGCTGCCCTTGTCCTTCTAAGTGGTAGAGGTCGCGGGTTTGGAAGATGCTGTTGAAGGAGCTTTGGCGAGTTGCTGCAATGCATCTTGTAGATGGCACACACTGCAGCCACAGTGCGCCGGTGGTGGAGGGAGTGAATGTTGAAGGTGGTGGATGGAGTGCCAATCAAGCAGGCTGCTTTATCCTGAATGGTGTCGAGCTTCTTGCGTGTTGTTGGAGCTGCACTCATCCAGGCAAGTGGAGAGTATTCCATCACACTCCTGACATGTGCCTTGTAGATGGTGGAAAGGCTTTGGGGAGTCAGGAGGTGAGACACTCACCGCAGAATTCCCAGCCTCTGGCCTGCTCTTGTAGCCACAGTATTTATATGGCTGGTCCAGTTCAGTTTCTGATCAATGGTAACCCCCAGGATGTTGATAGTGGGGGATTCAGCGATGGTAATGCCATTGAATGTCAAGGGAGATGGTTAGTCTCGCTTGTTGGAGATGGTCATTGCTTGGCACTTGTGTGGTGCGAATGTTACTTGCCACTTGGTGAATGCTGCTGTAATTTATGGACTAGTACCATGACTGGGAAATGTAAGAAGTCACACAACACCAGGTTATAGTCCAACAGCTTTATTTGAAATCACAAGCTTTCGGAGTGCTGCTCCTTCGTCAGGTGAAGTGGAGAAATGCATAAAGACACAGCTTATATAGTCAGAGAATAATGTCAGATGTTTACAGGTTATCTTGCCAACTGCCATTTATCACACCTCGGCAGAGAGATAATCACAGCAATCAAAGGTGTGAATGGTGTCCAAACAGGTCAGTCAGGACTTCTTACATTTGTCCACCCCAGTCCAACTCCGGCACCTCCACACCATGACTGGGAAACACAGTTTAACGTGATAAATGTGGGAAACCTTGCTTGGCCTTGGCACAGAATTGATTGCCACATTGATAGTCTGTTGCTTTTGTTATGTGTAATGGAACAAGGCCATTTATAATTACTGGAACCGTTTGATTGTAGCAAGAAATGAAACTGCTCTGAAACAGTGTGTGACCCTCAGTACCAGTGCTGCTGCAGGCTCATGGGTGGATTTTACGGAGTTCTGAGTGCCTAAGTTTCCAGTAGAAGGTGATAGAATTGATGGAAAAGATGCAAAGGGTGAACTTTTCCCATCAGCTAGTTTTGTACTTGCTGGGAATTTGGCCAGCCCAAATGACCCTGATCACAAGGTCTTGATATGCTAGAGCGTTGGTCACTGAATGGGGGAAGGAATGGAAGCAGGAGATGCTACTGATATTCATGAATGAGGGGTCGTAGGTAGAATTAAACACAATTTAGCAAGGCCTATATATCTGGGACAGTGGGTTGGAGACACAGCAGAAGAATGAGTTATTGAAGACAAGCTTAAATTGTGGGCATTCCTACCTCACAGTGATCAGAGAGTTCTGACACTTGTATTCTCCCAACAATTCTCTGCCAGAACTATCTAGCGTGTATTGATACCTAACTATCGAATCTTGCGGACTTCACAGAATGGTCAGAAATCTAGGTCAGGACGAGCTATTTTATGAACTAACACTACTCTGTGTGAATGAGGAACAGACTTGGAGCTATCACATGCCTCCAATAAACACTTTGATTCAATCTAAAGTAAACCATTGTTGGCCCAGAAATTCGGGTCGGGGGCTTCCTGCGGGTGTAAGCCCCCGACCTGCACTTACCTAGCGCGCTGGCCGTTGAGCTGTGGGGCCCCATGGAATTCCGATCCTGGGCCTCCTCCAACTGCCGGCGCGCAGTGCTCGCGTATCCCAGGGGCGCAGTTAGTTCGATGCGTCCCCTGGGATCACGTGGGCCATGGAGAGCCAATCCGAGCAGGGAATGCTTCATTCATAAGTTTGACAGGAAGGGCTGTCAAAACTTATAAATACTACGGCCCCAAAACATCACTAAATCTTCAAATAAATTTTTTTTTTAATCACATTTTTTAAATAAACTATAAATTACATGAAATAACTATTTTAAACAATAATTTAAATTTTTGAAAAAAATAATTTTATTTTCTAACAGGGCTAAAAATAAACTTACCTTGCTTTGAAGTCTTTAAAAATAATAAACCTGTGGAAAAAATGTTTTAATATTAATTAACTCACCACTTACCTTGTAAAAAGCAGGCCTTACGCCTGCTTTTTAAATGTCTAACTTCTGGAGACTTACCCTCCCGGGAATACCTGCAAAAAAAACGTAAGTTTAATGCGCACACGCTGCCTCTCCTGCGCACGCGTTCGACCTCTGAACCCCTTCTTTCAGGGGAACGGAAGTGCCGGTTTCCCGCGCATGCGCAGTGCATGCAGGAAACCGACACTTCCATTGGGCCTACGGGTGAGTACCCCGTGCGTACTCACCCGTGGAGACCCGAAGTTCTGCGCCAATGTTTAAACAAGCAGGGTGTCTCGGACCTGAACAAACAAATGGCAATTCTGTGTCAAATTTACTGAGAGTGTGGTCCTGATATTCCTGGGATCATTGATGGTGGGAAAGAAGATTTCCACCTTGAGAGGCTCAGGAATTTGGGTCAGGAGAGAAGTGGAGTGAGACTGCCTCCTCCAGTGGCAACATCTGTAGTGTGAATGCAGCCTACTTGTACAGGGTAAAGGGAAACACCTACCTCCTACAGATGATCATGCCAAGAATAGGCTGAGAAGTGATGGAGGCTACTTGAGAGTTAAGAGAATCAGGCAAACTCTTCACTGAAGGAAAATCAGACATCAGCACAAGCTCCAGGATCAATCTAACCTGGCCAATTACTGCCCTATCAGCCTCCATCTAATCATCAGTAAACTGACTGAAGGAGTAATCAATAGTGCCATCAAGTGACACCTACTCACCGATAATCTATTCACCGATGCTCAGTTCAAAGATCAGATGTTAATGTTGTTAAGTCCGTGAATGATTGAGACACGGACCAGCAGGAGTGAAAACAAACAAGTCTTTACTGGTGGAAGTCAATAGTGAAAACTAACAAACAGAGGCTCTCTAGCGCCTTTTATACAGGGGTGGTCACTGCCGGTACTGCAGTCTGAGACCAGTTATTCTCTTAAAGGTACATACACAACAATTCCTCCCCTCTTAGATAAACAGTACATAACATTCATTTAACAACTAAATGATAACGAATTACAATCACAATTACTGCTGCTAGATACATTGGTTAAGTTTAAGCAATTATAAGTTCAGTCTTTGAGGAGGCTTCCTGATTCTGTCTGGATAACGCCTCTTTGGGGTATCAGGTTCTTCGGGCAATGTTGCGTCGGGATCAATGTCATTGTTTGGTTCATCTGCTTCCAATATTACCGGTTCTGCGGTAGCTGCAATTGGAACGTCAATTTCATTACCAGGTGTATCAGATCGTGGTGTGTGTTGTGTATGTAACCTGTTCCACCTTAAGAGAGCTTAAGCCTGTTCCACCTTAAGAGATGTACTACTTTCTCAGGCTGCTGTAGACGTAATACCGGGGGTGAACACACCGGTATATAAGCACTGTGCAGTAATCTTGTATTCAGAATAGTCCCTACCTCCAACCAGTAAAGACCTGTTTTATTGTTACTGATTAAGTCTGAGTATTAATTACTTGAACAACTCACAGACTTAACACTGGCGACGAGTCTGATTCGGACCCTGCGGCAGTCACTCCACGGCAGCTTCGTCCACAGCCAGGACGTTGCAGAGAGGTTTCCACCCTCTCCACCCCACTGGAAGACATCCTGACCTCGGAGCCTCCATCGGCGACCGCCAGCTTCTTCTCCAGCTTGGTGGTGGGTAAGCCCTTGTCTGAGCCGGGCAGCGACGCGACAGGCAGTCGACCGCGTTGGCCGCACGAACGGGGCTGGGGGAGCCGGAGGAATAGGGCGCGAGAGCCGCTTCGAGCGGGAGGCGTTTCAACAGAGCGATCGCATCTCCTGATAAGGGCCGAGAGCCGCGAGAGCGATCGCATCTCCAGATAAGGGCCGAGAGCCGCTTCGGTCGGGAGCCACTTCGCGACCCAGCGATCGCATCCGCTGATAAGGGCCGCACTCGGGCGATCACGGCGAAGATAAGGGCCGCACTCGGGGGCTGAAGGGAGACGGCGTCGGGGGACGGGTGAAGACCGCCAAGCACGGGAAAACCGCCATTTTGTGGGCGGAGGACGACGGCAAGAGCGGGAAGCCGCCATCTTGGATAGCAGTAAAAAAAAAAAAAATCTGAGAAATTGCAAATCTGATAAAGTACTACAATGCCTAAACACGGGAATATTAGCAACTTTGATAGTGACATCGAAGATTGGGCCATATATGTTGAAAGAGTTAAAAATTATTGTAAGGCCAATAAAATTCGTGAGGCTGATAAAGCACTAACATTATTAAATTTAATGGGTGCGAAGACATACGGGCAATTGAAACACCTGTTATCACCAGATGAACCGACGGATAAGACGTTCGATGAGATTGTTACTGTCCTGAAAGATCATCTAAACCCCACGCCGCTGATGCTAGCGGAACGATTTAAATTTTACGACAGAAGGCAGCTACAGCATGAAAGCAATGCTGAATATTTGCTGGAATTGCGTAAATTAGCGAAATATTGCCAGTTTGGAACGGGACTGACAGATGCACTACGAGACAAATTTGTGTGTGGTTTATTTAAACAGGATACACAAAAGCGACTGCTCGAGGAGAATGAGCTGACGCTTGAGAAGGCGGTCACTATGGCAGCAGCACACGAAGCCGCAGCGAGAGGCACGGCAGTAATGCAGCTACGGTCACCGGAGCTCAGTGCACACAAATTGGGTGTGAGTTCTGGCAAATGTTATCGTTGTGGAAAGACAACGCATGATCAGAGCCAGTGTTGGTTTAAAAACCAAGAATGTAGAACTTGTGGTAGGCTTGGACATATAGCTAGAGTATGCAGGTCAGGGAAGAAGACCAGCAACAAGAAGTCACCGCAAGGAAAATACGCAAAAGTACACAAGGTGGCCGAACAGGAGTCCGATTCAGACGCTAGCAGTAATGAACTGGCTGGCTTAAGCAGTATTGAACTGGCTAGCTTAAGGGTGCTCAACGATGGTAAGGGTGCAGACCTCCAGACAATTTGGGTTACTCTTCAGATAGAACGAGTCCAAGTAAAAATGGAATTGGACACTGGATCGGCATTGTCGGTCATGAATAAGAAAGATTACAGAAGGTTATTCCAACATATTCCCCTACAGGATACGGAGATTATATTGACAACCTACACGGGGCAGAGAGTGTACCCCATCGGGACAATAAAGGTTGCAGTGGCCAACAAGGGCGAAGGAAGTCAAATAATGGACTTATATGTGCTACCGGAGGGAGGTCCACCACTACTAGGCTGGGAGTGGTTTAGAAACATAAATATGGACTGGCATTCGCTAAAAGCCATAAAGAGTGAGAACTCGGTGCAGATAATCAGCCCAGACTCTAGAACTGATGATGGTAAGACCAACCCATGTGCAAAAGACAAAGTTTCAGCACAGAATTCCACTGAGCAACAACAACATAGTTTAACAGAGAATTCTGAGTCTGTCAAGTCTACTGATATGCACATTTTTGAGGGACACTGGGCTCGAACTCAACTCCATTTCAAACTACAACAGCAATTAGAACAAATGATTCGCCGTTTTGAGCAAGAGATGAATGAAATAAAAAAGTTCTTTGTTACAGAGTGGGAGAATCTGGAAAGGCAACAGAAGCAACTGATGGAGAAAATGGAGCAGGAGCACACCAACCATCTGCGCGAGGAGGCCGAACGAATCAAAGCTGATTCAGGCTCTGAAGGTGCGTGCCATAATCTGGTGTCAGAAGAGTTAACGGTCAGCCAACTCCTTCATATGCTGAGGGACAAGACTCTGAAATGGGAAAAACTTGAACACGAGCTGCGATCTTCAAAGGAAAAGGGTTCGGAGCTCTCAAAAGTCATTGAGATGGCTGATGTGACGACACAGACTGAAACGACTGCAACAGAGCAGCCATTGGATGCCAAAAGTACGCTGACTCACGTCAATGTAGAACAACAGACCGCTGAAACAGTTGCTCCGGTAGAGGGATTGCATAGTCCGATCAATCAATCTCCAAAGGAAGTTGAAGTATTAAAATCACAAATGAGGTCACTAGTAAACGACTTGCTGAAAGCCCAGAAAAAGCTGGATGCAGAGGTACACATGAAGAAGTCTCTTCAGGAAAGATGTCTGGATTTGGAACAAGAGCTGGCTAACGTCCAGCTGGGTATGGAGGAAATAGACGACCCTCTCACTGGTCTAGCTCAGGACGACACCGAATATTACCATGACCTGGTGGACGACACCGAATATTACGATGTCCTGTCCTGCCCAGCTTGTAACTTCGACTCCCAAAGTGCAGAAATCATGGAGAAGCACCAAAAGTCTACGGAACATCGGGAGAAGCTGGCTCTACGACAGAAACAGGAGGAAGAGAAGGAGGAACTGCGCATGCAGCTGGCAGCTGTGGCAGCTGACAATGGAGCCCAGAGAGTCTCCAAGAAGCAGAAAAGGAAAAGTAAAAACAGAAGATGACCCATCTGAACCATTATCACCTCTACCAGATCACACACGTGGTCCCTCCGAACGGAGCCAAATCAGTTCGGAAGTTCAAGCTGTTAAATCCATGAAAGGACTATTGAATGAGTAACGTGAACTGACTACACCACAGAGATTGAATCTGTGAACTGTTTTCCGCAGAGACTGAATCTGTGATATGTTACGTTAAACATGAAGTTATATATGTATATATGTTATTACGTTATGTTAAATGGGGGGATGACTATAAAGCTAAGAAGGGAGGAGTGTTGTGTATGTAACCTGTTCCACCTTAAGAGAGCTTAAGCCTGTTCCACCTTAAGAGATGTACTACTTTCTCAGGCTGCTGTAGACGTAATACCGGGGGTGAACACACCGGTATATAAGCACTGTGCAGTAATCTTGTATTCAGAATAGTCCCTACCTCCAACCAGTAAAGACCTGTTTTATTGTTACTGATTAAGTCTGAGTATTAATTACTTGAACAACTCACAGACTTAACAGTGTGGAGTTGACGTTTTCCAGTGACTCTAGAACCTGGTCAGCTTGGCGTCTTACAATGCTCTCCCCAACGTCCACGGTATACATGAGAGGTCCTTGTCGTGTACAAATCGTTACTGGCTGTCATTTCTCAGTGCAGTAGTCCCGGGCCAAAACTGGTTGACCTATCTTAAAACTCCTGGTCGGCCTTTCATTCATATTCTGAAACTGCCTGCTCTCCACATCTCTTCGGACGTTTGGCTTAACCAAATCCAAGCGGCATCGTAGTCTTCGATTGAAGAACATCATGCTGGAGTTTGGTTGGTAACCGCATGTGTCGCATTCCGGTAGGCAAACAAGAAGTTGTCCACCTTGTGTTGTAGGGGTATATCTTCATTACACATTGCTTTGATAGCCTTCTTGAATGTTTGGACAAACCTCTCGGCCAATCCATTAGTGGCTGGATGATATGGGGCAGATGTGTAATGCTTAACGCCATTGTTCTTTAAGAACCTCCGGAACTCTTCAGACACAAACTGTGGTCCATTGTCAGAGCAAATCTGTTCAGGCAGCCCATTCCTGGCGAATATGGTTCGCAAAACTGTAATAGTTTTTTCCGTGGTGGTTGAGGACATTTTTATTACCTCTGGCCACTTTGAATGTGCATCCACCGCAATTAAAAACATCGAGTCCATGAAGGGACCAGCAAAATCAATGTGCACCCGTTGCCATGGAGATGAGGGCCACTCCCATGGATGCAGAGGAGCTTGTGGTGGGGCGTTTTGGACCTTCTAGCATCCTGCACAGCTCTTGGTCATCTCTTTGATTTCTCTATCGATTCCCGGCCACCACACAAACGCTCTGGCTAAGCTCTTCATTTTTACCCCACCCAGATGACCCTCATGAAGCTCATTGAGTACTCTATCCGTCAACTTCGGTGGAATTACTACTCTGGATCCACACATCAAGGTTCCTCTGCACACTGACAGCTGTTCTCTTCTCGGCGAGAATGCTGGCAGCAGTGGTTCGCCATGTGCTGGCCATCCCTTCACCGTTAAATCATAGACCCGTGATAGTGTCGGGTCATTCCGTGTTTCCTTTTCTATGTTTGCATTCGTCACAGGGAGACATTCGACTATGGTCGAGTGGAATAACTCCATTGGATCCACTGCAAGGTCTTCTTCTTCCACCGTCGGCAACGGTAGGCGTGACAATCCATCAGCATTTCCATGCTGTTTAGTTCCTTTGTACTCGATGTCATATTGGTGTGCCCCTAGGAAAAGGGGCCATCTCTGCAGCCGTTGTGCCGTCATTATCGGTATGCCCTTCTGAGGGTTGAAAATGGAGACAAGAGGTTGATGATCGGTTAGCAGAGTAAATTTTTGACCGTGCAGATAGTGATTGAACTTCTTCACCCCCCACACTAGGCTGAGGGCCTCTCTGTCAATCTGGGCGTAGTTACGCTCGGCAGAAGTTAACGAGCATGACGCAAAAGCTATCGGCCTCTCTAAACCATCAAGGAATTTATGTGACAGTACCGCCCCAATGCCGTAGGGAGACGCATCACACACCAGCCTGATTGGCAGTGCTGGGTTGTAGTGAGCCAATACTTCCCTTGAAGTGATTAAGTCCTTGCTCTTCTGAAAAGCACGCTTACAATCATTGTTCCATTTCCATGCTACCCCCATTCGTAGCAGGGCGTTCAGTGGGTGCAGAATTGTCGACAAATTCGGCAAAAACTTATGATAGTAATTCACCAACCCGAGGAATGACCTCAGTTGCGACACATTTTCAGGCGCTGGGGCCTTAACAACCGCTTCAATTTTGTCAGGGGACTTATGTAACCCCTCTTCATCAATCACGTGGCCACAATACGATATCTGTTTCTTAAAAAATTTGCACTTGGGGCGGTTGGCTCGCAGCCCATGTTCCCGTAATCTAGTGAGCACCTGTTCTAGGTTGTTAAGGTGTTCACTGTCATCTTCACCTGTTACAAGGATGTCGTCCAAGTAACACTGAGTCCCCGGAATCCCTTGCAGGACTTGTTCCATCGCTCTTTGCCATATCGCCGGAGCCGATGCTACTCCGAATACCAATCGATGATACTGGTAAAGACCTTTGTGAGTGTTTATCGTGAGATACTTCCTAGAGGACTCTTCAACCTCCATCTGCAAATATGCTTGTGCTAGGTCAATTTTTGTAAAACGCTTCCCTCCAGACAGTGAGGCGAAGATGTCTTCTATCCTTGGAAGAGGATATTGTACTGTGTGAAGGACAGGGTTCACCGTCACCTTGAAATCCCCACAGATGCGAATCTTCCTTGGCTCTCCGGACTTATTGCTTAACGTTTTCTTCATGACAGGAACGATGGGTGTTGCCCACTTGCTCCAGTCGACCTTAGACAACACGCCCGCCTTCTCCAGATTCTCCAGCTCTGCCTCGACGGCTGGGCGAATTGCATATGGTACCGGTCTTGCTTTGAAAAACTTGGAAACTGCATTCTCTTCTATTTTTATCGAGGCGGTTACGCCTTTAAGCGTGCCCAGTTCTTGTTGAAGTACCTCTTTGGCGTTAGCTAAGACAATCGTCCAGGAGTGACGTCTTCATCTTTTTTACCATCCACCGTCATTGCATGAATGGAATGCCAATCTAAGTTTATCTTCCTGATCCATTCCCGTCCCAATAATGGTGGTCCACCATTTGGCAGTATGTAGAGATACAATTTCCGTATTTCCTTGCCATTGTATTCGACAGGCACCCTTATTTTTCCTCTGGGGTATACTTTTTGCCCCGTATACGTCGTCAAGACGATGGATGTCTCTCTCAAGGGTATGTGTGAAAATAGCCGCTCGTAGTCTCGTCGATTCATGACGGTTAGCGCTGATCCTGTATCCAATTCCATTTTAACTTGGGACCCTGCTATCGTGAGGGTGACCCAAATGGTTCGGTGATCCTCTTTTGCGATTACATTGTGAAGTTTGAGACAGCTTAGTCTCCTGTTCTCGGATTCACTATCGCTCATCTGGTCTTCGGAACTACTGTCCGTCATCTTTTGTACTTTCTTGTACGGTTCCTTAGTAGCCTTTTTGTTGTCGCTGGTCTTCTTCCCAGACCTGCAAACTTGTGCAATGTGTCCAACCTTCCTGCATTGTCTGCATATTTTGTCTTTGGACCAGCAGTCCTTCTGGTCATGGTTAGTTCTGCCACAGCGATAACATTTTGCAAATCCCCGTGTCATTTCGTGGGTGCCGTATTCCTGTGGTTTTTGTTGAATTTCTGCAGCTCCCCTGGCTGCTGCTTCGTACGATACTGCCACACTGAAAGCCTTATCTAGCGTCAACTCTTTTTCTGAGAGTAACTTCTTCTGTGTTCCTTCACTCAGGAGTCAACAGACAAATTTGTCCCGTAGGGTATCTGCCAGTCCTGCTCCGAACTGGCAGTGCTTTGATAGCTTGCGTAGTTCCGTAAGATACTCAGCATTGCTCTCATCTTTGTGCTGAGTTCTCCTGTGGAATTTAAATCTTTCTGCTATCAACAGCGGTGCAGGGTTTGAGTGTTCCTGTAGGACAGCAACAATTTCGTTAAAACTCTTCGCCTTCGGTTTGGCTGGAGTAATCAGGTCCCGCAATAGGCCGTACGTTCTAGCGCCCATTAAGTTTAGCAATATCGATGCCTTTTTCCCCTCTGCTATTTCGTTTGCCTCAAAATAAACCTCGACTCTTTCCACATACGTGGTCCAGTCCTCTAATGCATTATCAAAAGCAGTGATTCAGCCAGTCTTCGGCATCTTGCAAATCTAAAATGGCGCCTCCCGCGCTTTGCCTTCTTACCCGATTTAACAAAATGGCGCCTCCCGCGCTTTGCCTTCTTCCCCGCTGTTGTTAGCGCTGCTTTCCACGGTTTCTTGCGCGTTAAATATTGATTCTTTTTCTTTTATTATTTTCCCGTCGTGGAGCGGACCCTCTGGGACACTTCCCTCCCTCTTCTTAGGTCCGAACGCTGCCCGGCTTCGAAGCACCGGCCGCGCCCTGTGTGCTCCACCCTCTCTCTCTCTCTTTGCCTCCCGACTCGCTGCCCGGCCCCGTTGAAAAGCCACCCGATCGAGCTTCAGCCCGCCGCAGCCCAGGAAGGATCAGAGCACTACCTGCCACCAGCCCGACTAGCTGGGAAACCACAGACTGGTGAACCGAACCTGGCTCTTGACAGTCTCTCCTGCAAGTTTTCAAACCGATGATTGACGGTCGACGCCCGTTTCTCGTGTTTCTTTGGACTCAATTTTTTTTTTCTTTCTTCTGGCTCCGACCTTCAACAACGTCGTCTGAGGTGCTGCCGAGTTGCAGGTAAGTTCGTTCCTTACTCGTCGCCAGTGTTAAGTCCGTGAATGATTGAGACACGGACCAGCAGGAGTGAAAACAAACAAGTCTTTACTGGTGGAAGTCAATAGTGAAAACTAACAAACAGAGGCTCTCTAGCGCCTTTTATACAGGGGTGGTCACTGCCGGTACTGCAGTCTGAGACCAGTTATTCTCTTAAAGGTACATACACAACAAATGTCAGAGGTGAGGTAAGAGTTGCTGCCCTCAACATCAAGGCAGCATTCGACTGACTGTGGCAGTAAAGAGCCTTGTAAACCTGAAGTCAATGGGACTCAAAGGGAAAACCCTTCAGTGGTTGGAATAATACCTGACACCAAGGTGAGATGCTTGTGGTTGTCAGAGGCCAGTGATCTCAACCCCTGAACATCACTGCAGGAGTTACTCAGGGAAGTGCCCTTAGCCCAATCATCTTTAGCTGCTTCATGAATAATCTTCCCTCCATCATAAGGTCAGGTGTGGGGCTGCTTCCTACAGTTCCACAGAGTTCATCTCCATTCACAAGTTTCCTGATAACGAAGCGACCCATGTCAGCCTACAACAGGACCTGGATAACATCCAGCCTTGGGCTGATAGGTGACAAGTAACATTTGTGCAACTTAAGTACTAGGTTAAGATCATCTCGAGCAAAAGTAAGCCCAGCCATCTCCCCTTGACCGTCAATCGTGCCACTATCACTGAGGCCCCCACCATCAACATCTTGAGGATCAACGTTGCCCAGAAGCTGAAGTGGACCAGCCATATTAACACTGTTGATTAAAGAGCAGGGCAGAGGCTGGGTTCTCTGCAATAGGTGGCTCACCTCCTGACCCCTCAAACATCTCCTCCACCGACAATGCACATGCCAGGAGAGTGATGATGTACTCTCGACTTGCTTGGATGGGTGCAGCTGTAACAACACAAGAGGCTGGATATCATCCAGGACAAAACAAATCACTTGATTGGTGGCCCGCCACTGAACCGAATATCCACCCCCTCCACCACTGGCGCACTGTGGCTGCAGTATGTACATTCTACAGGCTGCAGATCCACTTTGATAGATGTTCGTACAGCAGGCTGTGGGGTGGAAAGCAGGACGTTAGGCATCTTGGGCCCTTAAGTATGTTATGAGGTTATTGTTGAGCTGGAAAGGTGTCGAGTTGGCCTGCTCAAGATTCTTCAGTGATCCCCGCAGCCACCAACAAAAGATAAGGTTTTTTAATTACATTTTCTGTGGAGCCTGGAGGTGTGCTCCCCCCAACTTCACAGTTCTGGCCACTTGTCCGATCCGTCCCCGCCGTCCCCCCACCCCACTCCCGGAACTTACCTGAGGGCTACTGCTGGTGGTGTGAAATTAATGTCCCTCGTGTGGCGAACTGCCTTTGGAGACGCAACAGAAACCAACAGTTTGCCCCAAAGATGTAGATGAGGCAAGAGGCTCAATTTCAGGTTGGCCTCGGGCCTTTCTGCTCAGGTACTGAGTTACAAAAACAGGCCCAGACTAATTTCTACCCCAATGTATGCACAGCAGGCAGGGGATACAATGCTACTTCCATATTTAGACATTGTACTTTTTATTAAAATTAAAATAAAGTTACTCTGCGGTGGGCATCCTGTGGCAAATTCATTATTTTTCTGTGAATTTAAACAAAAAAAAATGTGAATTTGGAACTTTGAAGATAATTTTCTTCACAGGCCATATCCTGGATTTGAAAATGGTGCCAGGTCACGGAAGTCTCTGGAAGTAGGAGACTGCAGTGTGAGACTTCCACTTTGGCATCAGTATTTAAAAACTCCAGCCCCTTCTGCCACTGCTCCTGTTTAATTTGGATTTTTTCAGTATGTCCTTGTCTTATTCTGTTATTCTCTAGGCTGTCCCTGTTGGAGGAACAGCCTTCTCACTTTCTGTGAACACAGGGAGAAAGAGGATAAAGGAACACATTTGTGCCCAATTGGGTCTGGGGAGAGAGCCCAGCCTAACGAGGAAGATCCCGCTCACCTTAAGCTGAACCAAAAGGCTGACCAAAAAAAACATGTCAATTAGTCCACTAACATGGGATAGTGTGGCGTGGTTTATTATATTTATGGACATGGAGGGAGGTGAAGTTAAGTGAAGTAAGCGAGTTTTGATTATAACTGTCTTTCTGTGCGTTCAATTGCAGTCTGTAAAATAAAGCAGCTCAGTTGCTGATATCTGGCTTTTTCACTAAATTGCCATCAATCCGGCGACTGAAAGATTGGAGAGGCACGCATGAGATCATGTGCAAAAGACAGAAAATCCAGTTCAGATCACAAAGTTGTTACATCCCGGGGTTATGCTATCGTATGAATAGATATTGGACAGTATGGGAACACTGCCAAATGCAAGAGGCACAGAACCGTTAATGGGAGTGACCAACACCGCTGAAGCCAAGAGAATATCTAAGGCACACCCAAAATTTGGAGCAATTGCTCATAGCTACCTGGGATACTGGGTTATATTGGTGATGAAGGTGATTCAAGATGTTTTAAACTTCAAAATAAATGGAACAGAATCAGTGAGATCCAAAAAAATGCCCAAATTAAAAGAAGCTGATCTTGAGTTAGCAAGGTTAGTGGCAGGAGAAAGCAAAGGATGGAGGGAGAATTTCAACTAAAAGAAGCACGAGTTTCAATTACAGGGGGCGAAATTTAGCTAGGTATGTTTTTGGGCCCAGACTCGGTGCTGCACAGATAACAAAGTGTCTCATCACATGGGAGGAACTAGGAAGTAAAATGGTCATGGGCCCTCATTATAATTAAATAGGCGGGCTGCCAGTGCTAGTTATGCTGTTCATTGCCAACTCGCCTAATCAGAGGGATGAATATCAGGTGTCCCTAACACAGTTTAAACGCAGTCAGCACCTTTTAAAGGAGAGGTCCAGTTTCGCTGCAGAAAAATGGAAGGCAACATTTCACTACGGCAGGCCAAGAAGACTCCTCTTGGAAGCAGCACTGGCATTCTTGGTGGACAAGCTAGTGACCGGTTGGCATTCGCACCAGGCGGCAGTAAGATATCCAAGCAAGCTGCTCGGCAGCAGTGGGCACAGGTAGCAGAGCACATCACCATCAGAAGCACTGCCCCACTGACCTGACTGCAATGCAGGAAATAATTTAATGAAATAACTGTAGGAATTGCCTAATTCCTATCTAAGAACTGAGGTCGACTCAGGCAATCAAACAAACAAGTTTAAATGCCAAACTAACGAGTTTAAACAGTTTGTCAAGATCGATACAGGAGAACCACGAAAACAGGCCTTTGCTGGTCGGAGGCTCCACGAGGACTGCCAGGGCGGTCCCATGGATGACGTCATGATATCATCACATTTCTCCCGCGCTTGGGTGGTCACGTGATTAGCGGCATGATGTCATCGCATTTACCCGCGCTTTGCTGCGGTCTTAAAGGGACCGCGCCCCGTACATGCAAACAGTATGTACAAACACAGAAATCACTAACAGACTGGTACAGGCTTAGGTTGGAGCAAAACCTCGTTAAAAGGAATTATATACAGTTGCTCAGAGTCCCTCAGTGGCTCTGCCACATGCGCCCCCCCCAGAATTCTCTTTAACAGAAAAAGTCAAACGGTGAGGGGGTCTGACAAGCCTATCAGAACGACTCCTGTACTCCCGAAGCGGAGGCTGCTGTACGGCTGGTGGTCGGGCGGGCGATTGTACTTGATCCGGTGTGACGACGATGGGTGGCCGACCTCGTCTTGGCGGCTGTGCTGTCTCGACGGGGCGGTCGAGGTCCAAGTGTGCCGGCTTTAAACGGTCGACTGAAATGTGGTCTGGTTTACCACCGACATCCATCTTGAAGGTTTTGTCTCCTGCCTCTAACACGCGGAAAGGACCAGTATACGGGGCCTTGAGCGGATCCCGATGTGCATCGTGGCGGATGAAAACGTATTTAGCCTTTTTCAGCTCTGTGGGCACGTGCGATCTCGGAAGCCTGTGGTGCGACGTGGGGACCGGCGCGAAACATCTGAACGCCTCCTGATGACTGTGAAGCTGACCTGATGCGGACCATGGCTCCGTCGGCGTTGGCAGGAAATCCCCTGGGACTCGCAGCGGCTGACCATAACTAACTCTGCAGAGGAAGAGTGAAGGTCTTCTTTGGGGGCCGTGCGAAGGCCCAACAGAACCCATGGTAGCTTGTCCGCCCATCCAGCGTCCTGGAGGCTGGCCCTCAGGGCGGCTTTCAACGATCTGTGAAAACGTTCACAGAGGCCATTCACTTGAGGGTGGTAGGCTGTAGTGCGGTGCAATTTGACGCCGAGTCCCTGAGCCACTGCATTCCAGAGCTCGGAGGAAAACTGCGGTCCTCGATCCGAAGAAATGTCAGCGGGCACTCCAAAACGGGCGACCCAGGAAGAAATGAACGCCCTGGCCACATCCGCCGAAGTAGTGGATGACAGGGGCACCACTTCTAGCCATCTGGTGGTGCAGTCTACCGTGGTCAGAATGTGAGAAAAACCATGGGAAGGTGGAAGTGGCCCTACCAGGTCCACATTGACGTGGTCGAAACGCCGCTCCGGAACCATGAAGGTGGCCAATGGGGCCTTGATGTGGCGCTGTACCTTGGCCCTTTGGCAGACGACGCAGGTGTTGGCCCAGTCACGGACATCCTTACGCATGCCGTGCCAAATGAATTTAGTTGACATCAGCTTCTGAGAGGCCTTCGTTCCTGGGTGCGACAACCCATGTATGGTGTCGAAAACCTTGCGGCACCAGGCGACCGGCACGACAGGGCAAGGGTCCCGTACGGAGACGTCGCACAGCAGCGTGGTACCTGCCGAATGGAACTCGACGTCGGCCAACTGGAGACTAGTGATGTTGGCCCGATAAGCCTGAACCTCTGGGTCTGAGACTTGGTCCGCTGCCATGAGGGCGTAGTCGATGCCCAGATGAACTGCATTGACAGTCGTGCGGGAGAGGCAGTCTGCCACCAGGTTGTCCTTACCGGCCATGTGCTGGATATCCGTAGTGAATTCGGATATGTAAGTTAGCTGACGTTGCTGTCGGGATGACCACGGTTCGGCAGTCTTGGCCATGGCAAAGGTGAGTGGCTTATGGTCCACATAAGCGGTGAAAGGACGTCCTTCCAGCAGGAACCGAAAATGGCGGATGGCCAGAAAAAGGGCTAGCAACTCCCGGTCAAAAGTGCTATAGGATCTTTCGCTCCGTCTAAGTTGTCGGCTGAAGAACGCCAACGGCTGCCACGTCCCGTTCACCCACTGCTCCTGAATGGCACCGATTGCGTAGTCTGACGCATCGGTGGTGAGGGCGATGGTGGCTCCTGGTAATGGGTGTGCCAGCATGGTCGCGTTGGCTAAGGCGTTTTTGGTGTCGGCGAACGCTCAGTCCATGTCATCCGTCCAGTCGACCGGGTCCTTGCCAGTCCTGCCCCTGAGGGCCTCATACAGGGGCTGCATGAGCAGTGCTGCCTTAGGCACGAAACGGTGGTAAAAGTTTACCATGCCTAGGAATTCCTGCAGAGCCTTTATGTTCTGCGGGCGTGGAAAGGATGTCACCGCCTCTACCTTCGCTTGCAAAGGAACCGCCGCCTCTGCGGTGATGCGATGCCCCAGGTAATTGATTTGTTGCAGGCCAAACTGGCACTTAGCCGGGTTGATAATCAGGCCATGTTGGCTGAGGCGTCGAAAAAGGGTGCGTAGGTGACAAAGATGTTCCTCTTTGGTGGGGCTGGCGATCAGAATGTCGTCCAGATAGATGAAGATGAACTTGAGGTCCCGCAGCACGGAATCCATCAGGCGTTGGAAAGCCTGGGCGGCGTTCTTTAAGCCAAATGGCATGCGCAGAAATTCGAAAAGGCCGAATGGAGTGATGACCGCGGTCTTCTGGACGTCCTATGGGTGCACTGGGACTTGGTGGTAGCCCCGGACGAGGTCGACTTTGGAGAAGAAGTTGCTTCCTGCCAAATGGGCAGAGAAATCCTGGATGTGGGGGATTGGGTACCGATCCGGAGTGGTGGCGTCGTTCAGGCGTTGATAGTCGCCACGTGGTCGCCATCCGCCGCCAGGCTTCAGAACGATGTGAAGGGGTGAAGACCAGGGACTATTCGACCAGCGAATAATCCCTAGATGTTCCATGGTGGCTAACTCCACCTTTGCGACCGCCAGCTTGCCAGGATCCAGGCGCCGGGCCCACGCGTAGACTGGGGGGCCGTTGGTGGTGATGTGGTGTTCCACACCATGTTTCGTGGCTGTGGAGGAAAACGTGGGTCTTGTCAGGTCGGGAAATTCCGCGAGCAGACGGGCGAACTCGTCAGGAGTTGGGAAAGCACAGGCAACGGTGCATGACGTAGTGTTACTGCGGTAACAAGGGATGGAATTGAAGGTTGGCGCGTTGATCAACTGTCGGTTTTTCACGTCGACCAGGAGGCTGTTGGCGCACAGGAAATCCACGCCGAGAATGGGTTGAGAAACCTTGGCCGTAACAAACTCCCAGTGAAAATGTTGCCACCTGAAGCAAACCTCCACACGCCGTCTGCCGAAAGTCCGAATCGCTCTGCCATTGGCCGCTTCAAGGGCGAGGCCGTGCGTC
The DNA here is from genome assembly GCF_052327205.1 of Somniosus microcephalus. Taxonomy (NCBI): domain Eukaryota; kingdom Metazoa; phylum Chordata; class Chondrichthyes; order Squaliformes; family Somniosidae; genus Somniosus; species Somniosus microcephalus. The sequence continues at coordinate 329,506 of NW_028225351.1, forward strand.
CCTGCCTGAACATCGAGGGGGGACGCTGGCAATATGCTGCACTGTGCTCCGGTGTCGCACAGAAAACAACAGCCGGAGAGCGTGTCGGTAATGAAAAGCAACTTGCCCGCGTTGCCGATCGCCATGGCCGCCGCGGGGTGCCCATTAGATCCGTTCCTCATGATTCGCAGCTGTTTTGTGGGGGGAAAGCTGCAGGGAGGGTGGTACCGTCGCGCCTTCGCGCCGAACTGCGCGTGAGAGAAACACAGCCCTGTTGACTGACGAGCTGTGGTGGTGTCTGTGGGGGAGGGGCGCCTCGTGGTGGCTTCCATGGGGGATGGGCGCCTCATGGCGGTGCAGTACTGCTGCGTAACTGCGAATATTTTGTCCGCCTCTGCCGCGAGTGCCGCGCAGTCTTCTACCTCGGATCCGGCCAGGGCAGCTTGCACCTGCTCGGGCAGCTGGCTGAGAAATAGTTCCCAGAAAAGGAAGCATTCCGCTTCGGAGCCCGGGTGTGTGAGCATTTGGCTCATCAATTCCGAAGGCTTGGAGTCCCCCAGCCCGGGCATGGCAAGCAATCTACATGCGCGCTCTGATTTAGTGAGCCCGAAGAGTTGCAGCAACCGCGCCGTGATGGTCTCAAACATACGCTCTGTTGGAGGGCTTTCGAGGAGGCTGATGATCCGCGAGGCGGTGGAGCTTTCGAGTGTCGAGACCACGTAGAGGTATCTAGTTTGATCTGCAACGATGCCTCTCAGAGCGAACTGGGCTTCGACCTGGGTGAACCACGAGGTCGCCTGCTGCTCCCAGAACTGCGGTAGCTTCAATGAAATGGCATTGTCCTCCATGTCGTGTTCTTTTTGCGAAAAACGTTCATAAAAGACGGGGTCACCAATGTAGGAATTCCCTAATTCCTATCTAAGAACTGAGGTCGACTCAGGCAAGAGAGGGGGGGAGGAGAGAGGGGGGGGAGGGGAGAGGGGGGGAGGGGAGAGGGGGGTGAGGAGAGAGGGGGGGATGAGAGGGGGGAGGAGAGTGGGGGGGAGGAGAGAGAGAGGAGGGGAGGGGGGAAGGAGAGGGGGAGGGGGAGGAGAGAGGGGGGGAGGAGAGGGGGGAGGGGGGAGGAGAGAGGAGGGGAGGGGGGAGGAAGGGGGGGAGCGGGGGAGTAGAGGGGGAGGGGAGGGGAGGAGGGGAAGGAGGAGAGGGGGAGGGGAGGGGAGGAGGGAGGAGGGGGGCGGGGAGGAGAGGGGGCAGAGAGGGGGAGGGGAAGGAGAGGGAGAAGAGAGGGGGGAGGAGAGAGAGGAGGGGAGGGGGAGGAGGGGGAGGAGGAGAGGCTGGGGGAGGAGAGGGGGGAGGAGGGAGAGAGAGAGAGAGAGAGTGAGGGAGCCCGGCCTTGGTGAGGCAGCGGCCTCGTGCGTGGCACAGCGGTCAGGCCCGGCGCGAGTGACGCCAGCCTCAGTTCCACCTCGTCAGCCTTTACAAAGATGGCGGCGATCGCGGGCCGCTTGTTAGTAATCGGGGCCAGCGGGACGGGAGGTGCCTAGCTCGGGCGTGGCTGGGGAGGAGAGGCCAAGGCTTCGAGGCCTGCAGGCGGGGTAACTCTGGAAGGTTGTGGCGCCCGGCGGAGGTAGCGAGTCAAGAGGAAAAAAATAGGGTGAAAGGTAGGAAAATTAATGAGGCTGGAGAAAATATTTACAAATTAATTAACTTTTTTTAAAAACAATTTAATTGTGTTACTTAATGCGGCGGGTGCCCGCGTTGGGGATTTCAAAAATGGCGGGGAAGTTTGGGGAGGCAGCAGGATTAGGCCCGCCCACACACGGAATGAAATGCCCCCAGTGACGCACGGATTGGTCAACTATCAGATTACTGAAGTGTAGGATTGGTCAACCATCACGTCACTCAACGCTATCCCCTGTAGGATTGGTCAACCATCACATCACTCAACACTATCCCCTGTAGGATGCCCCGCCCACACATGCAATGAAACGCCCCCCGTGACACACCGATTGGTCAACCATCACGTCACTCAATGCTATCCCCTGTATGATTGGTCAACCATCACATCACTCAACGCTATCCCCTGTACGTTTGGTTAACCATCATGTCACTCAACGCTAATGAGCAGAGTTTTCCGTTTTTTGAACGTTTTTTGTATAGTGTCCGAACAATTTTTGTCTGACCAAAAAGTAAATACACCTATTAGACTCCCCTAATGATAAGCTTTCTTTTGATATATCATGCGTGTAGGTACGCTCTATAACTTTTGAGTGTATAGCAGACAGACAGACAGACAAACCGACAGACAAACAGACAGACAAACCAACCGCTTTTTATTATATATATATCTATAATAATAATAGATGTATTGGCCTCTACTGCCTTCTGTGGTAGAGAATTCCACAGGTTCACCACTCTCTGGGTGAAGAAATTCCTCCTCATTTCTGTCCTAAATGGCCTACCCCTTATCCTTAGACTGTGACCCCTGGTTCTGGACTCCCCAACCATCGGGAACATCCTTCCTGCATCTAGTCTGTCCAGTCCTGTCAGAATTTTATAAGTTTCAATGAGATCCCCTCTCATTCTTCTAAACTCCAGCGAGTACAAGCCCAATTGACCCAATCTCTCCTCATATGTCATTCCTGCCATCCCAGGTATCAGCCTGGTGAATCTTCGCTGAACTCCTTCCATGGCAAGAACATCCTTCCTCAGATAAGACGACCAAAACTGCACACAATACTCAAGATGTGGTCTCACCAAAGCCCTGTATAACTGCAGCAAGACATAGAGTCATAGAGTTTTACAGCACAGAAAGAGGCCCTTCGGCCCATCGTGTCTGCGCCGCCCATCCATCCCTGTCCAGTCTAATCCCATTTTCCTGCATTTGGTCCATAGCCTTGTATGCAATGGCATTTCAAGTGCTCATCCAAATGCTTCTTGAATGTTGTGAGGGTTCCTGCCTCTACCACCCTTTTAGGCATTGAGTTCCACATTCCAACCACCCTCTGGGTGAAAAAGTTCCTCCTCAAATCCCCTCTAAATCTCCTGCCCCTTACCCTGAATCTATGCCCCCTTGTTATTGACCCCCCTAATAAGGGGAAAAGTTCCTCTTTGTCTACCCTATCTATGCCCCTCATCATTTTGTACACCTCAATCAGGTCCCCCCTCAGCCTTCTTTGCTCCAAGGAAAACAGCCCCAGCCTGTTTAGTCTTTCTTCATAGCTGAGGCGCTCCATCCCAGGTAACATCCTGGTGAATCTTCTCTGCACCTTCTCCAAGGCAATCACATCCTTCCTATAGTGAGGCGACCAGAACTGCACACAGTACTCCAGCTGTGGCCTCACCAGCGTTTTGTACAGCTCCATCATAACCTCCCTGCTCTTATATTCTATGCCTCGGCTAATGAAGGCAAGTATCCCATATGCCTTTTTAACCACCTTATCTACCTGTTCCGCTGCCTTCAGGGATCTATGTACATGTACACCAAGGTCCCTCTGACCCTCTGTACTTCCTAGGGTCCTACCACTCATTGTGTATTCCCTTGCCTTATTTTTCCGTCCAAAATGCATCACCTCGCACTTTTCAGGGTTAAATTCCATTTGCCACTTTTCCGCCCATCTGACCAACCCGTTTATATCGTCCTGTAGCCTGAGGCTTTCCTCCTCGCAATTTACCACCCCACCAATTTTCGTGTCATCTGCGAACTTACTGATCATACCTTTCACATTCTCATCCAAATCATTTATGTAGATCACAAACAACAAGGGACCCAGCACCGATCCCTGAGGTACCCCACTGGACACAGGCTTCCAGTCACAAAAGCAACCTTCGACCATCACCCTCTGCCTCCTGCCACTCAGCCAGTTTAGGATCCAACGCGCCAAGGCACCCTGGATCCCATGTGCTCTTACCTTCTTGACCAGTCTCCTATGCGGGACTTTGTCAAAAGCTTTACTGAAGTCCATGTAAACCACATCCACAGCATTTCCCTCATCCACCCCCCTAGTCACCCCCTCGAAAAATTCAATCAGATTTGTCAGACATGATTTACCCTTGACAAAGCCATGCTGACTATCCCCGATTAATCCTTGCCTCTCCAAGTGTAGACTAATTTTGTCCCTCAGAATTTTTTCCAATAATTTCCCTACCACAGATGTTAGGCTCACTGGCCTGTAATTCCCTGGTTTATCCCTGCTACCCTTCTTGTATAATGGTACTACATTAGCTGTTCTCCAGTCCTCTGGTACATCCCCTGTGGCCAGAGAGGTTCTGAAAATTTGTGTCAGAGCCCCTGCAATCTCCTCCTTTGCCTCCCACAGCAGCCTGGGATACATCTCGTCCGGGCCTGGGGATTTATCCACTTTTTGGCCTGCTAAAACCGCTAGCACCTCCTCCCTCTCGATGCTAATATGTTCAAGTATGTCACAGTCCCCTTGCCCGATTTCTATGTCTGCATCGTCTTTCTCCATAGTGAACACAGATGCAAAAAATTCATTTAAAACCCCGCCTACATCATCTGGCTCTACACACAGATTGCCACTTTGGTCCCTAATGGGCCCTACCCTTTCCCTGGTTATCCTCTTGCCCTTAATATACTTATAAAACATCTTAGGATTTTCCTTTATTTTGCTCGCCAGTGTTATTTCATGGCCCCTCCTCGCCCTCCTAATTTCTTTTTTAAGTATGCCCCTGCACTTTTTATACTCCTCTAGGGCTTCTTCCGTCTTTAGTCTTTTGTAACTGCCAAAAGCCCCCCTTTTATTTCTAATGCATTTTTGTATATCCCTTGTCATCCAAGGTTCCCTTTGCTTGTTGGTCCCACCCTTGACCTTTACAGGAACATGTTGGCGTTGTACTCTCTCTATTTCCCTTCTGAAAGTCTCCCACTGTTTTGATGTGGATTTTCCTATAAGTAGCTGCTCCCAGTCCACTTTGGCCAGATCCTGCCTTATCATATTAAAATCGGCCTTCCCCCAATTTAGAACTCTTATTTCCGGGCCGTCTTTGTCTTTTTGCATGACCACCTTAAATCTCACCGAATTATGGTCACTGTCGCCAAAATGCTCTCCTACTGATACTTCCACCACTTGCCCGGCTACATTCCCCAGAATTAGGTCCAGTACCGCCCCCTCTCTTGTAGGACTTTCTACATGTTGGCTCAAAAAGCTCTCCTGGATGCACTTTAAGAATTCTGCACCCTCTAAGCCTTTCACACTCTGACTATCCCAATTTATATTGGGGAAGTTGAAATCCCCCACTATTATTACCCTATTATTTTCGCACTTCTCTGAGATTTGCCTACATATCTGTTCCTCTATCTCCCCCTGACTGTTTGGGGGCCTATAGTACACTCCCAGCAAAGTGCTTGCCCCCTTTTTGTTTTTAAGTTCTTCCCATATGGCCTCATTAGAGGAACCCGCTAATATATCGTCCCTCCTTACAGCAGTAATTGACTCCTTAATTAATATTGCAACACCCCATCCCCTTTTAGACCCCCCTCTGTCTCGCCTGAAGATTCTATACCCCGGAATATTGAGCTGCCAGTCCTGACCCTCCCTCAACCATGTCTCCGTGATAGCAACAATATCATACTCCCATGTGTTCAACAACAACTTCAGTTCATCCACCTTATTTGTAAGACTCCTTGCATTAAAATATATGCCTTCCAGCCCTGCCATATTCCCTTTTGCCTTCACATATTTGCTCTGCCTTCCCAGCTGACTTGTTTTTTCCTCTGTATTTGGCTGTAAATCACCCCCTACTATAGCTCCACTCTGTACCCCATCCCCCTGCCAAGTTAGTTTAAACCCCCCCCAGCAGTGCTAGCAAACCTCCCCGCAAGGATATTGGTTCCCCTCTGGTTCAGGTGTAAACTGTCCGACTTGTACAAGTCCCGCCTTTCCCAGAAGCAGACCCAGTGATCCAGGAAACTAAAGCCCTCCCCCCTGCACCATCCCTTTAGCCACACATTCATCTGTTCTATCTTCCTATTCCTATACCCACTAGCACGTGGCACCGGGAGTAATCCAGAGATTACAACCTTTGAGGTCCTGCTCTTTAATCCTTCACCTAGCTCCCTAAATTCTTGCTGCAGGACCTCATCCCTCTTTTTACCTATGTCGTTGGTACCAATGTGGACCACGACCTCTGGCTGTTCACCCTCCCCCTCCAGAATGCCCTGTAGCCGCTCAGTGATATCCTTGACCCTGGCACCAGGGAGGCAACAAACCATCCTGGATTCACGCCTACGGCCACAGAAACGCCTATCTGTTCCCCTTACTATAGAATCCCCTACCACTATTGCTCTCCCACTCTTTTTCCCCCCTTCCTGGGCAGCAGGAGCACCCCCAGTGCCAGGAAGTTGGCTGCTGCTGCCTTCCCCTGGTGAGTCATCCCCCTCAACAGCATCCAAAGCGGACATCCTTGTTCCTGTACTCAAACCCTCTCGCTACGAAGGCCAACATGCCATTTGCCTTCTTAACCGCCTGCTGCACCTGCATGCTTACCTTCAGCGACTGGTGCACAAGGACACCCAGGTCTCGTTGCACTTCCCCTTCTCCCAATCTATTGCCATTCAGATAATAATCTGCCTTCCTGTTTTTGCCACCAAAGTGGATAACTTCACATTTATCCACATTATATTGCATCTGCTATGCTTCTGCCCAATCACCCAACCTGTCCAAATCATCCTGGAGTTTCTCGGCATCCTCCTCACAGCACACACGCCCACCCAGCTTTGTGTCATCTGCAAATTTGGAGATATTACATCTAGATCCCTTGTCTAGATCATTAATATATATTGTGACTAGCTGGGGTTCAAGGACCGATCCCTGCAGTACCCCACTAATCACTGCCTGCCACTCAGAAAAAGACCCGTTTATTCCAACTCTTTGCTGTCTGTCTGCCAACCAGTTCTCTATCCAAGTCAATACCTTGCCCCCAATCCCATGTGCCTTAACTTTACACGCTAATCTCTTATGCGGGACCTTATCGAAAGCCTTCTGAAAGTCCAAATACACCACATCCACTGGTTCTCCTTTATCTATTTTACCAGTTACATCCTCAAAAAATTCCAGTAGATTAGTCAAGCACGATTTACCTTTTGTAAATCCATGTTGACTTTGTCCGATCCTGTCACTGTTTTCCAAGTGCTCTGCTATTACATCTTTTATAATGGACTCTAGCATTTTCCCCACTACCGATGTCAGGCTTACCGCCTCCACATTCAACGGATCTTCCTCTGCCATTTCTGCCACCTCCAGCGTGATCCCACCACCAAACACATCTTCCCCTCCCCTCCCCTTTCAGCATTCCAAAGGGACTGCTCCCTCCGCGACACCCTAGTACACTCCTCAATCACTCCCAACAGCCCCTCCCTTCCCCACGGCACCTTCCCTTGCGAGCACAGGAGATGCAACACCTGCCCTTTTACCTCCTCCCTTCCCACTGTCCAGGGCCCCAAACACCCCTTCCAGGTGAAACAGTGATTTACTTGTACTTCTTGCAATTTAGTATACTGTATTCGCTGCTCACGATGCGGTCTCCTCTACATTGGGGAGACGAAATGCAGATTGGGTGACTGCTTTGCAGAACACCTCCGTTCAGTCCACAAGGGTGACCCTGAGCTTCCGGTCGCCTGTCACTTTAATTCTCCCCTCCACTCCCACTCTGACCTCTCTGTCCTCGGCCTCTTACACTGTTCCAATGAAGCTCAACGTAAGCTCGAGGAATAGCACGTCATCTTTCAATTAGGCTCTTTGCAGCCCCATTTTTTCAGGCGACAGCTGTTGATTATTCTGCCATCCCCATTTGCAACATTTTCTCTCTCCTGCCTTTAATCCTAGCACAGACAGTGCCTTTAGTTCCTTCCTCCCCTCCCCCCTTTCCCTGCCTCTGCATCTGCTTAAAACCTGTTACATCTCCAACTTTTACCAGTTCTGATGAAGGGTCCCAGACCAGAAACGTTAACTCTGTTTCTCTCCATGGATGCTGCCTGGCCTGCTGAGTGTTTCCAGCATTTTCTGCTGTTATTTCAGATTTCCTGCATCCACAGTATTTTGCTATTGAAGTAATTTAACGACTTGCCCAGGGTTGCTACGGTAAACCTTCTAACTCCGATCTCGCATCACTTTCTGCATAACCCTGCACTACCTCAAGCCTCAACATTCACAACCCTTCCCTCCCCGAATGCCAGCACTCTCCTCTAATCGCTGCAGCACACTTCACTCCACCTCCTCCTGCTCCTAATGCCACAAACTGCACCTCCTACTCGCCTCATTTTTACTGCCTTCACCTCCTCACACCTCTGCCACCCTCCACACTCCAGCACCACTAATCTACCTTGACGTGATATCCTCAAAGCATCTCACTAGGCTTCTACTAACAACCTCCCTTCTTTCTTGCAGGGCAAACTCGTGAGCAATGACTGGGAGCGTGTGAGGACAGGAGGAGTCCATTCATGTCCTCTGTCAAGTCAAAGAGGACATCATGGAGATAGTGCAAATGGGTTTTGTAAGGAGTGTGGTGGGTGGCAAGGCTTGAGGACAAGTCCTGCAGGCTTCTTGGCTATCTTCCACTCTTTCTCTTCTCACTGATATTTCACCATCAGACACTAAGCACGACAAAGTGCAACTGGTTTCAGCTGCCGGTCATCAGTTTCTGCTTATCTTTCACATTAAATGCTAATCCTTGCCCTCTCACCTCTTTCAGGTGAAGCAAATGTAGAGTGCTCAGAGGCTGAGGAGCTGGAAGAAGGCAGCACTCCTGATAACACAGTGTTACTTGACAGTACATTACCAGTTCAGGGGCTGGCACTACACATACTTTACAGAATAGGCTGGAGGGGTCTGCACTCAGAGACTCGGTGGGTAGTAGCATGCAGGAGCATGGGTAGGGAGATGGAATAGTCCAGGAACCAGCCTGCTAGAGGGAGAGCTTGCATCCTAGCCCTGCCGCAAAGGGCACTGATTAAGACCTCAAGGGCACAGCCTACATTAAAAAACTGATTTCTGTACACCAGGACATTTTCAATGCACTGGGCAACCTGCCAGCGAGCTTTTGCACAATGGTAGAGAGCATGGTGGAATCCAGCTCCAGCTTGTGTAAGTCATTGAACACTGCATTGAGACCATTCAGTCAACCATTGAGCAGGTGTTCAGCTCTATGACCACTGCAGTGAGGCCCACAATGATGGTGCCTCTGGTAACAGCTCTGACAGCTTCACTGGGAGCTCAGACTGCTGGCATCATGGTTCTGTGGCCTTTTTTCTCAGGCTCTCAATCCATGAACGACAGCATGGATAGGAGTGCAGGAAGCATGAATAGGGGCCTCCCCAGTATCACTACACTCCTTCACTATTCTCACTCTGAGCAGTGTTTGAGGACTCCTATGGTTTGCTCAATGAGAGCTCTGGTTTTTGTGTGGCTCTCATTGTATTGGCTCACAGTTTATGCCCGGGTTCCTGAGAGCAGTCATGAACCAATATAATTAGGTGCATTCACTCCCACATATTTGATGGCAGTACAAGTGTCATTGTGCTGCTGATTGCATCAGTGTGCCCTTCACAGAGTATAAACATGCTAGCGGGTTTTGCATGTTGTACTACCACACGGAGATTACCCTTTAAGAACAAGGACCAGGTAGAGGTGTGACATACTAAGGCTTACTATGTTTCATTTCTACTTTACTAATAGCTTTGTGACTTGAGGAAGTTGACTTTTATATAGCTCACCTGTCACATTTCAGGATTTCAGACTATGGTAGCTTTGTGTAAGATATGCTACTATTCATCTGAACTCAGCTCTCAAGGAGTTAAATTCAAAGGACATCCAAGAATGTAGGAATAGATTAGATTTCAGATGGGGAGTCTGGACGAGCGCCCTGCTGACAATGTAAGAAAGTCTGATATTCTAGTGATTGTTCACACTCATTGCTCCTGCGACACCTCTATTCATTTGAATTTAGCAGGGCCATTGCCAAGTTAGGCTAGTGAATTACATTCTTGAAGGACCATAATCAGTTTGACTAAAAGCTGACACTGGAGTCAGGCTTTGTAAAAGCAGAGAAAGCTACAAAAGCTGGGGGCAATCAGACATCAAGGAGCTGTGAGAAGGATGGAACAGAGAGGGAAGTTAGAAATTTAGCTTGAAGTCAACAAGTTGACCCACTGAAGTGGGGTAGCACAGTGTACTCATTGTTTTTATATTATTACACTAAGACAAGTTGTATTAAATGGAAATAAGTGGAACTGATATAACTATTGCTCTGGTATATTGGCTACACCGTGAAATAAAGCAGCTTAACAATTTGCATCAAGCCTTGCCTCACATAGTAGAAATTTAGTTCGCTATTGGGAGATTGAAGAAATACACGTGGAAAAGACACAATTATCCAATCCATATTACAAGGGGATGCTATTGTTACATCTCTGGGTTATGCTAATATACGAACTGCTATAAGGCAGTGTGAGTCAACTCCTATAAAAGTAAGATGCTCAGACTGCTTAAGGGAGCGAATGATGTCACAGAACCAGAGAGGTATCTACAGAAAACTCCCAATTTGTAACATACGCTGTCCCATCAAACACTTCCACGGTCAGGTACAACATAGATTAGATGGAGGATGAGACTCCTACTATGCTGTTCCATCGACGCCTCCTAGGTCAGATACAGTACAGGTTAGATGCACAGTAAATCTAGCTCTACACTGCTGCATCAAGCATTCCCAGGTCAGGTATAGCACGCATTAAATAGAGGATGAAACTCCCAATGTTCTACTTCATTAAGGCGTACCATGCCAGGTACAGCAAGGGGTAGTTGCGAAGTAAGCATCTGTTTACATTGTCCCATCAGGGATTCCCTAGTCAGGCTAGATGTGGAGTAAATCTACCTCTGCACTGCTCCATTAAGCATTCCTGGGTCAAGTATGGTAATGGTTAGATGTAGAATAAATCTACCACTATATTACCCCAACAATGTGACTAAACCCTAATCTCAAAACAGCTTCCCCAGTGCAGCTTTACAACATTTCTTTTTGCTATGCCAGCACTCAGCATTGTTGAATTGAGCTGTTTGGACTCATAAGCTAGGAACAGTGAAGAAACTGTCACAAATCCACTTCAGTTAGAACCCTTATGTACAGTCATCTCCAGGCAATTTAAAATCATTAATTTTCAATTGTCAGATAATTTTAATCATGTGTCTTTGAAATAAGAGTAGACTGTAATGCATTACGAAAAAGGCATAAGGAATACAGCATTTTAAAATAGTGAAGAATCAATCATTGGGAAATGGGAATGTTTAGCTTTTCAAATATTATTCATGGCGCAAATAGTTCATTTATAGATGAAGAATTGCCAGATAACAAGATGTTAAGCTCAAATACTAGGTTCACACGACAGTCTTGGAGCCACAAATAGGTTAAGAAGCGTGTAAGTGCTATTGTTGGCACCATCAGAATATCGGAATGCTGTAATATTCATCCTTCCCCACTGCCATGGTAATGGTCTTTGGGAGAAGGGCCTAAAGTGAAGGAAACCATTGCAGGCACCATTCTGACAACGTTTGATTGGCAGCTAACAGGACAGCATAGCTCGTGCAGCTGAGCTGTTGGCAAACCTCACTTTCCTTCTCTTTGCTTTTGAATTGAACTGTCTCACTTTTCCTCTCTCTGTTACCAGCAGGTACAAGAATGTATTTGTTGGGGTGTGGGATGTAGTTTTAAGTCATGTGTTGTGATACCAGGATTATTGTTGCGTAGCTAACAGTTAGAATATAAATGTTATTGTGCATGTTAGGGTGGGAACCCTTCGTCAAGTGCAAACCAGGAGTGGAGGCAGGCATGTGGCCTGGATTTTATGAATAATTATCCTGTTTTCCATGCTTCAATAATCTCTTTTAGTTGTCTAGCTGCCTACAGCACTCTGAATTGAATCTAGTAATGAAACAGGTGAGCTATGAAGTAGCTCCAGCCTCTTCCTAACAGCCAGCAGGAAGATATTTTAATCTCGGCAGTTTGGGTTTTTTAAACCCAATGTCCAGAGCTGAAAGAAGAGTGTTTGAATTGATTGCTGTACCTTGGCCCAACAGAAAGGTCTGCTTAAAGCAACATCTCTTTTGACATGCTCAGTAGCCTGAGGATTAAACCTCATAAAAAGATGATTCTTTTCTTGTACATATCTAATGTTGAATCCACTGTCAAATAGAATGCAGGGCTTGGTGTCACAGAGTAAAACAAGTCAATTAATGAAAGCTCAGACAACAAGTGCAGTTGATTTGCTTTTATTGACCATTATTATTGAAACTAATGGAAGAGATCACAGAAAAGCTCAAAGAAAGGAGGTTTACTTGTAATCAGAATGCCTGTACAAATACCAAGCATGAAAAGCAAGGGTGAGATGACACTTCATTTACCAGCAACCTGAAGGAACAGTCATAGGTCGTGGGCCATGTAGTACTAGATTCTAATAGCGCTGCTTATTTATGGCTCTCATTGCAATGGCCATCCTCATGTAGAGTAGCAATTTAAAGCAGTTTATTAAGATGGTAACCACACGTGCAGTTGCTGGAAACCCCATCTTTATATAACATTTGCCACCATAGCTCTGTAACTCTTGCGGATACAGCTTTTTAGTTGTTCTTACAAGTACATTTCTTTACAAAGCAACAGGTAGAAACACTGCCATCAAAATAAGACACAAACTAAACAGAACTGAAGTAGCAGATTGCTGTTTTTAATCTAACTGTATAGCTTTAGGCAGTGACTAACAGTGTTGCCATGTCAGTCAGCAGGCTGATGCATGGGATTATGTCCCAGAGAGGATGAAGTACATGTTTCAGCTCTATCTAGCTTTGTGGACCCTTTTGAATTGATCACAAGAACAAGAAATGATGGAAAAAAATATATTACAGTGTTTAATTTAAAAATGGTAGAAACAGTCTTAAAATTCTACTGAAGGATTTAGTGAATTTACGGGAGTATCTAAGAGCCCATATTTTCTATACTTTCTAACCTTTGTTCTTCTTCAATTTACTGGGGGCCACCTTATGAGCTGGAGGCTCCGGCAACTGCTTGGTGGGTTCTCCACATTCTATAGATACACAGCCGCACTCCGTTACATAGGTGTAGGTGAACTCAATTGTTGTGTCATCTGGACAAAGTAACGTGATATTTTGCTTGCCGGTTGCTAACTCCTGACAGCAGGTGCAGTTATGTGAAATCATATTTGCTTCAGCAGAATATCTGTCAGAGAACCAAGAGGAAATATTACTTAGATTATTGGCGTCTAGATATACAAAAATAAATTATCGATCTATCAACTAGTACTACATCAAAAATATTAGATCTGCATGCACATCCTGTCAATTTCTTTGATTATAAATGTCTATTTTCACATTTTTAACTGTCTATGTCCTGCTGCCATTAATCCCTGCCCCAGCGGAGGCACTGCAGCATCACCAGTGTGATTACGGTGCGGCAAATTGACAAAGCTAGTGTTCATTATAAATGTGGACGTAGGACACAGGAATTTGTAATGGAAATACAAAAATTAGGAAATGACTTTAAACAGAGGACTGACTGCCACCTGGGTGTAACTGTAGCATAACAAGTTTACATAGACTGTTTCTATTATAATTGTGGACATAGACATTTATAACAGAAATGTATGAAAATAAAGACAGAGGGGTAGATTTTCCCGAACCTGTTGGGAAGAAGGCGGGACTTCCCCTTTCGGGTTTTTGACCCGCCTACTTCGACGTCCGGCCAATCCGCGCGATTTTCCCTTGATTGACCTTGTTGAGCCCACCCAGCGGGCTCAGCAGGCCAATTAAGGGCCACCCGACAACAGGTGACGTCACAGACTGCAATTTCATCTGTCAAGAGTTTTTGACAGATGAAATATCAGCGTTTCACAGCTATTTGAAGCTATGAAACACTGAGTTCTAACATGAGTCCTTCTGCACAGACTCAGTTAGAACTCTCACCGGCACTCAAAGCTGAAGGCTGTCACTTTTGACAGATCGCAGCCATTCAGCTTTCAGTTCCGGCTGAGTGATGCGCTCCTTATGGCTACAGGAAGAAAGGCTGATAAGGTAAGTAAAACTTCTTTACACACTTTAGACACACCAAACACACTTACCTTTGCACTCATGCACCCATCACTCACCTGAACACCGACATCGCGACCCCTCCAACTCCTTCAACCCGACGGCCCGCCTGCTCTAACCTGGCGTGGTTTGGAGCCATCGGGGAAACCCACACGAAACCCCTCAAAATAGGGATTAGGCTAAAAACTGCTTGTTAACTACCTGTTAACAGGCAGTTAATTGGCACTAATCCCTTGCCACCTGGTTTCGGCGGGTCCCACTGCGGGGCGGGTACCCGCCGCCCCTGAAACTTACATGGGGCGGGGTTTTGGGCGGGATGGTGTCGGGACCCCTAAATTCGGGATTTTCCCCCCCACACGCCTGAAACCCCGCCTGACGGCTCCACGAAAATCTAGCCCAGGATGTTTAAATTCAAAATGAGCAATGATCCTATTTTCCCCCAACCGCTAGCCCTGCTTCACCTGAAGACTACACTTGGGTCGAGCCAAGGTCCCTCTGAATTTCCTCAGAGCTGCTCCTGCTCTGCCCCTGTTACCTTACCGAAAGTGCAGTGTAGTTAGTTCCCATGTGGAACAGGACCACTGGCTCACCCAAACAACTCTACAGTCTGTGTGTATGCTCCTTGATGTCATTCACCTTACCTTCAAGGACACAACATAGTGTTCTGGATTCCAAGTCATGTCCAAAAACACAGGAGGTCATTTCTATCTTCACCGCTTGGGTGGAAAACTGGCGAAACGGATTGCCTTGCCTGTTATAGATCTTGCCCGATTTTCATTTCATTTCTGCCAGTCTGCCCCCATACAAGCTTAATCTTTTGATCTTAGAGACCCCATTAATAGCACCTGTCTCCCCAGAAAACTATGCTCCATGGGGCCATGGCCCACAATTTCCACCAACCCTCTTGTTTCTTTCCGAAACAGGCTGTAGAATCAGTCAACTCCTCACATTCCAGACCAGGGAAGCAGTTGACTAGTTTCAGCCTCCTGACCACATTTTTTATTTAGATGGAATCTGTAAACCTAAAACAATTCAAGGACAGAGGCATAGCACATGGACCAGGCTAACAATGTAACAATGAGGATAATCCTGCCCCAAATAAAAAATACTTAAGATAATTGGGCTGCTTTTAGCTCTTGCCAGGAAGCCAGCAGGAGCAGACAGCGATTCTGCACAGGAGTCTTCATTGGAGGCCCAGTAGATTTTAACAGCTGCGAATCATTTGAATGTCACTGGTCAGCTTCCTGGCCATTTCCTCACTTGCTTCCCAACAGGTTCACCTGCTGAAATCCAGTGGGAGCCTCAACTGCTGCCAAAACCAGAGGCAATAATCACAGATCGGCAGGAACAGAGCTGCAAATAGAGCTGGTCAATCTTAACTGCACCATTCCAAGCAATCGGGGACAGTTAAAATTGGCCACTGTCTCAGCTGTATCTTGCTTTGTGCCAACTATCTCTTCTAGCTGTTCTTCTGTCCCAAATCACAGTCATTTTACTTCCAGTAAATAATACACAACGTTACTTCAGACTCAAAAGATTTTCTTCCCAACGGTTCTCTCAGGCTGAGAATTTTGCCCAGACTGACTGCAAACTGTCTGATATTTCTCACAGACGTTTCTCCCAAACTGTGCACTCCCTCTCTAATGTTTCTCTAGCAAACAGTGCTCAGTCACTAGTTTTTCTCTTAGACTTGATTATCTGGCTAATGTTTCGCTCAGACTGCACTCTTCCTCTCCTTGTTATTTCCCAGACTCTGTGCTCTCTCCCTGTTTCCCAGACTCTGTGCTCTCTCCCTGTTTCCCAGACTCTGTGCTCTCTCCCTGTTTCCTAGACTCTGTGCTCTCTCCCTGTTTCCCAGACTCTGTGCTCTCTCCCTGTTTCCCAGACTCTGTGCTCTCTCCCTGTTTCCCAGTCTCTGTGCTCTCTCCCTGTTTCCCAGACTCTGTGCTCTCTCCCTGTTTCCCAGACTCTGTGCTCTCTCCGTTATTTCCCAGACTCTGTGCTCTCTCCCTGTTGTTTCCCAGACTCTGTGCTCTCTCCCTGTTTCCCAGACTCTGTGCTCTCTCCCTCCTGTTTCCCAGACTCTGTGCTCTCTCCCTGTTTCCCAGACTCTGTGCTCTCTCCCTGTTTCCCAGACTCTGTGCTCTCTCCCTGTTTCCCAGACTCTGTGCTCTCTCCCTGTTGTTTCCCAGACTCTGTGCTCTCTCCCTGTTTCCCAGACTCTGTGCTCTCTCCCTCCTGTTTCCCAGACTCTGTGCTCTCTCCCTGTTTCCCAGACTCTGTGCTCTCTCCCTCTTGTTTCCTAGACTCTGTGCTCTCTCCCTGTTTCCCAGACTCTGTGCTCTCTCCCTGTTGTTTCCCAGACTCTGTGCTCTCTCCCTGTTTCCCAGACTCTGTGCTCTCTCCGTTTCCCAGACTCTGTGCTCTCTCCCTGTTTCCCAGACTCTGTGCTCTCTCCCTGTTATTTCCCAGACTCTGTGCTCTCTCCCGGTTTCCCAGACTCTGAGCTCTCTCCCTGTTTCCCAGACTCTGTGCTCTCTCCCTGTTTCCCAGACTCTGTGCTCTCTCCCTGTTTCCCAGGCTCTGTGCTCTCTCCCTGTTTCCCAGACTCTGTGCTCTCTCCCTGTTTCCCAGATTCTGTGCTCTCTCCCTGTTTCCCAGACTCTGTGCTCTCTCCTTGTTATTTCCCAGACTCTGTGCTCTCTCCCGGTTTCCCAGACTCTGTGCTCTCTCCCTGTTATTTCCCAGACTCTGTGCTCTCTCCCTGTTTCCCAGACTCTGTGCTCTCTCCCTGTTTCCCAGACTCTGTGCTCGCTCCTTGTTATTTCCCAGACTCTGTGCTCTCTCCCTGTTTCTCAGACTGTGTGCTCTCTCCCTGTTTCCCAGACTCTGTGCTCTCTCCCTGTTTCCCAGACTCTGTGCTCTCTCCCTGTTTCCCAGACTCTGTGCTCTCTCCCTGTTATTTCCCAGACTCTGTGCTCTCTCCCTGTTTCCCAGACTCTGTGCTCTCTCCCTGTTATTTCCCAGACTCTGTGCTCTCTCCCTGTTTCCCAGACTCTGTGCTCTCTCCCTGTTGTTTCCCAGACTCTGTGCTCTCTCCCTGTTTCCCAGACTCTGTGCTCTCTCCCTGTTGTTTCCCAGACTCTGTGCTGTCTCCCTGTTTCCCAGACTCTGTGCTCTCTCCCTGTTTCCCAGACTCTGTGCTCTCTCCCTGTTGTTTCCCAGACTCTGTGCTCTCTCCCTGTTTCCCAGACTCTGTGCTCTCTCCCTGTTTCCCAGACTCTGTGCTCTCTCCCTGTTTCCCAGACTCTGTGCTCTCTCCCTGTTTCCCAGACTCTGTGCTCTCTCCCTGTTATTTCCCAGACTCTGTGCTCTCTCCCTGTTTCCCAGACTCTGAGCTCTCTCCCTGTTTCCCAGACTCTTTGCTCTCTCCCTGTTTCCCAGACTCTGTGCTCTCTCCCTGTTATTTCCCAGACTCTGTGCTCTCTCCCTGTTTCCCAGACTCTGTGCTCTCTCCCTGTTTCCCAGACTCTGTGCTCTCTCCCTGTTTCCCAGACTCTGTGCTCTCTCCCTCTTGTTTCCTAGACTCTGTGCTCTCTCCCTGTTTCCCAGACTCTGTGCTCTCTCCCTGTTGTTTCCAAACTCTGTGCTCTCTCCCTATTTCCCAGACTCTGTGCTCTCTCCCTGTTTCCCAGACTCTGTGCTCTCTCCCTGTTATTTCCCAGACTCAGCTCTCTCCCTGTTTCCCAGACTCTGTGCTCTCTCCCTGTTTCCCAGACTCTGTGCTCTCTCCCTGTTTCCCAGACTCTGTGCTCCCTCCCTGTTTCCCAGGCTCTGTGCTCTCTCCCTGTTTCCCAGACTCTGTGCTCTCTCCCTGTTTCCCAGATTCTGTGCTCTCTCCCTGTTTCCCAGACTCTGTGCTCTCTCCTTGTTATTTCCCAGACTCTGTGCTCTCTCCGTTTCCCAGAATCTGTGCTCTCTCCCTGTTATTTCCCAGACTCTGTGCTCTCTCCCTGTTTCCCAGACTCTGTGCTCTCTCCCTGTTTCCCAGACTCTGTGCTTGCTCCTTGTTATTTCCCAGACTCTGTGCTCTCTCCCTGTTTCCCAGACTCTGTGCTCTCTCCCTGTTTCCCAGACTCTGTGCTCTCTCCCTGTTTCCCAGACTCTGTGCTCTCTCCCTGTTTCCCAGACTCTGTGCTCTCTCCCTGTTTCCCAGACTCTGTGCTCTCTCCCTGTTATTTCCCAGACTCTGTGCTCTCTCCCTGTTTCCCAGACTCTGTGCTCTCTCCCTGTTATTTCCCAGACTCTGTGCTCTCTCCCTGTTTCCCAGACTCTGTGCTCTCTCCCTGTTTCCCAGACTCTGTGCTCTCTCCCTGTTTCCCAGACTCTGCGCTCTCTCCCTGTTTCCCAGACTCTGTGCTCTCTCCCTGTTTCCCAGACTCTGCGCTCTCTCCCTGTTTCCCAGACTCTGTGCTCTCTCCCTCTTGTTTCCCAGACTCTGTGCTCTCTCCCTGTTTCCCAGACTCTGTGCTCTCTCCCTGTTGTTTCCCAGACTCTGTGCTCTCTCCCTGTTTCCCAGACTCTGTGCTCTCTCCCTGTTTCCCAGACTCTGTGCTCTCTCCCTGTTTCCCAGACTCTGTGCTCTCTCCCTGTTTCCCAGACTCTGTGCTCTCTCCCTGTTTCCCAGACTCTGTGCTCTCTCCGTTTCCCAGACTCTGGGCTCTCTCCCTCTTGTTTCCTGGACTCTGTGCTCTCTCCCTGTTTCCCAGACTCTGTGCTCTCTCCCTGTTGTTTCCCAGACTCTGTGCTATCTCCCTGTTTTCCAGACTCTGTGCTCTCTCCCTCTTGTTTCCCAGACTCTGTGCTCTCTCCCTGTTTCCCAGACTCTGTGCTCTCTCCCTGTTGTTTCCCAGACTCTGTGCTATCTCCCTGTTTTCCAGAGTCTGTGCTCTCTCC
This sequence comes from Somniosus microcephalus, assembly GCF_052327205.1. NCBI lineage: Eukaryota > Metazoa > Chordata > Chondrichthyes > Squaliformes > Somniosidae > Somniosus > Somniosus microcephalus. The sequence goes on from NW_028225351.1 coordinate 348,546, forward strand.
CTGTTTCCCAGACTCTGTGCGCTCTCCCTGTTTCCCAGACTCTGCGCTCTCTCCCTGTTTCCCAGACTCTGTGCTCTCTCCCTGTTGTTTCCCAGATTCTGTGATCTCTCCCTGTTTCCCAGACTCTGTGCTCTCTCCCTGTTTCCCAGACTCTGTGCTCTCTCCCTGTTTCCCAGACTCTGTGCTCTCTCCCTCTTGTTTCCTAGACTCTGTGCTCTCTCCCTGTTTCCCAGACTCTGTGCTCTCTCCATGTTGTTTCCCAGACTCTGTGCGCTCTTCTCCCTGTTTCCCAGACTCTGTTCTTCTCCCTCTTGTTTCCCAGACTCTGTGCTCTCTCCCTGTTTCCCAGACTCTGTGCTCTATCCCTGTTATTTCCCAGACTCTGTGCTCTCTCCGTTTCCCAGACTCTGAGCTCTCTCCCTGTTTCCCAGACTCTGTGCTCTCGCCCTGTTATTTCCCAGACTCTCTGCTCTCTCCCTGTTTCCCAGACTCTGTGCTCTCTCCCTGTTATTTCCCAGACTCTGTGCTCTCTCCCTCTTGTTTCCCAGACTCTGTGCTCTCTCCCTGTTTCCCAGACTCTGTGCTCTCTCCCTCTTGTTTCCCAGACTCTGTGCTCTCTCCGTTTCCCAGACTCTGTGCTCTCTCCCTGTTTCCCAGACTCTGTGCTCTCTCCCCCTTGTTTCACAGACTCTGTGCTCTCTCCGTTTCCCAGACTCTGAGCTCTCTCCCTGTTTCCCAGACTCTGTGCTCTCTCCCTGTTTCCCAGACTCTGTGCTCTCGCCCTGTTATTTCCCAGACTCTGTGCTCTCTCCCTGTTTCCCAGACTCTGTGCTCTCTCCCTGTTATTTCCCAGACTCTGTGCTCTCTCCCTCTTGTTTCCCACTCTCTGTGCTCTCTCCCTCGTTTCCCAGACTCTGTGCTCTCTCCCTTTTATTTCCCGCAGACTGTGCTCATTTCATGATGTTCTTCCCTGCCTCAACACTCTCTCCCTGATAACAACAGAAAATGCTGGAAAAACTCAGCAAGCCAGGCAACATACGTGGAGAGAGAAATAGAATCAAAGTTTCTGGTCGAAACCCTTCGTCAAGACTTCTCCCTGATGTTTCTCTCAGACTCGGTGCTCTGTATCTCATGTTTCTTGTAATATTTAACTCTTTCTAACTCATGTTTCAGCCAAATTATGGCTCACTCCATGATGTTTGTCTTGGCCTGTGCTTCTTATCTTTCTCTCAGACTCTCACTCTCATGTTTCTCTATACGTACATAGAATACGTCATACAGCGTCCTCCACAGTAAGTCATCGACACTTTTTGTTCAGATCGACATCCATGGTGGTTGATATAGGTTGTGGTTTGTGTAATGCTACAGGACTTTGGAATACCTGCAAATGTGAACATAATTGAGCTCATTAAATTCAGTGAGTTCGATTCAAATTCCAGAATTATTGCATACTTTAAAGATGACAGTAAGACGAGGGGAGAATTTTATATTCAAAATATTGCCTGATTTTGCACTGTAAATGAAAAACTTTGCAAAATCTGGTTTGATATATTATTTTTAAAGTGTTATTTTTTTTTAACCCGCCTACTTCGACGTCCGGCCAATCCGCGCGATTTTCCCTTGATTGACCTTGTTGAGCCCGCCCAGCGGGCTCAGCAGGCCAATTAAGGGCCACCCGGCAACAGGTGACATCACAGACTGCAATTTCATCTGTCAAGAGTTTTTGACAGATGAAATATCAGCATTTCACAGCTATTTGAAGCTATGAAACACTGGCACTCTGAGTTCTAACATGAGTCCTTCTGCACAGACTCAGTTAGAACTCTCACCGGCACTCAAAGCTGAAGGCTGTCACTTTTGACAGATCGCAGCCATTCAGCTTTCAGTTCCAGCTGAGTGATGCGCTCCCGACGCCTACAGGAAGAAAGGCTGTTAAGGTAAGTACAAGTAAGTAAAACTTCTTTACACACGTTAGACACACCAAACACACTTACCTTTGCACTCATGCACCCATCACTCACCTGAGCACCGACATCGCGACCCCTCCAACTCCTTCAACCCAACGGCCCGCCTGCTCTAACCTGGCGTGGTTTGGAGTTGTCGGGAAACCCACACGAAGCCCCTCAAAATAGGGATTAGGCTAAAAACTGCCTGTTAACTACCTGTTAACAGGCAGTTAATTGGCACTAATCCCTTCCCGCCTGGTTTCGGCGGGTCCCAGTGCAGGGCGGGTACCCGCCGCCCCTGAAACTTACGTGGGGCGGGGTTTTGGGCGGGATGGTGTCGGGACCCCCAAATTCGGGATTTTCCCCCCCCCACATGCCTAAAACCCCGTCTGATGGCTCCACGAAAATCTAGCCCTAGGTCTTTTTCCCTGCTAGGCCATTCCATGAAGTCACCAACAGTGAGCTCCTCATGCATCCTGGAGCAGCTCCATAGGAAGCAACAGGGTTAGTGGCTTTGGATCAGCCTGAGTGTCTGTGGGAACCCGGGAAAGCATGCTGGCAGCTGGGTGTTTAATTGGTTATGATGATCTCTATCTTTATGCTTGTTAAAAGGTTTATTCTAAGGACATTGTCATCAAGGATTTGAAGTTTGAAAACAAGAAATTCCTGTGTAGACTACAGCTGATTCATAGAATCATAGAAATTTACAGCACGGAAGGGGCCATTTCAGGCCATCATGTCCATGCCGGCCGACAAAGAGCTCTCCAGCCTAATCCCACTTCCCAGCTCTTGGTCCGTAGCCTTGTAGGTTACGGCACTTCAAGTGCATATCCAAGCGCTTCTTAAATGTGGTGAGGGTTTCTGCCTCTACCACCCTTTCAGGCAGTGAATTCCAGACCCCCACCCCCCTCTGGATGAAGAAATTTCCCTTCAAATCCCCTCGAAATCTCCCCAACAATTACTTTAAATCTATGCCCCCTGGTTGTTGACCCCTCTACCAACGACATAGGTAGAAAGAAGGATGAGGTCCTGCAGGCAGATTTTAGGGAGCTAAGAAAGAGATTAAAAAGCAGGACCTCAAAGGCAGTCATTTCCGGGTTACTCCTGGTGCCACGCGCTAGTGAGTATAGAAATAGGAGGATAGAACAGATGAATGCGTGGCTGGAGAGATGGTGCAGGAGGGAGGGCTTTGGATTCCTGAGGCTTTGGAACCAATTCTGGGGGAGGTGGGACCTGTACAAGCCAGATGGGTTGCACCTCAACAGAACCAGGACCAATATCCTTGTGGTGGGGTTTGCTAGTGCTGTTGGGGAGGGTTTAAATTAGCTTGGCAGGGCGATGGGAACCGGAGAGTAGATTCAGAAAGGAGAGAAGCAAAACTGGAAATGGAAGGCAGAAAATTAGTAAGCAAGTTTGGAAGGCAGAGGAAACAAAGGCTAAATAATAGACAAGGGAGTCTGGCAGTGCTAAATGGCATATACTTCAATGCAAGGAGTCTAGGGAATAAAGCAGATGAGCTGAGGGCACAGATAGACACGTGGGAGTATGATATTATAGCTATTCCTGAAACATGGCTGAAAGAAGGGCAGGAATGGGAACTCAGTTTTCAGACGAGATAGAGAGGGGGATAAAAAAGGAGGGGGGTCGCAATATTGATTAAAGAAACAATTACAGTTGTGAGGGGGGATGATATCTTAGAAGGATCATCAAATGAGGCCATATGGGTTGAACTGAAAAACAAACAAGAGGCAATCACACTGCTGGGAGTGTACTATAGACCCCCAAATAGTCAGAGGGAGATACAAGAGCAAATATGGAGGCACATTTCTTCAGATGTGTTAAAATAGGGCAGTAATAGTAGGGGATTTCAACTTCCCTAATATTAACAGTGAAAAAATTAGTGTGAAAGGTATAGGGGGAGCAGAATTCTTAAAATGCATTCAGGAGAATTTTTTTAGCCAGTACTTGCATGCCCAACAAGAGAGGGGGCAGTTCTGGACCTGGTCTTAGGGAATGAAGCTGGGCAGGTGGAAAGGGTATCAGTGGGAGAGCATATTGGTGGTAGTGATCATAATTCAGTTAGATTTAGGGTAGTTATAGAAAAGGAGAAGGACAGACCAGGAATAAAAGTTCTCAATTGGGGAAAAGCTAATTTACTAAGCTGAGATGGGAAAAAAGTGGACTGGAGACAGAAACTTGAAGGTAAATCAGTGTCAGAGCAGTGGGAGGCATTCAAGGAGGAGATAGTGAGGGTTCAGAGCAAGTATGTTCCCTTAAAGAAAAAGGGTGAGACTAACAAATCTAGAGCTCCCTGGATGTCAAGGGGCATACAGGGTAGGATAAAGAAAAAAAGGGAAGCTTATAACAGATACCGAGGGCTCAGTACTGCAGAAATCCTAGAGGAGTATAGAAAGTGCAGGAGTGGAATTAAAAAGGAAATTAGGAAAGCAAAGAGAGGGCATGAAAAATCATTGGCGAGTAAAATCAAGGAAAACCCAAAGATCTTTTATAAATACATTAAAAGCAAGAGGATAACTAAAGTAAGAGTAGGGCCTGTTAGGGACCATAAAGGTAACCTGTGTGTGGAGGCGGAAGACATGGGTATGGTTCTTAATGAATACTTTGCATCTGTTTTCACAAAAGAGAGGGACGATGCAGACATTGCGATCAGGGAGGAGGAGTGTGAAATATTGGATGAAATAAACATAGTGAAAGAGGAAGTATTAAAGGGTTTAGCATCTTTGAAAGTGTTTAAATCCCCAGGACCGGATGAAATGTATCTCAGACTGTTAAGAGAAGTAAGAAAGGAAATAGCAGAGGCTTTAACCATCATTTTCCAATCCTTTCTGGCTACAGGTGTGGTGCCGAAGGACTAGAGGACTGCTAACGTGGTACCATTGTTTAAAAAGGGAGAAAGGGATAGACCGAATAATTACAGGCCGGTCAGCCTAACCTCGGTGGTGGGAAAAGAGCTGATTGGTGAGTAGCTGGGGAGTGTTTTTTTGTTAAGTTTTAAGTTTATTTCTGCTGGATTAGTTCTTAGTCTATTAACTAGAGGCATGGCAGGGCAGCTCAGTCCTGTGAAGTGCACATCCTGTGCCATGTGGGAAGTCCTGGATGCTCCGTGTAGCCTGGACGACTACATGTGCGGGAAGTGTCATCAGCTACAGCAACTCGAGCTCTAGGTTTCGGAATTGAAGCGGCGGCTGGAGTCACTGCGGAGCATCCGCGAGGCTGAGAGTTACGTGGATAGCACATTTCTAGAGGTGGTCACCCCGCAGCTTAAGAGTATGCAGGCAGAGAGGGAATGGGTGACCGCCAGAAAGAAAAGGAGGACCAGGCAGGTAGTGCAGGCATCCCTAGAGTGCATCGCGCTCTCCAACCAGTATTCTGTTCTGAGTACTGGTGAGGGTGATGGTTCCTCTGGGGAGTGCAGCCAGAGTCAAGTCCACGGCACCACGGATGGCTCAGCTGCACAGGGGGGGAGGAAAAAGAGTGGACGAGCAATCGTGGTGGGGGAGCAGACAGGCGTTTCTGTGGCCATACACGTGACTCTAAGATGGTATGTTGCCTCCCTGGTGCCAGAGTCAAGGATGTCATTGAGCAGCTGCAGGACACTCTGAGGGGGGAGGGTGAACAGCTAGAGGTCATTATCCATATCGGTGCCAACAACATAGGCAGAAAGAGGAATGAGGTCCTGCAGGCAGAGTTTATACGTGGCTGGAGAGATGGTGCAGGAGGGAGGGCCTTAGATTCCTGAGGCATTGGGACCGTTTCTGGGGAAGGTGGGACCTATACAAGCTGGACGGGTTACACCTCAACAGAGCAGAGACCAATATTCTCACAGGGAAGTTTGCTAGTACTGTTGGGGAGGGTTTAAACTAACTTGGCAGGGGGATGGGCACCAGCATATAGGAGTAGAAAAGAGGAATAAGGTGCATAAAAGAGTGAGTGTATTGGATAGTACTAGAGAAGAAAGTAGTACTAGAGGCGGAAGTAGTACCACATTAGATAGCAGCAGACTAAGAAAGACTACGAAAAATTCAAAAATGAGTTTAGAATGCATGTACGTAAACGCACAAAGTGTGGTGAATAAGGTTGGTGAGCTACAAGCACAATTAGCTGTGTGGCAATATGATTTTATGGCAATAACGGAAATGTGGCTCAGAAACGGTGAGGACTGGGCACTTAATATTCAAGGGTACAAGGTGTTCAGAAAAGATAGGGAAGGAAAAAAGTAAGGTGGGGTGGCGGTGCTGATTAGGGAAGACATTGTTGTGTTGGAAAGGGAGGATGTTCTTGAGGGGGCAAGGACAGAATCCATTTGGTTAGAATTGAGGAGCAAAAAGGGCATCATCATGCTATTGGGGGTATTCTACAGGCCTCCAAATAGTGAGAGGGAGGTAGAGGAGCAAATCTGCAGGGAAATCGCAGAGATATGCAAGAGCTATAGAGTGATGATATTGGGGGACTTTAATTACTCAACTATCGATTGGGATAATGCTAGGGTAAAGGGAAAGGAGGGGGAGGAATTTCTGGAATGTGTTCAGGAGAATTTCCTTGACCAATATGTTCTTGGCCCAACTAGGAAGGAGGCATTTCTGGATCTGGTGCTCGGGAATGAGGTGGGCCAGGTCGACCAAGTGTCTGTGGGAGAACACTTGGGTACGAGTGATCATCGTATCATAAGATTTAGATTAGCAATGGAGAGGAGCAAGGAACAATCTAGAGTGGAACTTCTAAACTGGAATAAGGCTAACTTCAACGGGATGCGAAAGGATCTAGCCAGGGTAAAATGGAACCAAAGACTGACCGGAAAAACTGTAACGGAACAATGGGTGATCTTAAAGGAGGAGATGTTCCAAGTATAGGCTAGGTACATTCCAACAAGAGGGAAGGGTAAGGGAACCAAAGCAGGGGCTCCTTGGATGACGAGGGAGATAGAGAAGACGATGAAACAAAAAAAGAGGGTGTATGATGCATGTCAGGTGAATTCTTCAAGGGAGAACCAGACCAAATACAATAAATTGAGAGGGGAAGTGAAGATGAAAATAAGATTGGCAAAGAGAGAATATGAGAGTAGAATGGCGGTTAACATAAAAGGGAAGCCAAAAATCTTCTACTGGCATGTAAACAGTAAGCGGGTAGTAAGAGGCGAGAAAGGGCCTATTAGAGACAAAGAAGGTGATATATGCTTAGAGGCACAGGGCAAGGCTAGCATACTCAATGAGTACTTTGTATCGGTGTTTACTAAGGAGGTGGATGTTGACAAAATATCGGTAGAAGTGGAGAAGGTAGAAGCAATGGAAGGAGTGAAAACTGATAGACAGGATGTACAAGAAAGGCTGGGTATGCTTAGAGTGGACAAGTCGCCTGGTCTAGATGGCTTGCATCCCAGGTTGCTAAGGGAATTGGGGGAAGAGATAACAGAAGGGCTTGCCATAATTTTCCAATCTTCCCTAGATGCTGGGAGGTGCCTGAGGATTTGAAAGTGGCAAATGTAACACCATTGTTCAAGAATCCAGGATGATTTGGACATGTTGGGTGATTGGGCAGAAACATGGCAGATGCAATATAATGTGGATAAATGTGAGGTTATCCACTTTGGTGGCAAAAACAGGAAGGCAGATTATTATCTAAATGGCAATAGATTCGGAGAAGAGGAAGTGCAACGAGACCTGGGTGTCCTTGTGCACCAGTCGCTGAAGGTAAGCATGCAGGTGCAGCAGGCGGTTAAGAAGGCAAATGGTATGTTGGCCTTCGTAGCGAGAGGGTTTGAGTACAGGAACAAGGACGTCTTGCTGCAGTTGTACAGGGCCTTGGTGAGACCACATCTTGAGTATTCTGTGCAGTTTTGATCGCCTTATCTGAGGAAGGATGTTCTTGCCATGGAAGAAGTTCAGTGAAGATTCACCAGGCTGATACCTGGGATGGCAGGAATGACGTATGAGGAGAGATTGGGTCGATTAGGCTTGTACTCGCTGGAGTTTAGAAGAATGAGAGGTGATCTCATTGAAACTTACAAAATTCTGACAGGACTGGACAGACTAGAAGCAGGAAGGATGTTCCCGATGGTTGGGGAGTCCAGAACCAGGGGACACAGTCTAAGGATAAAGGGTAGGCCATTTAGGACAGAAATGAGGAGGAATTTCTTCACCCAGTGAGTGGTGAACCTGTGGAACTCTCTACCACAGAAGGCGGTGGAGGCCAGTTCATTAAATATATTCAAGAAGGAGTTGGATATATTTCTTCAGGCTAAAGGGATCAAGGGGTATGGGGAGAAAGCAGGGACTGGGTACTGAATTTGGATGATCAGCTATGATCGCATTGAATGGCGGAGCAGGCTCAAGGGGCCGAATGGCCTACTCCTGCTCCTATCTTCTATGTTTCTATGTTTCTATGAAAGGGTGTAAGGACAATCCTAGTAATTATAGGCTGGTCAGTTTAACATCAGTGGTGGGTAAAGTTTTAGAAACAATAATCAAGGAAAAAATTAACGGGCCCTTGTAGAGGTTTAAGCTAATTAAGGAGAGCCAACACGGATTTGTAAAAGGCAGATCGTGTTTTACTAACCTAATTGAATTTTTTGATGAAGTAACATAGAGGATTGATGAAGGGAATGCAATGGATGTTGTCTACATGGATTTTCGGAAGACGTTTGACGAAGTGCCACATAGAAGGCTGGTTAACAAAATTGAGGCTCATGGAATAGGTGGGTCAGTAGCAGCTTGGATAAGGAATTGGCTTAAGGATAGAAAAAAGCAAGTTGTAGTAAATGGCTGTTTTTCAGAGTGGATGTTGGTAGACAGTGGTGTTCCCCAAGGGTCAGTGCTGGGGCCACTGCTTTTTTAGATATATATAAATGACTTGGATATTGGAATATAGAGTAGAATTTCTAAATTTGTCGATCACACCAAACTTGGGGGTGTGGCAAACAGTGAAGATGATACCAATCGACTACAACAGGACATAGAAAGGCTAGCAGAATGGACAGACAAGTGCCAGATGGAATTTAATACAGAGAAGTGTGAGATGATGCATTTCGGCAGAAGGAACAGGGAGAAGTAATATACACTTAATGGCACAGTTTTAAAGAGTGTGCTGGGACAGAGGGACCTGGGAGTTAATGTGCATCGGTCACTGAAGGTGACAGGACACATTGAGAAAATGGTTAACAACGCATATGGGATCTTGGGCTTCATAATGGAGGTATTGAGTACAAAAGTAGAGAAGTTATGCTGAACCTTTATAAAGCGCTGGTTAGGCCACAACTGGAGTATTGCGTCCAGTTATGGTCACCACACTTTAGGAAGGATGTGAAGGCCCTTCAGAGGGTGCAGAGGAGATTTACCAGAATGGTTCCGGGGATGGGGGATCTTAGCTACAAGGGCAGGTTGGAGAAGCTGGATTTGTTTTCATTAGATCAAAGGAGGTTGAGGGATGATTTGATAGAGGTGCACAAGATTATGATGGGTTTGGATAGGCTAGATGGGGAAAGGCTGTTCCCACTAGTTGATGGACTAGCCGACACAGATTTAAGGTTTTGGGTAAGAGATATAGGGGGGATGTGAGGAAAAACTTTTTTACGCAGCGAGTGGTGATGACCTGGAATTCGCTGCCGACGGAAGTGGTGGAAGCGGAGACACTCAGGCCTAGAAATTCGGTGGCGCCCCAAACCCGGGCGCTGGAATTACCGCTGTGAGCGGAGCCACTTGCGCCATCCTGATATTAAGTTTCAGCGCCCCAAACAGAAGCGCGGCGCTGCTCGAGGCGCCACGCGTCCCTCTTGGGGCGCTGAAACTGAATATCGCAGCACAACGTGCCGCAGCGCCACACGCTGCGGCACGGCACGCTGCATTACTGCAGGCCTTCCTCCCCTTCTTAAAGGGGAGGGGCCTGCACCAGCGCGATCCGAGATCGTGAGTGCCGGCAAAAGAGCCCGGCACCGAGAAGTGCCAGGCCCTTGGGACACAGCCGGCGCTGCCCGGGGTGGGGGGGGGGGGCTCAGGAGGCCGGGGACGGCGGTGCGAGGAGGTGCTGGCAGGCGGCCAGCAAAAAAAATGGCCGCCCCGCACCTCCACTTTAATTAGCGCCACTACAGCCGCAGGTAGGCCCCCCTAACCCTGTCGCAGATTGCGACCGGCGTTACAGCGGGGGGCGCAGCCAAATATCGCGATCGGGGCGGTAGCGGGGCGCTGCGCACACCGATGACGTCATCAGTGGCGGCGCAACGCTACAGGCTAACGCCGCCATTAGCGCCCCGCTAAATATCGCGGGAGGCGTGGCCAGTGGCGCTAAAGCCACTGAGTGCCCTCTTTAGGCGCTAACTGGTGGCGCAGCCCACTGAATATCTAGGCCTCAATCTTTTCAAGGGGAGACTGGATAGGCACTTGAGGGAAATAAACTTGCAGGGCTATGGGGATAGAGCGGGGGAATGGGACTGACTAGGTTGCTCTACAGAGAGTCAGCATGGACTCGATGGGCTGAATGGCCTCCTTCTGTGCCGTTATGACTCTATGACTACAAGTGCTTGACTAATCTACTGGAATTTTTTGAGGATGTAACTGGTAAAATAGATAAGGGAGAACCAGTGGATGTGGTGTATTTGGATTTTCAAAAGGCTTTCGATAAGGTCCCGCATAAGAGATTAGCGTGTAAAATGAAGGCACATGGGATTGGGGGCAAGGTATTGACTGGATAGAGAACTGGTTGGCAGACAGAAAGCAAAGAGTTGGAATAAACGGCTCTTTTTCCGAGTGGCAGGCAGTGACTAGTGGGGTACCGCAGGGATCGGTGCTTGGGCCCCAGCTATTCACAATATATATTAATGATCTGGACGAGGGAACTAGATGTAATATCTCCAAGTTTGCAGACGACACAAAGCTGGGTGGGCGTGTGTGCTGTGAGGAGGATGCCGAGAAACTCCAGTATGATTTGGACAGGTTGGGTGATTGGGCAGAAGCATGGCAGATGCAATATAACGTGGATAAATGCGAGGTTATCCACTTTGGTGTCAAAAACAGGAAGGCAGATTATTATCTAAATGGCAATAGATTCGGAGAAGGGGAAGTGCTTGTGCACCAGTCACTGAAAGTAAGCATTCAGGTGCAGCAGGCGGTTAAGAAGGCAAATGGTATGTTGGCCTTCGTAGCGAGAGGGTTTGAGTACAGGAACAAGGATGTCTTGCTGCAGTTGTACAGGGCCTTGGTGAGGCCACATCTTGAGTATTGTGTGCAGTTTTGGTCGCCTTATCTGAAGAAGGATGTTCTTGCCATGGAAGGAGTGCAGAGAAGATTCACCAGACTGATACCTGGGATGGCAGGAATGACGTTTGAGAAGAGATTGGGTCGATTGGGCTTGTACTCGCTGGAGTTTAGAAGAATGAGAGGGGATCTCATCGAAACTTATAAAATTCTAACAGGACTAAACAGACTAGATGCTGGAAGGATGTTCCCGATGGTCAGGGAGTCCAGAACCAGGGGTCACAGTCTAAGGATAAGGGGTAGGACATTTAGGACAGAGATGAGGAGGAATTTCTTCACCCAGAAAGTGGTGAACCTGTGGAATTCTCTGCCAAAGAAGGCTGTAGAGGCCAATTCATTAAATATATTCAAGAAGGAGTTGGATATATTTCTTAAAGCTAAAGGGATCAAGGGATATGGAGAGAAGGCAGGAACAGGGTACTGAATTTGGATGATCAGCTATGATCTCATTGAATGGCGGAGCAGGCTCGAGAGGCCGAATGGCCTACTCCTGCTCCTATCTTCTATGTTTCTATGATAAGGTCGTTAAGAAGGCATATGGGATACATGCCTTTATTAGCCGAGGCATAGAATATAAGGGCAGGGAGGTTATGAACTGTATAAAACACTAGTTAGGCTGCAGCTAGAGTACTGCGTGCAGTTCTGGTCACCACATTACAGGAAGGATGTGATTGCACTAGAGAGGGTACAGAGGAGATTTACGAGGATGTTGCTTGGGCTGGGGAATTTTAGCTGTGAGGAAAGATTGGATAGGCTGGGCTTGTTCTCTTTGGAACAGGGGAGGCGGAGGGGAGACCTAATTGAGGTGTATTGAGGGGCCCAGATAAAGTGGATAGGAAGGACCTGTTTCCTTTAGCAAAAGGGTCAATAACCAGGGGGCATAGATTTAAAGTAATTGGTAGGAGGTTTAGAGGGGAGTTGAGGAGAATTTTTTTCACCCAGAGGATGGTGGGGGTCTGGAACTCACTGACTGAAAGGGTGGTAGAGGCAGAAAACCTCATCACATTTAAAAAGTACTTGGATGTACACCTGAAGTGCCGTAACCTACAAGGCTACGGACCAAGTGCTGGAAAGTGGGATTAGGCTGGATAGCTCTTTGTCGGCCAGCACGGACAAGATGGGCCGAATGGCCTCCTTCTGCGCTGTAAATTTCTATGATTCTATGAATACGCCAGGTATAGTCTCACCAGGGCCCTATACAAGTGTAGTGCTGTAATAAGGCCTTTAAAGCATAAACATGAATGTACTGACATTTACAGCACACACTTTGTTTAAAGTGGATACTATAATCTAATGGACCCATCAATCAGGAGATCAGCAATGACAGCATCCATTAAAGGAAGCAGTTGTTTGGACCTTGATTCTAATTGTACCATATTTGGAATTTCAGTTGTACCACTTTATGAGCCTTTATTGTTAAATCAAGCTAGGTATTTATATGGTTGTTGTTGCATTAATAATTCCCAGGCTATACCTTTTTCACCCTTTATTCATGAACTGTCTGCTGTGCGATTGTCACTTCCTGAAATAGATCGGCACCAGGTCAGCTATAATTTAGTTAAAGGAAAACCTCTTCGACAAAAGTTTTGCCTGTAAATGTCAGTCCTGATAATTGGAAGTCATAGAGAGACAAAAGGCTTTATATATATATTGGATTTAAATGGGCCCTGATACTTGCTTAGTTGTGGCCAATAATATAAAAACAAATTTACATTTTCAGGATAGCCCAAATCACTTTACAGCCAATTTTAAAGTGTATTCATTATTGTTTTAGAGGTAAACATGGCAGCCAGAGTGGGAGTGGGGCGGAGAATTAAAATGACAGGCGACCGGGAGTTCGGGGTCTCGCTTGCAGACTGAACGGAGGTGTTCCGCAAAGCGGTCACCCAGTCTGCGTTTGGTCTCCACTCTGACCTCGGACTCCTACACTGTTCCAATGAAGCTCAACGTAAGCTTGAGGAACAGCATCTTTTAGATCCAGATGGTGAGACGGATCACGTTCTTCCAACCCCACCACCTTTACACCTGCACCACGTTCTCCCTCTCCTCCTCCTAGACCTGGTTGATTTCTCGGAAAGCTCGGTGCGTGTGTGGCAAGTGACATCATTGGACTGGATGAAATCCGGAAGTCACGACACTGTCACTATTCACTTCATACCCAATAAACCTGTTAACAATCCCTGACCCACACACAATGCCCCATCTGTGGCGGGGAGGGAAGGTCAGGAACTTGTTGGAGGGAGGTCAGGCACCTTGGTGGGGAGGGGGGGAGGAGCTTGGGCAGGGGAGGTAAGGAACCCTGGTGAGGGGGGAGGAGCTTGGGCAGGGGAGGTAAGGAACCCTGGTGAGGGGGGAGGAGCTTGGGCAAGGGAGGTCAGGAACCCCGGTGAGGGGGGAGGAGCTTGGGCAGGGGAGGCCAGGAACCCCGGTGAGGGGGGAGGAGCTTGGGCAGGGGAGGTCAGGAACCCCGATGAGGGGGGAGGAGCTTGGGCAGGGGGGGTCAGGAACCCCGGTGAGGGGGGAGGAGCTTGGGCAGGGGAGGTCAGGAACCCCGGTGAGGGGGGAGGAGCTTGGGCAGGGGAGGTCAGGAACCCCGGTGAGGGGGGAGGAGCTTGGGCAGGGGAGGTCAGGAACCCCGGTGAGGGGGGAGGAGCTTGGGCAGGGGAGGTCAGGAACCCCGGTGAGGGGGGAGGAGCTTGGGCAGGGGAGGTCAGGAACCCCAGTGAGGGGAGAGGGGGGAGGCGGGGGGAGGTCAGGAACCCCGGTGAAGGGGGAGGAGCTTGGGCAGGGGAGAAGGTCAGGAACCCCGGTGAGGGGAGAGGGGGGAGGCGGGGGGAGGAGCTTGGGCAGGGGAGAAGGTCAGGAACCCCGGTGAGGGGGGAGGCGGGAGGAGGAGCTTGGGCAGGGGAGAAGGTCAGGAACCCCGGTGAGGGGGGAGGTGGGGGGAGGAGCTTGGGCAGGGGAGAAGGTCAGGAACCCCGGTGAGGGGGGAGGAGCTTGGGCAGGGGGAGAAGGTCAGGAACCCCGGTGAGGGGGGAGGCGGGGGTAGGAGCTTGGGCAGGGGAGAAGGTCAGGAACCCCGGTGAGGGGGGAGGCGGGGGTAGGAGCTTGGGCAGGGGAGAAGGTCAGGAACCCCGGTGAGGGGGGAGGCGGGGGTAGGAGCTTGGGCAGGGGAGAAGGTCAGGAACCCCGGTGAGGGGGGAGGCGGGGGTAGGAGCTTGGGCAGGGGAGAAGGTCAGGAACCCCGGTGAGGGGGGAGGCGGGGGGAGGAGCTTGGACAGGGGAGAAGTTCAGGAACCCCGGTGAGGGGGGAGGCGGGGGGAGGAGCTTGGGCAGGGGAGACGGTCAGGAACCCCGGTGAGGTGGGGCGGGGGGGGGAGAAACTTGGGCAGGGAAGAAGGTCAGGAACCCGGGGAGGAAGAAAGTCTGGAACGTGGGCAGGGAGAGAAGGTCAGGAACTTGGGTGGGGAGGTCAGAAACTTGGGGGGGAGGAGGTTAGGCACTTTGGGGAGGGCAGGTCAGAAACTTGGGGGGAGAAGGTCAGGAACTTGGGCGGGGGGGAGGTCAGGAACTTGTGGGGGAAAGGTCAGGGTCAGGAACCTGGGGGAGGGAAAAGGTTAGAAACTCAGGGGGGTGGGTGGGGCTGGGAGGAAGGTTAGGAATTTGTTTGGGGGGTGGGAGAAGGTCTTAACCCACGAGGGTAAGCCCTGTCTGTTCTATGTTCCTGGGACTAGGGACAGGGTCACTGGCAAGTCTTGGAAACTAAGCAGAGCCAGGCCTGGTTAGTACCTGGAGGGGTGACCATCAGGGAAGACCAGGTGCAGAAGGTCACGGAAGGAGCCCCGAGGAGGGGCGGTTGGTGAGAAGGTCACGGAAGGAGCCCCGAGGAGGGGCGGTTGGTGAGAAGGTCACGGAAGGAGCCCCGGGAGGGGCGGCTGGTGAGCAGGCCCGGGCGTTGGGCTGAAGATTGTCGGACAGGAGGAATGGTGGAAATGGAATGGCGGCGCGCACAGACGCAGTGGCTTTGCTTCTCCCAGGACGGTGCTATTTACGTTTAATGTTAATGTTATTTGTACTAGACTCATGGGAGCTTGCAAGATCACATTTCGTTGTTCATGTACTTGTGCATTGTACAATGACAATAAAGTTGAATTATTATTATTATTATGTGTGTTCTGTTCTGTCTGGAGCCTGGCAGCCAGAATGGCTCGAATTACACTTTGCATTCTAATTGATTACTTAGGCATGCAGGATCTAATTACACATTCCAGAGAAACTGCTGGGTGTGTCTTGTCATCCCAGGAAACCAGTCAGAAATCAGGTCTCATCCTCCAAGGTGACCAATCAGAAATCTGGTGTTGGAAATAAAACGCGACCATAATTCAGAGCCACAAAGAGGTTTCATAATTGTTTAAATATGCTACTTACATGTCTGACAACAGCCATCTGAGTCCATGTGTATCGTTCCCTGTCACAGAGTAAACCATTAGAAATGAAGTTATTTGAAAGCATAAATCTAACAAAACCTCTGGTCATTTCATTTTACAGAAAAGATTTTGTTCTTTTTATTCAAAGAAATGAATATATAATCGTTTTGCACTCACAGGCTCACAGTTATCATGATCCAGAGAGGGGCACCATTGATTATAGATGTTTGGAACAAAGTGAGACCCTATTTTCTCACATTTGTATTTAGTGCAGTTGTTCTTTGAATCTGATATTGTAGCTCCAGGCTGTGCAATAATAGGAAAGAAAAAGTTTTAAATGACAAAGAAATACATAAAAAATTTGGAGCTTTGGGCTCCAACAGTGCGTCGATCTTTACTACAACAACAACAATATGCACTGAATATCAAAGGGGGTGATTTATCTTTCCCTTCATATAAGAAACTCTAATACTGTGATCTCATCCCAAACTGTAAAATCATGAATTGTTCTAATAATCAAAGCCACAATTACTAATGTACTATGAAAAATTACACAAACTTTCCACAGTATAATAAGTACCTTTCATCCTGGCCATTACATGCGAAATGCCTATTGATATTGAATAAATGCCAAGCTGCAGGTTAATTTATTTACCCTATCCACTTAACATACATGTGTTATAGCAATTGTATTATACACTCCATCAGTCCATATTGCATCTGTGCTTGATGACATGTCACATAATAAAAAAGGATTTTAAAAGCCTGAACTAATAATCCTTCATATATAACAAATGTAGAAAAGGGATATTGTAATTTGGTAAAGTCTACATTGTGCACCAAGACTAGTAAAATAGGTGTGAATCTGGATGTTTAGAAGGATGATTGACTTTATTAAATACGTTCTCTAATTTTACTCAGGGTTTGACACTTCTGTCGGGGCGGGGGGGAAATCATATCAGGTTGAGATAGGTCGGAGGCATTTGCAGTTTACTCCAAATGACTTCATTGGTGGGCCCAGAGTTTCTTCCCCAAAATCACCATAAGAATGTTGTTATATGAGCAGACAGGGGCAAAAATTTGGTTTTGCATAGGATTTAGGTGTGGGTGCATAAAAAACTCACTCACAAATGGGCAGGCATATTATGATATCGTGCAAATAAAGGAAATACATCAAATGGCATATTTCCCAACATGTATGCCCTAGCAATGCTGGGCACAAGGGACTCCTGGCCACCCGCGCCATTTATACTGCAACTGGGGTACCTCCTCAATTTGGGGGGAGCGCCATAGGAGCTTGCTGTGGCACTTTGCTGCAGGATAAATGGAGCAGCTGTGCCACTCACTGAATTTCCAAAATAAAGGGCCTTTTTTAAATAGGCTGGTTTCACTTTTTGATTGATTGCAGAAGAAAAATCTCCAAATCTTTACTGTTTCTTTCTTAAGGCCATGTTGCATTTTTGATTCAAATGGTGCAAGTTGTTCTTTTTTATAATTCAGTTCCTTTGGTTAAATCTTCACTTTTTGTGGAACAAAGCTACTTGACAATTACAAACACATTTCTTTATTATGAGTTAGGATATGGTTCAAGGATGAATCCACAAAATATTTCAAGTAGTCTCTTTAAACAACAGAATGATTGAATGTCACATGCAAAAGTAACCCCTCAATGCTTTAAATAGATGCCAATCATTATGGTGATTGACTTCTGAAATGTAATATGCATACCTGAAAGATTATTGGTTGCTTATTTGGCATCTCAATTATACAGTCAACCTGGGTACAATTTCCACAACATTGTCCTTTCACCTCCTTATACTCAAAGCCCTGTGGGGAAACATACAGAACATTGATGATTACTCTCCTTTCACCAACTATGTAAGATTATCATGGATTAGTTGGTTTTTAGAATACTTGCTTTACTATCTTATAATCATCAGTATCTTATGATCATCAGTAATGGATTTATAATTGTGTGTAAGAATTAAATATAAAAGTCTGTAATCATCAACTGTATGCAATGGTAACCTGAATTATATATGACAGGCAACCCTTTTGCTTATAATTAAAAGTCTGTGAATAAGCTGTAACCAGACAACCTGGGTGAGAAGGAGGATTGCTATAGTCGAATAGTGAGGCTGTGGGTGAAGGTTGGATATTAGCCAGCAGTAAGGATGAGACAGAGTGCAGCTAGCCTGGGAACAGTTAGCTGCAGCTTCCACTGTTTTGGAATGTTATACTATCCGCAGTGAATTATAAAAACAAAGGCCAACAGCAAGGGCCGTATCTGAACCGATGGAGACATATTCCGTTTCCATTGCCATAACTACCCCAGACATGAGTCTTGGTGGTCATAAGACTAGAACCTACATAAACCAGGGTGCTGCGAGCATATAGGCCGCAATTTTGCTAACCTTGGCGAGCAATGTTGGTGGCGGGTCCCGACCCTGCTGCTGTCTCTGTCCTGGCCTTTGAAATGAATTTTCCTTGATTGAGCTTGTTATGCCCGCCCAGCTTGTTTTCTGGCCAATTAGAGGATGCGGGTCTGGTGACGTCATTTGATGATGCGTCATCAGCCAGTTTCCTTAAAGGGACCATGGCCAACTTTATTTTGACATTTGTGCTGTCAGTGTTCTACAGCATTGAGGTGTTGCAAACACTGACAAGCACTGCACAGAGATGCAGGGCTGCACCCAGCATGCAGGGAGGTCCTCTTTCTTTCCCATAGGCAGAAGAGACCTCCCCAGGAGATCAACACAGCCTGTTTGCACATTGCAGAGGAGGGTACAAGCAGGGATGTGGTCAGGAGGACCTGGGTGCATGTCACAATCGTTTCAATGATCTCAGTAGATCATGAAACATTAGTACAAAGCTACACTCAACCTCATCCTGCTGTGCCTTTCATCACATCCCCATCAATCTGCCTTCCCTACCCTACTCCTGCATATCCTTACTCACATCAACTTACCTTGCACCTCCACCCATCCCTCTCTATCTACATTATCACATCTCCATCTCACTAGCCACCCCTCACACTCACCCTCATCCTAGTGCAATCACACCAGCTAACAACACACAAGGGTAGGCCGGCGCGGACACGATGGGCCGAAGGGCCTCTATCCGTGCTGTGTAACTCTATGACTCTATGACTTGGGTGTTTTATGCAATGTTCATGTAAAGTTTCTGGTAATATGTTGTCAAACATTGAAACCTTTATTTTCAACACTTTGCGTTCTTCGACAGATTTGTGTGCACCTTTGGAGGTGACTTAGTGAGTTGCAATGAATGGTGAGACATAACGATGCCTCCCCTCCCCCTCCCACCCTGCAATTGTGATGAATGTGAAAGGAATGGCTTGGGCATTGCAGGGAAGTTTTGTGGTGTTGGTGTGTGGTGGTGCCAACCTGGCGCATCATTTGGCAGCCAGGGTGTACAGCGTCAAGTGAAGTAAATCTGGCCATGGTGAGACCATCCCTGGCCTCCCGGGCAACAATGTGGTCATGTGCTGATGCCCTGTGTCCTGTGCAGCATCAGTTGATTGCGGAGAAGGTTGGTGGTGGTGTTGTTAGTGCTGCTGGTGTTGGGGCTGATCGTGGTGGGATTCTGAGGACCAAAGTGAGAGAGTATAAAGGGCACCCATGCTAATGGAATAGATGGCAGGTGAAGTAGAGATGACAGAAGTGATCTGTCAATGGTGAGAGAGGTAATGAGGATGGAGGCTTGTGTAAAGACTTGGAGCATGGTGAATCTGTTGTGGAAATGCAGCGAGGAAGAGCTTGTGTCTGAGGGAAGATATCTCTGTAAGGTGGGAGCTTTTACTGTACATTTGAAGCTGTCAACTCAACAACTGATTCAATGGCCACTGAACTCCCGCCTCAGCTTGACCAGCATGGACCCCATGGGTGAGCTGTCAAATGCAGAAGATAAGCTGAAATTCATTCTTAAGTGGCTCTAAACAAGCCATTAATTACCTGAATTGGGTCCCCCACTGTAAACCCGCCGCTACGTGTTGGGTCTGCTCAGCGCTGACAGACCCGACATTGGGCAAAGGCGCGTGGTGGTGAGTACACAGCGGGATCCCGACCCGCTGGGGAAAAAAGCACTTTCCCACCTGACCTGCCACCGATCGCGCCCGCTGACCCCCCGGAAAATCCAGCCCATAATCTTTATGATTGGATTTTGGGTTTGGATGTCAACCAGTGACTGATTCAGGAGGACTTCATAGGTTTTGAATGAGAGTAAGGGTATAAGAAGGGGGTCTTAACAGCCATAAATTGTAGGAAATTTCAGGAGTAGAAGATTTCAGAGACACAGTAGAAGATTTCAGGAAGAATGAAGGAGACACCTGGGAGATGAAGAGAGACAGCAGACACAGGGTGGCTTCTACCTAGAGTATAAGTGTTAATATAAGTCTCAATTATAAGTTAAATCACTGTCCCCAATACAGGCGAACCTCGAATCATTTGGAACCAGGGTCCCTCTGGAATCTAATATAAATTGGTGAGCTGAGCCAGGAGGTTGATTGGCAGCTGATTCTTTTATAAAGTATTCGGTGCAGGCAAGATCCTAGGACTGGTGTGGTTAGCGCGACCTAGTCAGTTAAGGAAAGAAAACCTTCAGGGGGAGTAGGACACTGCGACCTACCAGTAGTAATAGCAACAAGTTAGTAAAATGGTGGGCTTGACAGATTGGATTTTGGGTTTGGGTGTCTGCCAGTGATTGGTGCAGGAGGACTCCATAGGTTTTGAATGAGAGTAAGGGTCTAATAAGTTGGGCATGTCACTGATAAAGAGTTTGGAACATTAAGTGTAACTGTTTTAGTATTGTTTCTGACGTGTCCAGAAGCAGACTCATGTCAGATGCCAATAGAGAGGGTCCAGAGCCAAGTATCTCTGGGAAAGGTCGAATTAGACAAAGGGAAGCGCTTGTTAGGTTATGTTGCCCATTTCTGTGCACAGCGCAGTGAAGTAAGAGAAGGGAAACATTTAGAAGCACAGGGAATAAAAGAAGGGGAACATTTGGAAATGCAGAAAATAATAGAGAGGGAAAAATAATGCCAGCAGCTTGAAACCAGGAATCTGGAAACTCAGCAAATGAAGTGAAAAAAACAAGGAATTAGTGAATAAGCTGCTGAGACGACAGTTTAAAAGGCAGAAAAAAAGAAAATGTACAGTTGAAACTGTCACTGAAGATGATGGTATATGCTGCCAGCTTCTGTGCCAAGAAAAATAAAATACAAGTTTACTGAGTGAAAGGAACCTTGAAGGACGCTGGGATTTCAGTTTGTGTGAAAGTGTGAGTTAAAGTGTGGAAGTTTTCCTGACCATGAATGTTTAAGAAGTTACAGCATTTCTTTTGTCTGAAAGTCTGTCTTTAAAGAAAGTGTTATGTTTGTTTTAGCTCCACCCACTTTTCTGTGCACAGAACTAAAAGCCTTTGTAGTCTTGTCTTGGACGTTGGAAGCATTTTTAATTGATGTCTTTCCTGTAAGCGTGTGTTGTTTTAAGTTTATTAATTGTCTGCTCTATGCATGCATACACATGTGTATTATTTTTTAGATACGTGAGCTGATTTAAACTGTGAATATTCTTGGGCTCGCGACCTGGGAATATCACATAAATTTTGGCACTTTGAGTGCATAACCCATTACAGGGATCAATATTTCTAAGTTGTGTGAATGTGTGAATACGTTGAGTATGTTCATTTTTATTTAGGATTGTGCGCCCAGAATGAAAAAAAAACTTTGAACTACAATTTAAGTTAAATATGCTGGTGTGGAAAGGCTGAGAAAAGCAAAAACAAAAAAATTTGTTTAACAAAAGCTAAGTTTCAGTCTAAGATTTAGCCTTGGAGTTGCGGCTGCTGTGGTGAAATTTCCAAAGCAGTTTGATTTTATTTGTTTAAATGTGAAAGCTAATTTTTCTCCAGTTATATTCAGCATTTTTACAGCCATTTGGAAAGGCCTCTGATAAAAAAAAATATAGATGACGTAATCGACTGTATAAGCATGTGGTATTTTATTTTATTTATCTGTTCTGTATTATGTTTAGTTCATAAAATATTGGTCTGAATTAAATTGGAATTATTGAGAATAACTAACGTATTAAAATGTGAAAACCCGACTTTTATTGCGGCCACAGTGAAATTCTGGTTATTATTTTAAATAATGTGAAGGTTTCTAGTTCTGGATGGGAGACTTTCACATTGGCAGTTTTGAATTTCCTAAATGTTTAATGATTTGAATTGGAATTTTGGGACATTTCTTTCTTTATTTGAGGTGATTCTGATTGTTTAAACATCTTGGTTGTATTGGAAAATCTTGGAGTTGGAAACCTTTTTTAAAAAAATGCTAAAATCAATTGGAGTTTAGTCTAAAATGCTGTCTTCCCTGATGAGGGTGTTTTAGTTAAAGTTAACAATGACAGCTTTACCAATGATTTTTACTGTTTTAACAGATTTTAAATTCCTAAGGAAGTTTTGAAGGTACAAAGACTTGGAAAAAAAGTTTCGATCGGGAAAGTTTTGTTAAAATTCACATGAAGTGACGCAATTACGTGCAGCTGACAATATTTTGCTCCACCTTCTTAAGTTAACCCTTTCCGCTGACAGCTTTTTTTTTTAAGTGGATATTTTCTCACAATGACAGAAGGAATTTTATGATTTGACAAATAACCCCTTGAGGTCTGAAGCAGAGCCACAGTGGATTTTCTTTTGTTTTAAACAGGTGACCATGGCTTTTCAGATCACATGAATATTGATGACGTAGCAGGATATCCACCAGTTTTAAGAATTTAAGAATTTATCTGCAGACATCGGCAGACATCAAACGTCACAACATGGTGACGATTTGGACTAAAGGCTTTGGGGGAGAAATTGGGTATGGCCCCGCTTGGGGCGCTAGAATTGGCGATGCGCAAATTTTATCGCCAGGCGCAACTTATCGCCACCTCCAGCGATATTGAGTTGCTGCGCCCCTGAGGGTGATTGCGGCGTTAAATCAGGCGCTGCACGGGACTCCTAAGGCGCTAACCTGCCGGCGCTACTCAATATCTGGGTGGACGGGCGCAGCGCAGGTGCTGTCAATAATCGATGACCACGAGACATGCAGGCGCCGGCGAGCTCTTAAAGGGGCGGGTCATTTAGCTTCAGCAGCCAGACTCATCGCTCTGTAGGCCTCAATTTCGGTGCTGTGCAAACTGAGGCATTGCAAACTTTGACAAGATGGAGAGGGTGAGGCAGAGAGTGGAGCGCTTTTCCCAAAGGGCATTGGATGCTTTGGTTGATGCAGTGGAGCGCCGGCGAGCAGTGCTGTACCCTGACAATGGCAAGAGGCCTCCTCAGAACGAGTACCACAGAGCTTGGAGGGAAGTTTGTCAAAGAGTCAACTCCAGCAGCGTGGCGGCCAGGACTCCTGTGCAATGCAGAAAGAAGTTTAATGATCTCACTCGGGTCGTTAGGGTGAGTGGCTTGTTGGCAATCTTCTTCATCCCTCCATCTGCACCTGACTTTAATGGCCAGAGGGTGCGCGATGCCCCAATGGCCATCTGTCAGCCAGCACCCATGGCCCTTTCTGGGAACGCACACGCACATTCAACTCAGGGCATACTGTAAGGGCTGATCCACCATGGGGGGGCATGAGATGACAACTCAGGGCATACTGTAAGGGCTGATCCACCATGGGGGGGCATGAGATGACAACACAGGGCATACTGTAAGGGCTGATCCACCATGGGGGGGCATGAGATGACAACACAGGGCATACTGTAAGGGCTGATCCACCATGGGGGGGCATGAGATGACAACTCAGGGCAGCATGTTTCAGAACTTCCCGTCCTTTCTCCTGCAGGGCAAGCTGGCCAGGAACCGGAGGGAACAGGCGGGGGCCCTCCTCAGCTGCAGGAACTGACGGACCTGGAGGAAAGTGTCCACCAGATTGCTGGAGGCAGGATGATTGGTCCTGTCACCACTGGAGCTGCCGACCCCATTGTGCACAGCGATGGTAAGGCCATCACCTTTTTGAACTCTCTCCTTCCACTTGTTCCCCCCACCAGCATGCTTTTTCAGTCTGGACCCATGTCAGAGCACTGCAGCACTCTTGCATCCCTTGCTACCACCCTGGCCTTTCGCTAAATCCACTCTTCAACCTCCCTGCTTTCAGATGCTGCATCACCAGCTTGGGAGCCGGACCATCCGTCCCACCCTCAGGCGAGCCAGCCCATCTGCAGACTGGGGATAGTGCTTCCCTGGAAGGGAGCGGGGGGGGATGGATCTGAGGAGGAACCAGTTGCAGGAACCACCGGCTTCAGGGCAGCCCTGGAAAAGACTGCCCAGGGCGTCGCGACATCACTGGAAAGGACTGTCCAGGGCGTCGCGACATCACTGGAAAGGACTGTCCAGGGCTTCACCAATGCACTGGCACCTGCCACGCAGTCCCTCGCTGGCCTCATGCAGAGGCAGATTGAGGCCACACAAGCACTGACTGCTGCCACCCTCCATGGTTCAGGCAGGATTACCCGGGGCCCTTGCAGCACCACATCAGGCCAGCAATCTGTGGACCAGCCGATGGGTCCGCATGCTGCGGTGCTACCCCGTCAGAGTGCCAGTGTGTCGGCCGACCACGGAGCTGGTGTCCGCTCTCAGGATGTCAGCATTCCTGATGCCAACGCTGGTACGTCTCCACTGCAGCTGCCATCACCTGCAGGACAGACTGCTTCCACCCATGCCCAATTGGAGCAGTCAGCATCCGGCCCCTCCAAGTCCAGAGTCTGTCCAGGCCGTCCCTCAGGGGCATCAGCGCTTTCGGGCAGTCAGCAGGCGTCCCCCAGCCTTCATGCAGCCACTGGGGTCCCATTACGGAGGAGCTGCAGGGAGGGAAGGGGCCGTTCGCGCAAGAGAAGTAGATCTCCATCAAAGGGGAAAGAGTAGAAGGAGCTGCAGAAACGTCCTATTTCTAGAAATCAAGGCCGTGGATGGTGGTCTGAATGTTAGTCATGTTTTGGATAGTCTCCCGGGTGTGCGAGGCACGTGTTCTGAATGTTTTGGATAGTCTCCCGGGTGTGCGAGGCACTTATGTGTTAGTTTGTTAGTTAAGCTTTCAGTTGCCATTGCTTTGTCATGTTGGAAGGAAGCACAGTTTTCAAAATAAAAGAAGATTTTTAATGTCATTGGCCATGTCTGCTATTTACAATCATTGTGGCCTTCATAGGCTCTGGGTTATCCGAATGGTTCCATTCGTGGTCTTCCAATGGCACCAAGCAGTCCGTGAGAGGGGCCTAGAACCGACTCCTTATCAGCCTCAGACGGACGGCCCTTACAGTTTCTCGGACCCTCCCATCTTGGTCCTCCTCCTCCTCCTCCTCCTGCTCCTCCTGCTCCTCCTCCTGCTCCTCCTCCTGCTCCTCCTCCTCCTCTGCTGGTCCTTCAATGTCTGCTGGCATTGGCTGGGTGCGCAGGGTGGCGAGGTTATGGAGCATGCAGCAGACAACGACGAAGTGGGAGGCTCTCTTTGGTGAGTACTGCAAGGCTCCCCCCGAATGGTTCAAACAGCAGAACCGCTGCTTGAGCACGCCGATTGTGTGCTCCACAATGTTCCTCGTCGCCTGATGGCTGACGTTGTAGTACTCTTCTGCAGGGGTGCTGGGCGTACGGAGCGGGGTCTTCAGCCATGGGCACAGTGGATAGCCCTTGTTGCCGACAAGCCAGCCTTCTGGGTGAGCCGGGGCCTCGAAAAGGTCAGCGACTGAAGTCTGGCGCAGGATGAAAGCGTCGTGGCTGCTGCCTAGGAACTGAGCATTGACCCCGAGCATCAGCTGTCAGTGGTCACAGACCAGCTGCACATTCAAGGAGTGGAACCCCTTGCGGTTGCGGAACTCCTCAGGATTCTGTACAGGCGCCCGCAAAGCCACGTGCGTGCAGTCAATGGCGCCCTGCACCATGGGGAAGTCCGCTATTGCCACGAAGCCCTCTGCGCGCTCCCGCTGCTTCTCCAGTGTCACTTTGAAGGAGGTGTACTGACGCCGCCTTTTAAACAGGGCATCTGTAACCTGCTGGATGCAGCTATGCACCGCAAACTGGGATATGTTGGCAATGTCCCCAGTTGCTGACTGGAAGGAGCCGGTCGCATAGAAATTCAATGCCACTGTTATCTTCACAGCCACCGACAGAGAGGTCCTGCACCTTATCTGCGGCTGCAGATCTTCCTGAAGCAGGTGGCACAGCTCAGTCACCACCTCCTTTCGGAATCGCAGCCTCCTAACACAACGTAAGGTCTGGTGTGGCGACGTCTGTTGGCCCTCCTCCGT
The DNA here is from genome assembly GCF_052327205.1 of Somniosus microcephalus. Lineage (NCBI taxonomy): Eukaryota > Metazoa > Chordata > Chondrichthyes > Squaliformes > Somniosidae > Somniosus > Somniosus microcephalus. Next base: position 374,483 of record NW_028225351.1, read on the forward strand.
CTGGCCATTCCTGGCCCTCTCTCCCTCCGTCCCTGTGCCCTTTCCAGATGGTCGAGCAGCAGGACGTTCCCCTCCAAAGCAGCCCCCATAATAATAGGTCAGCAGAAATTAAAAAGGGTGTAAGCGCTCACCAGCAGCAGGGTGATGGTATGAAGGCTGAAGGTCCTCTGGCAGCGCTGGGTCAGTAGTGAAATGGCTCAGAGTTCAACTGTTCTAATCTGTGTAAATCTCAAATAAGTTGTGCTCCCAAAATGGCTGCCGCTTTTATACCAGTGCAGTCCCCTTTAAATAGCGCCCCCCTAAGCCCAAGAGCCACCGGGGAATGTTCCTGGAAGCTGTCCTTATTAGCGCCGGGCGGAACAGAGGGGGACGCCACTGAATTTCCAGTCCGGGGCGCCAACAAGGCGTTGCACACTGAAATTACGTCATGATCTGCCTGTGCCCGGGCGCGGGCGCTAAGACTTAGCGCCAGCGCTAAAAGAACACTCATTATGGCGAGAGGCGCTGGGTTCACTGCGCCCGCCTGAAATTTGGGTAACGCCCCAATTCTCGGCCTCTTTAGGCGCTAATCGCTGGCGCTAGCAACCGAATTTCTCCCCCTTTGTCTTTCAAAGACTTAACCCATTCAGGGTTATCGGTGTTATTTTCTGAGACAGAGTGCATGAGAAGGGGAGATATGGAAGTTACCTTGTCAACTAATTGCGAGCACTTCTGTTGCTAATGTTAAAACACCATGCAAACCACCAAGCCTGGGAATTATTTGTTTCTGAAATTGGAATTGATAAGATAAATTGATAAAAATAAATTGATATGAGTTTCTGTTTCAAGCACTCGAAGGGAAAATTTAACTGTAGTTTAAAGGGAATAGTCAAATTTTCATTCAAAGAAACTGGTGAAAAGCCGACTAGGTAGTCCTGTCAATTGCTGTGTATCAAGGAGGAAAGTTTATGGGGAAATAAAATTGAACATTGACAAAACCTGTCAGTCCAACAACACTGCTATTTGGATTTGGGATAATTTTGAACTGATAAAATGGACTCAGTCACAATATAACAGGTTATTTTGGGAAAATAAAAGATCCTCTAAAATAAAGAATTTTTTAAAATGCATTAATAACTGGGAACATTTAATCTATGTTTTTTATCTTTAATATTGTATTGGACAGTAAAGTTCCTCCAGGGCTCATGAATGAGATAGAATGGTAATTAATGGCCTACTTAAGATGTAAGATAGAAACAGGAACTGTTTCATTACACCACCAAATGAGAATTTTCCTAATATTCTAGTGAAAGTTAGGAAAGTGTAGTTAAGAATAGTAAGTTGATTGTTTTCTCTTAGAGAGGTTTGTGTCCTTGCCTATGAACATTTTAAGAAAACTTAATTTGATAGACTGAACACTATCCGTGACATTGGGATCATACAGTGGGAGATGAGCAGAGATCTCCAGACACTTCACAATCTTTTGATAAGATCACTTGAAAGCCCAAGAATGGCTTGTATCGGATGGCACGTGTGGCATGATATTGGGATGTGCAAATGTGATTTGTTACATATGATGCAATTAGCATGCGGACATGCATGGTGAATTTTCACTGACGAACGAGTCTCAGACATGTTCAGTTACTTGACAAAAGCACGACATGAAATGGTTAATGTGGCTCAGGAGAGTGAGCCAACTTTTAAAGCATTGACATACTCCATCAAAAAATTATCTAATTAATGAAACAATCAGGATAGAATTAAACACACTGGTACCTATCAGAAATTGAAGTTGAAGTAGAGAGAGACATAGAATTTGGATTGGGACAATTGAGGGCTAGAGAGAGCTCATATTTAGTAAGAATTATCCACAAAATGGATTCGGTAAAGTGAGAGCTAGAGAACCTTTCAAGTCCATGATTTTTGATTTTCATTGTATCATGATATGTTGCTTGAAATGTATGTGCTTGATCGACGTGCTAATAACTTAGAATTAATGGACCTCCTGCAGAAGGATAAGAAATAAGATCGAGTGAGGGGTCAGAGCAGGGACTCCTCCCCCTCAAGCCAGGGATTGTAAGATTATCATGGATTAGCCCTTTTTGGATACTTGCTTTACTATCTTATAATCATCAGTAATGGATTTATAATCATGTGTAAGAATTAAATATAAAAGTCTGTAATCATCAACTGTATGCAATGGTGACCTGAATTATATGACAGGCAACCCTTTTGCTTATAATTAAAAGTCTGTGAATAAGCTGTAACCAGGCAACCTGGGGCGAGAAAGAGGATTGCTATAGTCGAATAGAGAGGCCATAGGTGAAGGGTTTGACAAAGGGTTTGACCCGAAACTTTGACTCTATTTTCTCTCCACGGATGCTGCCTGGCCTGCTGAGTTTTTCCAGCATTTTCTGTTGTTATTTCGGATTTCCAGCATCTGCAGTATTTTGCTATCGGCCGTAGGTGAAGGTTGCATATTAGCCAACAGTAAGGATGAGACAGAGTACAGCTAGCCTGGGAACCAAGGTTAGCTGCAGTTTCCACTGTTTTGGAATGTTATATCATCCGCAGTGAATTATAAAAACAAAGGCCAACAGCAAGGGCCGTATCTGAACCGATGGAGACATATTCCTTTTGTATTGCCATAACTACCCCAGATATGAGTCTTGATGGTCAAAAACAGATGCTGTAAGAATGTCATCAGACTAGAACCTACATAGACCACGGTGCTGTGAACATACAGGGCTAGACTTTCAGTTGCTTGCGCCAGCAGTTAGCGCCTTAAGAGAAGTGATTTTCGGGCGCTATGCGTGTAGCACCCGGGCGCAGCGCAGTTTGCGCCCCGCCCCAAATTAAGTTGCCCGTTAGCGCCGGCGCAAAGTTTAGCGGCCGCCCGGATGCGCGCGCAGAAAATGACGTCACATCCTCGTGCAACGCCCTTTGGCCGCCCCGAATCCAAACTTCAGTCGGACCGCCCCATTGTGCGGCTGGCGTCCAGAGCGTTTGTAAAATGGAACGCAACACACCCTGGGGAGCGTAAAGTAAAGGGCACTCCTCCTGCAGTATACAAGGCAGTCTGCATGTGTTGTGTGGAAGGATCCAGTGTGTTGTTGTGAACGGTGTATGTATGTTTCCGGCCACCACCACCACCACCACCACCACCACCACCTCCTCCTCCTCCTCCTCCTCCTCCTCCTCCTCCTCCTCCTCCTCCCCCTCCTCCCCCTCCTCCCCCTCCTCCCCCTCCTCCTCTCCCCCCCAGACTCTGCCTTTGAAAAAAACACATGTACCCTTCCCCTTTAAGAGCTCACTGGCACCAGAGTGTCTGCCGTGTGCTGCGCCCGAGCTCGGGCGCTGCGCTCTGCACCGCCGGCTTAGCGCCTAAAGATAGTTGCGGAACGCCTCTTTTAGCGCTCCACCAACCTCTTAGGGCGAAGCCACTGAATTTCCGGCAACAGGGCGCTACTTTGGGGCGGGCGCTAACTTCGGGCGGGCGCTAAGGTTAGCGCCCCAAAACTGTCTATACTGAAAATCTAGCCCACAATCTTTATCATTGGATTTTGGGTTTGGGTGTCAGCCAGTGATTGGTTCAGGAGGACTCCATAGGTTTTGAATGAGAGTAAGGGTATAAGAAGGGAGTCTTAATAGCCACGAATTGTAGAAGATTTCAGGAGTAGAAGATTTCACAGACACAGTAGGAGATTTCAGGAAGAATCAAGGAGACACCCAGGAGATGAAGAGAGACAGCAGACACAGGGTGCAGCTTACTCACGGTTGCGGCTTCTACCCAGAGTATAGGTGATAATACAAGTCTCAATTATACTCTGCAAACTGCTGCTCAAATACTGTAATGTATTAAGTCATTACTTGTGCTGAATAAAGTTAAATCACTGTCCCCAATACGGGTCAACCTTGAATCATTTGGAACCAGGGACTTTCTGGGATCATATAACTACAAATAGAATCATTAATGATGCTTACCGATGGACAGTGAGAATCACACTTAATAGTGAAACACTCAATAGTGTTATGCTTGGTTGATGGATCCACTTTATTGGTACAATTGCAATTCTTACATGGGTGTTGAGGAATAGTCATTCCTGGCTGGAAAAGAAAGTGAAGTTTCAATTGAGACGTGTTTTAAAATTGTGCTGGATTTTTTATATAGTGGAGCAGTCGGATTCTATACAGTAAAGTTAATTAAAGCTATGGAGGTTTAGTTTCATCTGGTATTTCATGCCTTTGCATGAAATCCATTTGTGCATTACTTTAGCACAGTTATCACCTCAATTATTTTAATTAAATCCTCATTTTAATTGTCGTCCCCTGCATACTAAATTAATATTTCATTGAAAAAAGAAGAGCATTGTTCCAGTTTCACTTCTTACAACATTTTCACGTTATATATTAATTTTGTGCTGTTCTGACATTAAGTGAGTTTGTATCTCCAGAGATTCTTGAAGTCAAAATTTGGAGAACGAGATAGAAATATGAAAACTATACACTGAACAAAATGAGAAATAGGTGTGAAACCACAAATCATATCTCAAAATATCCCAATGTTCTTTACCTTGTACTCAGTGCCATTGTACACACATACTGGCTTTGGCTCTGAAAATAGAATAATGTGTGATTAAATTAATAGTTCATTTATTGCTAAGGTACAGGCTGTAAGCATGTTACTTCAAGTTGTTTCGGTGACAACAGTAAAATGTTGGATTAAAGAGATATGCAACACTTACCACAAGTATAATTTGGGCAACATTTGTCTTCATGAATATGGAACACGGGTTTATATCCAGGTTTGCAATCAAATTTCACAGTGGGACAGGTGGTTATATTACATTCTGAATGAACAAAAATTGACACTGATTAAAAAGCTTGAAGCTATTCTTTCAGCTTGGTACTTATGATCCTAAGTGATCTTAATTAGAGTGGTTTCACTGCAGGTTGAAGAAAAATTGACTTTCTAATACTGCTGTGAATCAGTGAACTTATTGCAGTAATTCAATGGTGTTACCTGAAGAGCCTAGAAGAATTAAAAGAGCAAGATTCGATTATCTGCCTTGTAGGGTCTATTTATTCCTTAATTGAAGCATCAACACATACCCCAGGAGTAAGCTCAGGTGACAATGGGAAAAACTAGGATACTTTCCCGTAACAAATTTTGATTCAAGTGACATGGTGATTTTAGCATTGTTGTCTATATTCTGTTCCCAAGTGTATAAAAGTATGTACCCTGAGGTGATGTCTCAGGTTCTTTTTCCAGAAGAGGCAGAATCCTAACTCTAACCGCCATAAATTAGATACATCAGAAAGACTTAACAATGACAGACTAATTATACAATGGCCGAGTGGAATCATGGTATGTAGAGAATGCTTCAATTCAAAGTCCAATCAAGGTCTTACAAACCAGACAATATTGTGGTGAGTCAGGAACTTGGTTCGAGAGGTGCCTTGAATGGAAGCCAGTGGGGGGAGGGGGGAATTGAAACATAGCAACAGAATGGCACAGCAGACTAGTGCAGCAGCAGGGTGTGAAACTACTGGAGGAAGGAACACAACTGGGAGCAGCAGTCGTGCCAAAGAGGGCAAAAAGGAAATCTGTCAATTTCACACAGTCTGAAGCTGGTATTTTGGTTGCAGAGTTTCAAAGCAGGAGTAACCAGCTGATTGATATTGGGGGCAGGAAGCTTCTGAGACAGAAGTAAAAGTCAGTTCTTCAACAGTTAGATCGAGGACTCCTCTCCAAAGTCTAAGGGAATTTAATGACCTCAACAGAACAATAAGAGTAAAGTATCTGTGACTTTAACCCTTCCCTGCATTCAATGCATATATGTATTGCATTAAGTTTACATGTTTATGCCATTCCTCCGGGGTTTCCGTAGAACTTTTGCCAAAGTTATGGCAGACAATCTGAAGAATCCGTACGGGTTCTTCGCCAGCACCTCCCAAACCCGCGACCTCTACCACCGAGAAGGACAAGGGCAGCAGGCGCAGGGGAACACCACCACCTCCAAGTGCCCCTCCAAGTCACACACCATCCTGACTTGAAACTTTATTGCCGTTCCTTATCGTCGCTGGGTCAAAATCCTGGAACTCCCTCCCTAACAGCACTGTGGGAGTACCTTCACAACACGGACTGCAGCGGTTCAAGAAGGCGGCTCACCACCACCTTCTCAAGGGCAATTAGGGATGGGCAATAAATGCTGGCCTTGCCAACGACACCCACATCCCATGAACGAATATAAAAAAAAATTCATCCCCCCAGTGATTTAGCTTTAATAGGGGCACCACTGATTATAGATGTTTGGAACAAAGTGAGGCCCTTAAAATGAGCTTTAATTTCCCTCAAAACTACCTCCTAGTAGATGGCACCAGTCATCAATGAAGTCCACGACATATTTTGGTAAACACTGTAGTGCTCCTCCTTTGATGTAGTGGGACCAGATAATCTGTTTTGAGATAGGGTGCCAGGTATCAGCCATGGCTCAGTGACAGCAATCTCACCTCTGAGTCAGAAGGTTGTGGGTTACAGAGGGGATTGTAGAGTGAGTGAATGGAAATACAAAGGCGATTGCAGTGTGAGTAGATGGAGTAGCACAAAATCTAGGCTGACACCATCAGAGGTGCTGTATTTCAGATGAGACCAAAAACCGAGGCCTCATTTACCCTCCGGTGGACGTAAAAGATCCCATTGCACTATTTCGAAGAAGAGCAGGGAAGTTTTCCCTGGTATCATGGCCAATATTTATCCCTCAACCAACATCACTAAACATATTGACCTGGAGTTTTCGCTAGTTTGCGCTGATATTTCCAGCACAATTCCCCCAAAATGGACCTCACATTCCTTATGACATGGCGAACACATTTACTGCCTAGTATCTAGTTATATTTTACTCTGACCCGGGTACCGTAACAATAAGATCCCTCATTGCAGGCACTGGACACTAAGGGCTAAAAATTCAGTTTGGGGCGCCAAGCTCGCCTGGGCACCGGAATTACCGCTGCGAGCGGAGCCACTTGCGCCATCCGGATATTCAGTTTCTGCGCCCCAAATGGAAGCGGGCCGCTAATCAAGGCTTCCCGCGCCCCGCTTGGGGCGCTGAAACTGAATATCGGCGCGCTAAGGGCCGCAGCGCCACACGCTGTGGCACGGCAGGCTGCGGTACTGCAGGCCTTCCTCCCACTGTTAAGGGGGAGGTGCCTGCAACAGCGTGATCCCCGCTCGCGAGTGCCGGCAAATGAGCCCGGCACCAAGGAGAAGTGCCAGGCTCTCGGGAAACAGCCGGCAATGCCGCGGGGGGGGGGGGGGTTGTAGGAGGCTGGGGACGGAGGTGCTGGCAGGCGGCTGCCGAAAAAGCGGCCGGCCGCACCTCCACCTTAACTAGCGCCACTACCGCCACAGGTGTACCGGTCGCTATTTGCGGCCGGCGCTGACGTGGCGGGCGCGACCAAATATGGTCATCGGGGCGGGAGCGGGGCGCTGCGCACACCGATGACGTCATCGGTGGTGGCGCAGCGCTACAGGCTAACGCCGCCATTAGCGCCCCGCTAAATATCGCGGTAGGTGTGGCCAGTGGCGCAAAAGCCACTGAGTGCCCTCTTTGGGCGTAAACTGGTGGCGCAGGCCACTGAATTTCTAGGCCTAAGATCTTGCATGCGCTGCCACACAATGTTTCCTCAAAAAAAAAATTTGTGCGCGGTACCTTTACACATGGGCCCAGAAATTCAGGTCTCCACGGGTGAGTACGCGCTGGGTACTCACCTGTAGGCCGAATGGAAATGTCGGTTTCCTGCATGCACTGCGCATGCGCGGGAAACCGGCACTTCCATTCCTCTGACGAAGGGGTTCAGAGGTCGAACGCGCGCGCAGGGGAGGCTGCGCGTGCACTTTGAACTTACGATTTCTTCACAGGTTTTCCCGGGGGGTAAGCCTGCAGGATTTACACATTTAAAAAGCAGAATATAAAATATTTTTTTTCAAAAATTTAAATTATTGTTTAAAATAGTTATTTAATGTAATTTATACTTTATTTAAATAGTGTGATGTTTCTTTAAAATTTATTTGAAGGTTTACTGCTATTTTGGGGCCCATAGTATTTATAAGTTCTTATGAATGGGCTTGTCCCTCCTCCGATTGGCTGCCCATGGCTCACGTGATCCCAGGGGACGCATGGCACTAACTACGCCCCTGGGATACGCAAGCACAGCGTGCCGGCAGCTGGGCCAGGCCCCGGAGCGGAATTCCACAGGGCCCTACAGCTCAACTGCCGGCGCGCAAGGTAAGTGCAGGTCGGGGGCTTACACCCGCGGGAAGCCCCCGACCCGAATTTCTGGGCCATGGTATCTTAGAGGGAACAGTTTGTGAGCGGCCTGTGGGAGACCTTCCCGATTGCTGCGTAGCTTAGAGGGAACATTGCTGCCACATGTTCTGTCCTAACGTTTAGAAGGCAAACTGAAAAGCACTCTCGTAAGATTACGCATGACTGTAAACTAACAAAGTAGTTTATTTAATGATACATGAATGAGCAGAATACAGTTTTCACAGTGAGATTTACCTATCTCTTACCAAAATAATAAAATATACGACTTTGCCCTGCGACAGTCTGAACTCACTTTACAAGTTAGCAGTCCCTGAACTTATTAGTACTGACCTCTCCTATTATAAGCCGCATGCATTCATGCCTCAGCCTGAAGTCTCATTGGCTCTTTCACTGGCTGGAGAGAAAGCAAGACCTCACTGTCTCCCTCAATGTCCCATGCTCAGACGGCTCAAAACTGATTTCTCCAGCAGAGAGAAAAAGGCTGACCTCTCCCTCAGCTCTCTCTATTGAAGGTTGGCTTGCTGAGTTGCCAATCAAAGTTACCAACTTGAATGAGAAATCCCCCGCAATGGTGTGGGAGCTATGGCAATTACATTGTCTGTTTATCTAAGCCTTTTCTGCCTTTTCTGGGCATATTGAAAGAAAATAATTCTTGCATTAAAGGCACAAACAGGTATAGGATGTGCTTGATGACTCCTGATTATCTCAAAACTGATGTGATATGTGAGATTACACAATTTTGACAGCTGTTTCATATGATATTCCAACTATTGTCCTGATCAACATCCGAGCTGGTTTGTGTCACTGGGACTTAACCCTTTGTGAACTGAATTTAATATTTAGCAAAATCATTATGTAAATAAACAAAACCTCTTTCTAGGCCAAATGGGCAAAAACACAGCATATATTTGGTGTGGTTTTTGGATACTGGAATGTCTCATGCCTGAGTTGCACAGTGAAATATTCTTACACAGCGGAATGTGCAACTTGTCTACTCACCGCACTTGGTTTCTGTACAACAAAGGTCATGTTGGCTTCTTTGAACAACTGGCACAAAACCGTGGCCTTTGCACACTACTGGTGGTGATGGAGGGCATTTGTGGGCTTTGCAGACAACGCTCATTGTTGCGTTATTGCAGAAACAGTCCTGACAATTGCTTTCCCATTTTTCACCAATCTGTCGCAAACACACAAAGACATGTTAGGAGGTCTATATACAGGCTAAAACTGAAATTAATGTTAAGCGTAGTGACAGACATCATCTGCTTATCTAAAGAACGTACCTGTCTTGGTTTTCCATCAGGTCCTATGCACTCTAGTAGATTAAAAAAAACACATTTAATGTTTTATAAACTGATGCTGCACCAAAACACATTACAAGATAAATAATCAACAGAGAGAAAGAAAACATAACATTCAAACAAAGAGAAGTGAAGGATGAGAATAAGTGATTGCTGATTAGGAGATGTAACACAGACTTCAAGAGATAGTCAACCAGCAGCACACAAGACTACCTGACAAAATAACCACATGATTGAAATGTACTTTGAGTTAATTTCCCAAATTTTCTTCTTTCCTTGTAGATGACATCACCCCCAGAATGCAGAATTCTATCTGCAATTCTCAGACGCAAATAAAATCCCTCCCCTGTTGCTGTGGCAAACAAATTAGAGCTACACGCAGTCCACAGATGAACTATGTGGTCTTCTGGGCAAGATTCAATTCCTGGAACTTGGTAGTGACCCTACTACATACTGCAGAAATTATTACTAAAGAAATATGCTTACCACAGATGTCCACGCAGATGTCTAATGGTGCAAAAAGGAACTTTCCATCTGGGCAGAAACAACCTTCATTATGACCACTCTTGTCACTAGGTGCATTTTTGTCAGTGTACCTAATCATTAAAGAAAAAGTATTAATTATATACAGTAAATGGGGGAGATAGAGAGAGAAAGAAAGAAAGAGAGAGAAAGAGCATTCCAATTGTTGTCATCGAGAATGCTTTGCTAAATAAGTACAACAAACCTTGAACTACAAGTAGGCTGTTCCTTTGGCTCACACGGTTTATACTCCATCGTTGCAGGGCAGTGATATTCTGTTTGGGTTAAATTGAATAAGACAACTTGAGAAATTGAGCATCAAACCAAAATCTGTGCAAATGTTTTTGTTAATAATTGCATACTTATGGATGTTTGAAAATGTCCAATTTCATATCAAGAAGGGTCTTGATAGAGTAAATAAGGAGAAACTGTTTTCAGTGGCAGAAGGGTCGATAATCAGATGATACAGATTTAAGGTATTAGCAAAAGAACCAGAAGCGAGATGAGGAGAATTTTCTTTACGCAGCGAGCTGTTATGATCCGAAATGCGCTGCCTGAAAGAGTGGCGGAAGCAGATTGAATAATAACTTTCAAAAAGGGATTGGATAAATATTTGAAGGGCAAAAATTTACAGGGCTACGGGGAAAGAGCGGGAGAAATTGGATAGCTCTTTCAAAGAGCTGGTACAGGCATGATGGGCTGAATGGCCTCCTTCTGTGTTGTATCATTCTATGATTCTATGAAGACAGATTTAATTACTTACGACATGATCCATTGGTATGTTCTCGCCAGTTGATACAGATATCTCCTTTAGATTTGCATATCTTAGAATAGATTGCTAAACTGGAACATATTATTGTCTCATTCCTGTTGTGGCATCCATCATGTATACATGCTTCATAATATGGGCCTGGAGGAACTATGTCATGGCATTTCGAAAATACACTGAGGAAACAAAGATTATGTTACAGATTCAAAAAGTTCAGTGTTGAGCTGTCGCACTTCCTGTGCAGTTGGCTGACCTTATTTGCTTATGTCCCCATTCATTTGATGCTGCGGTGGAACTATTATCTCCCTCCATTTTTTGTCTCTTTTCTCCTTTCTGTTTTATTTGCCTCCCCTCTCCTCAACGGCTGACCAAATCAGGCCATTCATCACAGCGAGGCGAAATCCATTCATGACAATGCTTTAAAAGACCCCAATTGACTGGGATGGTGCCAAGGATTCGTTGAATATGAGTAGAAATTATAGTAATTTTGATTCTATTTTTCGTTAGTGTCATAATATCTATTAAACTGTTTATATATTCAGTATAAATTGATTCCTTGGCCTAGTATGTCACAGGATGCCAGTTTGCATATTACAGGTGGTTTTGTCCCTGAAACAGACAGGCTCTCCAGCTGCACATCTCAGGAGCCTACCCAAGATGGCAAGAATGCCAACGTAAATGGGACGATCCGACGCCACTTTCAGACCACTACTACCCGGTTTACACCCAGGCGGAGATCTGAAAATCACTCCATGCCATTACAGACAACACTTAAAACCCACACTGCACACACACTTAAAACCCACACTACACACACACTTAAAACTCACACTACACACACACACTTAAAACCCACACTTAAAACTCACACTACACACACACTTAAAACTCACACTACACAAACACTTAAAACTCACACTAAACACACACTTAAAACTCACACTACACACACACTTAAAACTCACACTACACACACTTAAAACTCACACAACACAAACACTTAAAACTCACACTACACACACACTTAAAACTCACACTACACACACACTTAAAACTCACACTACACACACACTTAAAACTCACACTACACAAACACTTAAAACTCACACTACACAAACACTTAAAACCCACACTACACACGCACTTAAAACTCACACTACACACACACTTAAAACTCACACTACACACACACTTAAAACTCACAGTACACACACACTTAAAACTCACACTACACACACACTGACAGCCCACACTACACACACACTGACAGCCCACACTACACACACACTGACAGCCCACACTACACACACACTGACAGCCCACACTACACACACACTGACAGCCCACACTACACTCACACTGACAGCCCACACTACACACACACTGACCGCTCACACTGCACACACACTGACAGCCCACACTACACACACTGACAGCCCACACTACACACACACTGACAGCCCACACTACACACACACTGACAGCCCACACTACACACACTGACAGCCCACACTACACACACTGACAGCCCACACTACACACACACTGACAGCCCACACTACACACACACTGACAGCCCACACTACACACACACTGACAGCCCACACTACACACACTGACAGCCCACACTGCACACACACTGACAGCCCACACTACACACACACTGACAGCCCACACTACACACACTGACAGCCCACACTACACACACTGACAGCCCACACTACACACACACTGACAGCCCAGACTACACTCATACTGACAGCCCACACTACACACACACTGACAGCCCACACTACACACACACTGACAGCCCACACTACACACACACTGACAGCCCACACTACACACACTGACAGCCCACACTACACACACTGACAGCCCACACTACACACACACTGACAGCCCACACTACACACACACTGACAGCCCACACTACACACACACTGACAGCCCACACTACACACACACTGACAGCCCACACTACACACACACTGACAGCCCACACTACACACACACTGACAGCCCACACTACACACACTGACAGCCCACACTACACACACACTGACAGCCCACACTACACACACACTGACAGCCCACACTACACACACTGACAACCCACACTACACACACACTGACAGCCCACACTACACACACTGACAGCCCACACTACACACACACTGACAGCCCACACTACACACACACTGACAGCCCACACTACACACACACTGACAGCCCACACTACACACACTGACAGCCCACACTACACACACTGACAGCCCACACTACACACACTGACAGCCCACACTACACACACTGACAGCCCACACTACTACACACACTGACAGCCCACACTACACACACACTGACAGCCCACACTACACACACACTGACAGCCCACACTACACACACTGACAGCCCACACTACACACACTGACAGCCCACACTACTACACACACTGACAGCCCACACTACACACACTGACAGCCCACACTACACACACACTGACAGCCCACACTACAGTCATAACATAATTAGTTTTAACGTTAAAATTGAGAAGGAAAATACAAGTTAAAAATAAAGCTAATCAATTGGAGAATAGCAAACTACAGAACAATGAAAAAGGGCGTAGTCTGAATAAATTAGATTGAATAGTTAACTGGTAAATACTGGGAAATATTGAAGTACTGGTACAATTGAGGAAAAAAGGGCCTGTGTCTAGGGTCATAATTCTGTGGATAAACAATCAGATTATGCTGAAAAAGGCTAAGAAAGAAGTTTACAACAAAGCTAAAACCAGTCACAGTAAAGAGAGCTAGGAGAAACACTATACTCTGCAAATAGAAACAAGAGAAGTAAGGAGAGCTAGGGAAAAGTGAGAAAAACTTGCAGCCAACACAATGAGAAAAAGCAGAGGTGTTTATAAACACATTAGGAAAAAGAGAATTATTAATGGAGGGCACTCAAATGAGTATTGGAAAGGAATTGTGGTAAATATGGAATTTGCACATTTGGCTAATGAAAACTTTGCTTCATCATTTACAGAATAAAGGAAGTTTTCAATAGATTGTGGATGAGGAGCAAGATGGACAACCAAGGCATATATGCATTAAAAACAAAATATTCTAAAGGGGTTCAGGGTGTTAAAATTGCTAAATGCCTGGGACCAACAGGCCATATGGAAGGAGGTTGTTGGGAAAGTTGTAGAGGGACTAACCGTCATTTTTCAAATCTCAGGGTGGATTTTAACTTCCGGGTGAGGAGCCGGGGGAGCCAATGGCCTTCCTGCCCAAGAGTCTCCGTGGGAGGCCTCGGCTGATTCACATTCCAATGGCCAGCTGCCCACGTGAAAATGGCAGAAAACGGGAGCAGGCCGGCTTCAGGCAGGTCAAAATCTTGGTGCTCGGAGGCCACCAGCCAGCAACAAGATAAACACCAGGGCGGAGGGGATGGTGTATCGGGGCCGTTATGAGGGTGCGAAGGAAGGGGATCTCAGTTCACCAGTTGCCCAGAATTTCCTTGTGTGGCCTAGAAGAGAACTCCTGCTCCTAAATCCCCCCCATTATATGCAGGACCTGTGCCAAAGCACTGGAGGGTTGCAAATGTTACAATTCTAGCAGTACTATTTGTTTTACCTGAGTAAACAGAAGGGGCATTGAGAAATAGTAATTGATTCTGCTAGGCCCTATACCTGCTCTCAGCATACATGAGTCCTGCTGACCCTATTAGGGTGCTTCTGCTGGCATTTTTCAGGGTTGCTCTGGAACTCTAGACTCTAGACACGCCATGCCCTCCCACCACCGCCAATCTTCTGCCAGGACATGGTGTGGGAGGGTGGGGGGGGGCAGTGAGGGGTGGGAGATGTGCAGAAAAAATCACCTCCAGTGGGATTTTCAGTAGTTACCTGACTGTTCTGGATTCTGCCAATCGATCCCCTATGACAACTCTGCCAGAATTTAACCCCTACAGCGGGCAGAATTTCTACTCTATTGTTTCCATTTGTAGGTAAATCAAAGAGGGCATGATCTTATAAGGAGTAGGCACAAAGGGGAAAATTAGAAGAAATATTAATGTAAAGAGTTAGAGGAATATAGAATGTTTTGCCGCAAGTGGTGATCAATGTTAAATCGACTACAGCATTCAAAATGATTACTTGCCCGAAGAAGAAAATAGTTTGGGGAGAAAGCAGCCCTAAAAGATGCCTGAATTCAGTGCAGTCCAGGGCTGAATAACCTCATGTTAGGATAAAATTTGTACATTGCTTTATAATTCCTGATATGTGAATGAAAGGTGGAAAACAGTTTATTGATTAAATGGGCTGACCACATTCCAAACCTGAACAAATTGCGATTTTCACAGAGATATGACTTACGGGCCTAAAATGATCTTGCAAAACTTCTCGTACACACAAGGTTTGGTTGGTACAGTTGGCATGATGGTTGTGGTTTCCGTATGTGACAGAGTTGAATGATGTATTGGTGATGGGGTTGTACTCCCTGCTTCACAGTGTGGCTTATTCTTATCTTTAACGTGCCAGTAAGGTGCTGAATGAGAGCAAGAAGGTACCACAGCTCCATCAGGCAATGTGCAGTCATCTGTCTTGTTGTTTGTACAAGTACCTAGGGAATTGGGAATTTGAAACATTATTTCAAATTTCATCACAAGATCACAAGATATTTAAGGATGAGGAAGGCCATTTGGCCCATCTTAATTCATCCATCTAGACAGATCCTCACGTCACCCAATTGTAGCATCCAATTGTTTCTTAAATGAATCATGGGTTTGTCCCTCTATTACTCTACTTGGACGTTTATTCCACATGTTGACTCCTCTGTGTGAAGAAGAATTTCCTGATATCTGTCTTAAAAGTGCCCCTCTCTGGTTTGAACTTGTGCCCCCTTGTTCTACTCCCACAGTTTAATTTAAAGTAACATTCTGGGTTATATACCTCCATTAGATCACTTCTCAGTCACCATATTTTCTCTTACAAAGGAATATCCCTGATAAACAGGGAATGAGAAAGGAATATCCCTGAAAAACAGGGAATGAGAAAGGAATATCCCTGAAAAAAGAGCAAAGGTTAAAGCAATTTGGGGTATTGGTTTGCAAAACATCATGTACAAAGTGTACTGCCATAAACATTCCTTAATTTATTTAATCTCCTGAGGGAAAGGATTAACCACAGTAAAAACTTTCGAGGATCAAAAATCTCCATCAGCTGTAAAGAAAATCAAATGAAAGCTCCAGAGTCTCAATCCATGTTACAATCTCAAGTCAGAGACAACATTTTATAATTTTGTAAACTGCATCCAAGTACAGTATTACATACCACACTGTCCTTCGACATTTTTTCCAAAGATCTTGTAGGAGAGGTCTATTGTAAACTCCAGGCCATCAAAAGTAATAGTAGAATTAATGGCAACAATCTCAACCTTTACAGTGATCCCCGAGGAACTGATTCTTATCCCATCGTGGTAATAAGGTGGTATAATCTCCTGACCATTGAACAGTGCCTGTATAACAGAAACAAAGTCCTTCCATCAATTCCTGCTTTATTTCTGTCACATCTGTACTTTCTAAACTTAAGGAAGCTGCTGGTAACTTGGTTCTCAATTTAAAAAGACTCAGAATTTTTAAACAATTTTATTCATGAAATTATTGAGAATGCCCTGAAAATATTTTTGATAGGATCAGGATGGGTTTAAGATTAGGATTCTGAAACTCATGCTGTATGCTATTAATAAATTACACACTGGCTGCCAATCTTATTTGGTCATTTTTGATAGTTACTGGACAGACTAGTGGTGTTGAAGTTTAGAGTCCAGCACATATAGACCGGAATCTTCTTTACCAGGGCGGGTCCGGAGCAGGCGGTCGGTGTGGCGGGTCGCGACCCCGTTGCTGCGTCCATCCCGCTGCAGAAATCGACTTTGCGCTAATGGGGCCTATTAAGCCCGCCCTGCATGTTACCCGGCCCTATTAAATGGTGCGGGTCTGATGACATCATCCATGACGCGTTTTCAGCCGGGATATTTAAAGGAGCCACGGTCACATTGCAATTGAAGGTTCATCTAGGAGTGTGCAGTCACTGCACTGGAGCTTTTAATTGTTCTAATCACTTGGAAACATGACTGCACAGAGGCAGAGGGCTGTACCCAGGTCCTCCGATGACTCCCTCCATATGCTTGTGGAGGGAGTCAGAGAATGCAGGGAGGTCCTCTTCCCTTTAAATAGGTGGAAGAGACCTCCCCAGGAGACAAACAGAGCCTGGCTCCAAATTGTAGAGGAGGTGAACAGCAGGGATATGGTCAGGAAGACCTGGGTGCAGTGCCGGCAACGTTTCAATGATCTCATTCAACTTCATCCTGCTGTGCCTCTCATCACGTCCCCATCACCCTGCCTTTCCAACCTTACTCCTGCACATCCTTACTCACACCAACATACCTTGCACGAACACCCATCCCTCTCTCTCTATCTACATTATCACATCCCCATCTTACGAGCCACTCCTCACACTCACCCTCATCCTAATACAATCATACCAACTAACAACACACAAGGAGGCCATTTGGCATTGTCACCCTACTCCATCATAGTCTCCCTCTAAAGATGTGACCCATCCATTCCTTACACACATTCCATCATTCTCACTCAACCTTCTCTTCTTTCCCTCCTTGCAGGAAAAGATAGACCACAATAAGAGAGAGAGGGAGAGAACTTGAGGTGGCCCTCCATCATTTGCCACCTTCACAACAGCAGAGGAGGTTGCGATAGAAGTATCAGGAGTCACCGAGCAGCTGGAGGTGGGAGAGGGAGAGAGGGGGACATCGCAGCAACCTGGTGACAGAATTACATATCATACATGACATACATCAGTCACTCATATCGCCGTTCCTTCATTGTCATTGGTTCAAAGTCCTGGAACTCACTCCCTAACAGCACTGTGGGAGTACCTTCACCACACGGACTGCAGCAGTTCAAGAAGGCAGCTCACCACCACCTTCTCAAGGGCAATTAGGGATGGGCAATAAATGCTGGCCTTGCCAGCGATGCCCACATCCCGGAATGAATAAAAACAAATATGGGGACTGATGTCAGCACCCAGTGAATGGTCATTATGTGCATAGTGGTATCTGTACCTATTCTTCATATGACATATCTAACTCATCTCTTTACTCTCCCACAGGTCCATCAAGAGTCCCCCACCACTGTCCAAAAGGAAGAGGAAGACGACTCCTCAGCGGAGCCTCCAACCTCCGAGGGCGCACCATCACCAGGCATAAGCGCACTCAGCACCAGCGCAGATATGCACACCTGGTGTCTCACAACTCACAAGTGAGCAAGAGAAGATGGTGGAGACAGGGACAGCAGTGGAGATTTCTCACCGGAGGGGGCATGGAATAGCTAATGCACCACTCACAGGAACGCATGGTCTCCATGGAGAATAGATGGCAGAGGCTCATAGACCTCCTCTCTAGGAGGGATGTCAACGTAGACGTGGGTCCTCATGGCCAAGAGTGTCTGAGCAGTCGCAGTAGGGAAGTGAGCATGCTGCCTCTACCTCTGCTGAGGCCACAGGGGTAGCACCTTGTAGAATCACTCATAAGAGAAAGATGACACACAAGTAAATTCACAAGGGAAGCCACTCGGGTGTTTTATTCAATGTTTCTGTAAAGTTTCCATTAGTGTGATGTCACACATAAAAATCTTTATTTTCACCACTTTCCAGTCTTGGGCAAATTTGTGTGCACCTTTGAAAGTAGCTTCGTGAGTTGCAGTGAATGGTGACCCATAACGTTACCTCCAACAATGGTGGTCAGCGTGAAAAGAATGGCTTGGTCATTGTAGGGATGTTATATGCTGTTGCTGTGAGGTGGTGCCAATCTGGCGCAGCATTTGGCAGCCATATAAGTGTACTGTGTAAAGTTAAGTAAGTCTGGCTATGATGAGCCCATCCCTGGCCTCACGGGCAGCAATGTGCTTAGGTGCTGGTGGGATCTGGACTACAAGTTCCTCCTGCTCCTCCTCCTCCTCGTCTTCCAGCTGATGCTCCTCCTCCTCCTCCTTTGAAGAGGCTGTGCACTCAGTGCCTTGCTCCTCATGCAGCGCTAATCCTCGCTGCTGCACTATGTTGTGTGGGGCGCAGCAGAACACGATGATTCTGGAGACTCTGGCTGGTGCATACTGAAGGGTTCCTCCAGATCTGTCAAGGCATCTGAAGCGCATTTTCAGCGTGCCTATTGTTTGCTCTATGACACATCTGGTGGAAATGTGGCTTTCATTATATCTCTCCTCAGTATTTGGCTTCCTCAAGGGTGTCATGAGTGGATAGCCCTTGTCTCCAAGCAGCCAGCTGGAAAGTCTGTTTGGAGGAGTGAAGAGCTGAGGGAGGGTGGACTGGCGCAGGACGAAAGAGTCATGGCAGCTGCCAGGGAATTTGGTGCACACATGCATGATGATCTTACTATGGTTGCAGATGAGCTGCACATTGAGGGAATGGAAGCTCTTGCGGTTACCAAAGACTCCTAGGTGATGATGGGGTGCCTTGATGGCCACATGTGTGCAGTCGATGACGCCCTGCACCCGTGGGAAGCCAGCCAGAGTGGCAAAGCTGAGCGTCTGCTCAGTAATACTGGCTTTATCAGTGGCAAAGTTGATATACTTGGCTGACTTGTAGGCGGCCGACTGCAAGATGCCGCAAATGTCTGCTACAGATCCCTGGGAGGAGCCTGAGGCGAAGAAGTTGAGGGTGCTGGTGACTTTGCAGTCACTGGTAAGGCATGTGCACCCGCTCCTCTGCGTTGCAGGTTTTGCTCCAGCAATGTGCAAATGTCTGCGACGACCTGGTGCGATAGCCTGAGCCTCCTTTGGCACTGCTGCTCAGTCATGCTGAGGAAGCTCTGTCTGTATACCCTGTGTTGGGGGTACCACCTCCGGCATGGTGCAGCCCTGCGCTGATGCACTCTGTCCTGTGCAGCATCAGGTGGTTGAGGAGAAGGCTGCTGGTGTGCCTGGTGCTGCTGGTGTGCCTGGTGCTGCTGGTGTTGGGGCTCATCGTGATCCGATTTTGAGGACCAAGGTGAGACAGTATAGACGGCACCCAGGCTGATGGAATAGATGGCAGGTCACGTAGAGATGACAAAAGCAATCTGTCAATGATGTGATAGGTTCTAACAATGAGGTGACACTGGGTGGCGACTTTGCTGGAAAGACTTGCAGCCTGCAGAAAGCTAATCTGTGCTGGCAATACAGTCAGCAACAGCGTCTGCCTGAGGAAAGTGATCAGCTGGGAGCTGGGAGTTTTTATTGTACTTTGCATGCTGTGCACTGATCAGCTGCATCAATGACCACTCAACTTCCACCTCAGGTTGACAGACATGGTTCCTGAGCTGTGTGATTCCCCTGGTCATCCAGGGAAATTTGAAAGGTAGATTTAAAAAGATTCTTAAGGGTCTGACAACTACCTGATAATGATTTAAATTAGCTCGACCACCTCTGCTGTTCAGGTCACTGCCGCGCCAGCAAATGCACCCGAGCAAAAGGCATGTGGGGGTGGGATGGCGAAGGTTATCTGACCCATTCCAAGATATTGCAAATTTCCCACCTGACCCGCCTCTGATCGTGCCTGCACAGGCCCCAGTAAATTCCGGCCTGGGTCTCTGTGTCCATTATGTTGCACTGAAACTTCTGGGCGGATTCTCCTAGGTGGAGCAGAGTGCTTACAACAGGTGCAAACATCAAAACTGCATGGAAATTATATCACAACAACACGCTTCTCATTGTCGTGGGTCTCTGCTAGGCAGAAGCCCCAAAGGAAGTTAATCCACAGTAAATGGGTCTTACGGCTTGTGGGCAGCCCTGTTCAGGTTTGAGGATCTGAGAAGGGGTAGGCAGTAAACAGAGTGAGGCTGAAAACAAGTATGTTTATCTTTCCCTACATGTGCAATAAAGGGTGCTCCTGACTGAAAGATTTTTCATTTGGATAGCAGCCAGAAAGTCCTGCAGTTTGCAGCCAATACCACTGGCCAGGGCCTCTCAGGCCTGCAGTGGCAGTTGACTTTTATCTCCCATGTTCAGCTTCAAAGTCCTGCTATGGGGTGGGCTTGCAGTGGGGGAACTTCGGGCCTATTAAGATTACCTGAACCTGGAAATACAGTTCAGGCTAGGTAAGGTGGCGTACTCACCCAACTTGCACCCAGACCGCAGGAGGTGGGGATGAAAATGAGTGCCACGATGTTTAGATGCATAGAACCCAGAATAAAATATCTACTTCCTTTATTTTAGTTCCTAAGTTTATTTCTTAGCCCCCCCTCCCTTGAAGGCAGTGCCTCATGCTTGAGTCCAGTTCCACGGGTTCTTGCATTCCTCGGGTACCTGGCTAAAGTGGCCATTCTTCATATGTGAGTCTGGTAAATAACAACAGGCTGTTCTATCATGGGAGTCATAGCCAAGACTCATTCTGTCCTCATCTGATATCCACACAAGCACTCTTTCAGCAGTGGTCACTGGGCAGTGTGGAGGAGCAGGAATCCTGGCTACTTGTTACCTCTCTCTAGTCCAGGGACATTGAGGCCAAAATGATAGTGACCCCACTGCCATCCCAGCTAAAATCCAATAGCAATACTTGCAAGGGACTGAACTGGAGACCTTCTTGGTGTAAGTGAAAAAACATAAGCCCTGAGCCATCAGGGGAGCTGTTTACTTATTTACCATAAATGGAAAATGTTGCAACCCATACCTTGGTTTTTACTGTACTATTGGCAGTCGTCCGAATCAGTCTTATTACTGAAGATTTATAGAATATGATGATGGCTTTGGGGCACGAAAGACCTTTCTCAACATCACAGAAGTAGTTGTCTATGTAAATTTTGAAGCCTTTGATCAGTTCTTTTATCTGCTTCACCAGAATGTAAGTGCAGTTTCCTTGGAATGTGTAAACAGTTCCATCAAAAGTAAGGTAGTGACTGCTTCCCCATCCAGTACAAACACCTGGAATTTCAAAGTCACAATCTGAGTTTCCAGCAAAATTATTTATTTAAGTCAGATGATCGATTGTTAATCAATAAACACATCAAGCGTCAGTCATTTTTTTCATACAAAAAAAAGCACTTTTGGTTATACCCATTTGTAAACTCAGGCATAGACCAACCCAGACTGATGAGATGAAAGTCCCCTCTGTCTGCTGTGTGTTTCGGTCATTTCTGAAATGCTTTTGGGGAGCATCAATCCATTTCCCACACTGCAAAGCATCCTTTAATTTGCCATTAAATTAGCAGTCAGTTTGGCTCTGTTGGTTGCATTCATGCCGCTGATTCAGAAGATCATAGTTTGAAGCCCTACTCAGCACTTTAGCAAATAGTTGAGGCTAAGATTCCAGTGCATCATTGAGGGAATGTCACATTGCCAGAGGTGCTGCCTTTAAGATGAGACATTAAACCAACGTTAAATTGAGGCCCCATCTGCTTGTTTGGGCCCCAAAGCATTATTCGAAGAAGAGCAGGAGGTTCTTCAAAATTCATTCCTTAACCAACACCAAAATAGATTAACTGGCTTATTTAACACATTTTCAGTTTGTGGGGACCTTGCTTTATGCAAATTGATTGCCATTTTTGTTAACACAACAAAAGTGATTGTACTTAAAAAAGCAATTTGTTGGATGAGCCATGCTTTGTGAGAAGCTAAGGATGTGAGTAGGCACTGTATAAATTATTTCTTTCTTTGTCTCTCACAGAGGCAATAGGATAGATGATATGGGGAATGGGAACATGTTGTATTAGTGCACTAGGAGGGCTGCTTCTAAGGTTGGAGTTAAAGAATAATGAAGTCCAGCAGAGAGAGTTTTACCCTGTGAAGGTTTGAGATCTCCTAATTAAAATTTCCTCATTTCCTGATTCTTGCGATTTTTCTAACTCTGAAAAAACGCCTTCAGAAACTATAGTAATCTGGGATGTAATGCTTAAGTTATCCACCAGATGGAGACAAATATTAAGGGATCACATTTACCAGGTTTAAGGTAATGTCCTGGTACTCCAGTTATTAAGGTAATGTGGAATATGCTTCAATATGCTGCCTCCATCTCTGTATCTTTTACATCACTATTAAATTTTGGCAATGCAGTTCCTCCTGCAATACTCACAGTCACACTCATACTGATAGCAACAGCCAGACTGGTCATAAGCTCTTTTGGGTTGCAGTCCATTTTGACATGTGATCGGTTTAGCACTTGGACATTTCACCGGCACCACAGAAACGGTGTTGTTCCCTATACAGATTCCCATTGTGCAATTGGCAAGCATCCAAGTTTCGTTTATCTGCAGTTTGTGGAGAGAAAAGGAAAATATTTCAATTCTTAAAAACAGGACTTAAGTAACATGGCATTTATTGAATTCCTGGGGCGACAGAGGCTGTAAATCCCATTTTTGCCTGGGAGGAGTCCAAACCTGGCTGTGACAGGAATCCATCCCCTTTAGACTGGGCTTTTAAATTCCGGCCAGGGGGGTCGTGTGTGGATCTTCCATCTGCTCCACCCCATCAAGAGATTGCACAAATTAGGGTTGTATTCCCGAGAAGTAAGAAGATTAAGGGGTGATCTGATCGAAGTTTTCAAGATATTAAGGGGAGCAGATAGAGTAGATAGAGAGAAACTATTTCTGTTGGTTGGGGAGTCTAGGACTAGGAAGCATAGTCTAAAAATTAGAACCAGACCTTTCAGGAGTGAAATTAGGAAACGCTTCTACACACAAAGGGTAGTAGAAGTTGGAACTCTCTTCCGCAAACGACAATGCTAAATCAATTGTTAATTTTAAATCTTGAGATTGACAGATTTTTGTTAACCAAAGGTATTGCGGAACACGGGGCAAAGACAGGTATATGCAGTTAGGTCGCAGATCAGCCCTGATCTCATTGATTGGGGGAACAAGCTCGAGGGGCTAAATGGCCCACCCCTGACCGTATGTTATGGCTGAAGCAAACAGCGCCAAACATCCCACTGACATCTGCACTGAGACAGGGAGATAGGCTTTTCTCACTGTATAATGTTTTGACATTGGTGAAATGCTGGGGCTGGAGAAGGTGGAAAGCTTGCTTTCCACTGTGGGGTCGGAGGAGGAATTTGGGACAGAACCTGGATCCACCAGCAGTGCCGAGTGTCCTGTGACAGTTTGAACTGGCACTCTCTTGTCCTGTGTCAGTTTGAACTGGCACTCTCTAGTCATGTGACAGTTTGAACTGGCACTCTCTAGTCCTGTGACAGTTTGAACTGGCACTCTCTGGTCCTGTGACAGTTTGAACTGGCACTCTCTAGTCATGTGACAGTTTGAACTGGCACTCTCTAGTCCTGTGACAGTTTCAACTGGCACTCTCTAGTCCTGTGAATAGTTTGAACTGGCACTCTCTAGTCCTGTGAATAGTTTGAACTGGCACTCTCTAGTCCTGTGACAGTTTGAACTGGCATTCTCTGGTCCTGTGACAGTTTGAACTGGCACTCTCTAGTCATGTGTCAGTTTGAACTGGCGCTCTCTCGTCCTGTGACAGTTTGAACTGGCACTCTCTAGTCCTGTGAACAGTTTGAACTGGTATTCTCTAGTCATGTGTCAGTTTGAACTGGCACTCTCTTGTCCTGTGACAGTTTGAACTGGCACTCTCTAGTCATGTGTCAGTTTGAACTGGCAGTCTCTGGTCCTGCGAACAGCTTGAACTGGTACTCTCTAGTCATGTGTCAGTTTGAACTGGCACTCTCTGGTCCTGCAAACAGTTTGAATTGGTACTCTTTCGTCATGTGTCAGTTTGAACTGGTACTCTCCAGTCATGTGTCAGTTTAAACTGGCACTCTCTAGTCCTGTGAACAATTTGAACTGGCACTCTCTAGTCCTGTGACAGGTTGAAGTGGCACTCTCTAGTCCTGTGACAGTTTGAACTGGCACTCTCTGGTCCTGTGACAGTTTGAACTGGCACTCTCTAGTCCTGTGACAGTTTGAACTGGCACTCTCTTGTCCTGTGAACAGTTTGAACTGGCACTCTCAAGCCCTGTGACAGTTTGAAATGGCACTCTCCAGTTCTGCGACAGTTTGAACTGGCACTCTCTAGTCCTGTGACAGTTTGAACTGGCACTCTCTGGTCCTGTGACAGTTTGAACTGGCACTCTCTAGTTCTGTGACAGTTTGAACTGGCATTCTCTAGTCCTGTGACAATTTGAACTGGCACTCTCCAGTCCTGTGACAGTTTGAACTGGCACTCCCTTGTCCTGTGACAGTTTGAACTGGCACTCTCTTATCCTGTGACAGATTGAACTGGCACTCTCTAGTCCTGTGATAGTTTGAACTGGCACTCTCTAGGCCTGTTACAGTTTGAACTGGCACTCTCTAGTCCTGCGACAGTTTGAACTGGAGCTCTCTAGTCCTGTGACAGTTTGAACTGGCACTCTCTGGTCCTGTGACAGTTTGAACTGGCGTTCTCTCGTCCTGTGACAATTTGAACTGGCTCTGTCTAGCCCTGTGACAATTTGAACTGGCACTCTCTAGTCCTGTGACAGTTTCAACTGGCACTCTCTAGTCCTGTGACAGTTTGAACTGGCACTCTATAGTCCTGTGACAGTTTGAACTGGCAATCTCGAGTCCTGTGACAGTTTGAACTGGCATTCTCTGGTCCTGTGACAGTTTGAACTGGCACTCTCTAGTCATGTGTCAGTTTGAACTGGCGCTCTCTCGTCCTGTGACAGTTTGAACTGGCACTCTCTAGTCCTGTGAACAGTTTGAACTGGTACCCTCTAGTCATGTGTCAGTTTGAACTGGCACTCTCTTGTCCTGTGACAGTTTGAACTGGCACTCTCTAGTCATGTGTCAGTTTGAACTGGCAGTCTCTGGTCCTGCGAACAGCTTGAACTGGTACTCTCTAGTCATGTGTCAGTTTGAACTGGTACTCTCTAGTCATGTGTCAGTTTGAACTGGCACTCTCTAGTCCTGTGACAGTTTGAACTGGCACTCTCTAGTCATGTGCCAGTTTGAACTGGCACTCTCTGGTCCTGCGAACAGTTTGAAATGGTCCTCTCTAGTCATGTGTCAGTTTGAACTGGAACTCTCTAGTCCTGTGACAGTTTGAAGTGGCACTCTAGTCTTGTGTCAGTTTGAACTGGAACTCTCTAGTCCTGTGACAGTTTGAACTGCCACTCTCTTGTCCTGTGAACAGTGTGAACTGGCACTCTCTGGTCCTGTGACAGGACAGTTTGAACTGGCACTCTCTCGTCCTGTTGACAGATTAAAATGACACTTTCTAGTCCTGTGAATAGTTTGAACTGGCACTCTCTAGTCCTGTGAACAGTTTGAACTGGCACTCTCTAGTCCTGTGACCGTTTGAACTGGCACTCTCTGGTCCTGCGACAGTTTGATCTGGCATTCTCTGGTCCTGTGACAGTTTGAACTGGCACTCTCTGGTCCTGTAAAAGTTTGAACTGGCACTCTCTAGTCCTGTGAATAGTTTGAACTGGCATTCTCTAGTCCAGTGAACAGTTTGAACTGGCATTCTCTAGTCCTGTGACAGTTTGAACTGGCACTCTCTCGTCCTGCGAACAGTTGGAACTGGCACTCTCTAGTCATGTGTCAGTTTGAACTGGCACTCTCTAGTCCTGTGACAGTTGAACTGGCACTCTCTAGTCATGTGTCAGTTTGAACTGGCACTCTCTGGTCCTGCAAACAGTTTGAACTGGTACTCTTTCGTCATGTGTCAGTTTGAACTGGTACTCTCCAGTCATGTGTCAGTTTAAACTGGCACTCTCTAGTCCTGTG
Source organism: Somniosus microcephalus (assembly GCF_052327205.1). Classification (NCBI taxonomy): domain Eukaryota; kingdom Metazoa; phylum Chordata; class Chondrichthyes; order Squaliformes; family Somniosidae; genus Somniosus; species Somniosus microcephalus. The sequence continues at coordinate 401,160 of NW_028225351.1, forward strand.
AACAATTTGAACTGGCACTCTCTAGTCCTGTGACAGGTTGAACTGGCACTCTCTGGTCCTGTGACAGTTTGAACTGGCACTCTCTAGTCCTGTGACAGTTTGAACTGGCACTCTCTAGTCCTGTGACAGTTTGAACTGGCACTCTCTGGTCCTGTGACAGTTTGAACTGGCACTCTCTAGTCCTGTGACAGTTTGAACTGGCACTCTCTTGTCCTGTGAACAGTTTGAACTGGCACTCTCTAGCCCTGTGACAGTTTGAAATGGCACTCTCCAGTTCTGCGACAGTTTGAACTGGCACTCTCTAGTCCTGTGACAGTTTGAACTGGCGCTCTCTAGTCCTGTGACAGTTTGAACTGGCACTCTCTGGTCCTGTGACAGTTTGAACTGGCACTCTCTAGTCCTGTGACAGTTTGAACTGGCATTCTCTAGTCCTGTGACAATTTGAACTGGCACTCTCCAGTCCTGTGACAGTTTGAACTGGCACTCCCTTGTCCTGTGACAGTTTGAACTGGCACTCTCTTATCCTGTGACAGATTGAACTGGCACTCTCTGGTCCTGTGATAGTTTGAACTGGCACTCTCTAGGCCTGTTACAGTTTGAACTGGCACTCTCTAGTCCTGTGACAGTTTGAACTGGCACTCTCTAGTCCTGTGACAGTTTGAACTGGCACTCTCTAGTCCTGTGACAGTTTGAAATGGCACTCTCTAGTCCTGGGCCAGTTTGAACTGGCACTCTCTAGCCCTGTGACAGTTTGAACTGGCACTCTCTTGTCCTGTGTCAGTTTGAACTGGCACTCTCTGGTCCTGTGACAGTTTGAACTGGCACTCTCTAGTCCTGTGTCAGTTTGAACTGGCACTCTCCGGTCCTGTGACAGTTTGAACTGGCACGCTCTTGTCCTGTGACAGTTTGAACTGGCGCTCTCTAGTCCTGTGACAGTTTCAACTGGCACTCTCTAGTCCTGTGACAGTTTGAACTGGCATTCTCTGGTCCTGTGACAGTTTGAACTGGCACTCTCTAGTCATGTGTCAGTTTGAACTGGCGCTCTCTCGTCCTGTGACAGTTTGAACTGGCACTCTCTAGTCCTGTGAACAGTTTGAACTGGTACTCTCTAGTCATGTGTCAGTTTGAACTGGCACTCTCTTGTCCTGTGACAGTTTGAACTGGCACTCTCTAGTCATGTGTCAGTTTGAACTGGCAGTCTCTGGTCCTGCGAACAGCTTGAACTGGTACTCTCTAGTCATGTGTCAGTTTGAACTGGTACTCTCTAGTCATGTGTCAGTTTGAACTGGCACTCTCTAGTCCTGTGACAGTTTGACCTGGCACTCTCTAGTCATGTGCCAGTTTGAACTGGCACTCTCTGGTCCTGCGAACAGTTTGAAATGGTCCTCTCTAGTCATGTGTCAGTTTGAACTGGAACTCTCTAGTCCTGTGACAGTTTGAAGTGGCACTCTAGTCTTGTGTCAGTTTGAACTGGCACTCTCTGGTCCTCTGACAGGACAGTTTGAACTGGCACTCTCTCGTCCTGTTGACAGATTAAAATGACACTCTCTAGTCCTGTGACCGTTTGAACTGGCACTCTCTGGTCCTGTAAAAGTTTGAACTGGCACTCTCTGGTCCTGTGAATAGTTTGAACTGGCACTCTCTAGTCCAGTGAACAGTTTGAACTGGCATTCTCTAGTCCTGTGACAGTTTGAACTGGCACTCTCTCGTCCTGCGAACAGTTGGAACTGGCACTCTCTAGTCATGTGTCAGTTTGAACTGGCACTCTCTAGTCCTGTGACAGTTGAACTGGCACTCTCTAGTCATGTGTCAGTTTGAACTGGTACTCTCTGGTCCTGCAAACAGTTTGAACTGGTACTCTTTCGTCATGTGTCAGTTTGAACTGGTACTCTCCAGTCATGTGTCAGTTTAAACTGGCACTCTCTAGTCCTGTGAACAATTTGAACTGGCACTCTCTGGTCCTGTGACAGTTTGAACTGGCACTCTCTAGTCCTGTGACAGTTTGAACTGGCACTCTCTTCTCCTGTGAACAGTTTGAACTGGCACTCTCTAGCCCTGTGACAGTTTGAAATGGCACTCTCCAGTTCTGCGACAGTTTGAACTGGCACTCTCTAGTCCTGTGACAGTTTGAACTGGCGCTCTCTAGTCCTGTGACAGTTTGAACTGGCACTCTCTGGTCCTGTGACAGTTTGAACTGGCATTCTCTAGTCCTGTGACAATTTGAACTGGCACTCTCTAGTCCTGTGACAGTTTGAACTGGCACTCTCCAGTCCGGTGACAGTTTGAACTGGCACTCCCTTGTCCTGTGACAGTTTGAACTGGCACTCTCTTATCCTGTGACAGATTGAACTGGCACTCTCTAGTCCTGTGATAGTTTGAACTGGCACTCTCTAGGCCTGTTACAGTTTGAACTGGCACTCTCTAGTCCTGTGACAGTTTGAACTGGCACTCTCTCGTCCTGTGACAGTTTGAACTGGTGCTCTCTAGTCCTGTGACAGTTTGAACTTGCACTCTCTGGTCCTGTGACAGTTTGAACTGGCGTTCTCTCGTCCTGTGACAATTTGAACTGGCACTGTCTAGCCCTGTGACAATTTGAACTGGCACTCTCTAGTCCTGTGACAGTTTCAACTGGCACTCTCTAGTCCTGTGACAGTTTGAACTGGCACTCTATAGTCCTGTGACAGTTTGAACTGGCAATCTCGAGTCCTGTGACAGTTTGAACTGGCACTCTCGAGTCCTGTGACAGATTGAACTGGCACTCTCCAGTCCTGTGACAGTTCGAACTGGCAGTCTCGAGTCCTGTGACAGTTTGAACTGGCACTCTCTGGTCCTGTGACAGTTTTAACTGGCACTCTCGAGTCCTGTGACAGTTTGAACTGGCACTCTCGAGTCCTGTGACAGTTTGAACTGGCACTCTCGAGTCCTGTGACAGTTTGAACTGGCACTCTCGAGTCCTGTGACAGTTTGAACTGGCACTCTCGAGTCCAGTGACAGTTTGAACTGGCACTCTCGAGTCCTGTGACAGTTTGAACTGGCACTCACTAGTCCTGTGACAGTTTGAACTGCACTCTCGAGTCCAGTGACAGTTTGAACTGGCACTCTCTTGTCCTGTGACAGTTTGAACTGGCACTCTCAAGTCCTGTGACAGTTTGAACTGGCACTCTCTTGTCCTGTGTCAGTTTGAACTGGCACTCTCTGGTCCTGTGACAGTTTGAACTGGCACTCTCTAGTCATGTGACAGTTTGAACTGGCACTCTCTAGTCCTGTGACAGTTTCAACTGGCACTCTCTAGTCCTGTGAATAGTTTGAACTGGCACTCTCTAGTCCTGTGAATAGTTTGAACTGGCACTCTCTAGTCCTGTGACAGTTTGAACTGGCATTCTCTGGTCCTGTGACAGTTTGAACTGGCACTCTCTAGTCATGTGTCAGTTTGAACTGGCGCTCTCTCGTCCTGTGACAGTTTGAACTGGCACTCTCTAGTCCTGTGAACAGTTTGAACTGGTATTCTCTAGTCATGTGTCAGTTTGAACTGGCACTCTCTTGTCCTGTGACAGTTTGAACTGGCACTCTCTAGTCATGTGTCAGTTTGAACTGGCAGTCTCTGGTCCTGCGAACAGCTTGAACTGGTACTCTCTAGTCATGTGTCAGTTTGAACTGGCACTCTCTGGTCCTGCAAACAGTTTGAATTGGTACTCTTTCGTCATGTGTCAGTTTGAACTGGTACTCTCCAGTCATGTGTCAGTTTAAACTGGCACTCTCTAGTCCTGTGAACAATTTGAACTGGCACTCTCTAGTCCTGTGACAGGTTGAAGTGGCACTCTCTAGTCCTGCGACAGTTTGAACTGGCACTCTCTAGTCCTGTGACAGTTTGAACTGGCACTCTCTGGTCCTGTGACAGTTTGAACTGGCACTCTCTAGTTCTGTGACAGTTTGAACTGGCATTCTCTAGTCCTGTGACAATTTGAACTGGCACTCTCCAGTCCTGTGACAGTTTGAACTGGCACTCCCTTGTCCTGTGACAGTTTGAACTGGCACTCTCTTATCCTGTGACAGATTGAACTGGCACTCTCTAGTCCTGTGATAGTTTGAACTGGCACTCTCTAGGCCTGTTACAGTTTGAACTGGCACTCTCTAGTCCTGTGACAGTTTGAACTGGAGCTCTCTAGTCCTGTGACAGTTTGAACTGGCACTCTCTGGTCCTGTGACAGTTTGAACTGGCGTTCTCTCGTCCTGTGACAATTTGAACTGGCTCTGTCTAGCCCTGTGACAATTTGAACTGGCACTCTCTAGTCCTGTGAAAGTTTCAACTGGCACTCTCTAGTCCTGTGACAGTTTGAACTGGCACTCTATAGTCCTGTGACAGTTTGAACTGGCAATCTCGAGTCCTGTGACAGTTTGAAATGGCATTCTCTGGTCCTGTGACAGTTTGAACTGGCACTCTCTAGTCATGTGTCAGTTTGAACTGGCGCTCTCTCGTCCTGTGACAGTTTGAACTGGCACTCTCTAGTCCTGTGAACAGTTTGAACTGGTACCCTCTAGTCATGTGTCAGTTTGAACTGGCACTCTCTTGTCCTGTGACAGTTTGAACTGGCACTCTCTAGTCATGTGTCAGTTTGAACTGGCAGTCTCTGGTCCTGCGAACAGCTTGAACTGGTACTCTCTAGTCATGTGTCAGTTTGAACTGGTACTCTCTAGTCATGTGTCAGTTTGAACTGGCACTCTCTAGTCCTGTGACAGTTTGAACTGGCACTCTCTAGTCATGTGCCAGTTTGAACTGGCACTCTCTGGTCCTGCGAACAGTTTGAAATGGTCCTCTCTAGTCATGTGTCAGTTTGAACTGGAACTCTCTAGTCCTGTGACAGTTTGAAGTGGCACTCTAGTCTTGTGTCAGTTTGAACTGGAACTCTCTAGTCCTGTGACAGTTTGAACTGCCACTCTCTTGTCCTGTGAACAGTGTGAACTGGCACTCTCTGGTCCTGTGACAGGACAGTTTGAACTGGCACTCTCTCGTCCTGTTGACAGATTAAAATGACACTTTCTAGTCCTGTGAATAGTTTGAACTGGCACTCTCTAGTCCTGTGAACAGTTTGAACTGGCACTCTCTAGTCCTGTGACCGTTTGAACTGGCACTCTCTGGTCCTGCGACAGTTTGATCTGGCATTCTCTGGTCCTGTGACAGTTTGAACTGGCACTCTCTGGTCCTGTAAAAGTTTGAACTGGCACTCTCTAGTCCTGTGAATAGTTTGAACTGGCATTCTCTAGTCCAGTGAACAGTTTGAACTGGCATTCTCTAGTCCTGTGACAGTTTGAACTGGCACTCTCTCGTCCTGCGAACAGTTGGAACTGGCACTCTCTAGTCATGTGTCAGTTTGAACTGGCACTCTCTAGTCCTGTGACAGTTGAACTGGCACTCTCTAGTCATGTGTCAGTTTGAACTGGCACTCTCTGGTCCTGCAAACAGTTTGAACTGGTACTCTTTCGTCATGTGTCAGTTTGAACTGGTACTCTCCAGTCATGTGTCAGTTTAAACTGGCACTCTCTAGTCCTGTGAACAATTTGAACTGGCACTCTCTAGTCCTGTGACAGGTTGAACTGGCACTCTCTGGTCCTGTGACAGTTTGAACTGGCACTCTCTAGTCCTGTGACAGTTTGAACTGGCACTCTCTAGTCCTGTGACAGTTTGAACTGGCACTCTCTGGTCCTGTGACAGTTTGAACTGGCACTCTCTAGTCCTGTGACAGTTTGAACTGGCACTCTCTTGTCCTGTGAACAGTTTGAACTGGCACTCTCTAGCCCTGTGACAGTTTGAAATGGCACTCTCCAGTTCTGCGACAGTTTGAACTGGCACTCTCTAGTCCTGTGACAGTTTGAACTGGCGCTCTCTAGTCCTGTGACAGTTTGAACTGGCACTCTCTGGTCCTGTGACAGTTTGAACTGGCACTCTCTAGTCCTGTGACAGTTTGAACTGGCATTCTCTAGTCCTGTGACAATTTGAACTGGCACTCTCCAGTCCTGTGACAGTTTGAACTGGCACTCCCTTGTCCTGTGACAGTTTGAACTGGCACTCTCTTATCCTGTGACAGATTGAACTGGCACTCTCTGGTCCTGTGATAGTTTGAACTGGCACTCTCTAGGCCTGTTACAGTTTGAACTGGCACTCTCTAGTCCTGTGACAGTTTGAACTGGCACTCTCTAGTCCTGTGACAGTTTGAACTGGCACTCTCTAGTCCTGTGACAGTTTGAAATGGCACTCTCTAGTCCTGGGACAGTTTGAACTGGCACTCTCTAGCCCTGTGACAGTTTGAACTGGCACTCTCTTGTCCTGTGTCAGTTTGAACTGGCACTCTCTGGTCCTGTGACAGTTTGAACTGGCACTCTCTAGTCCTGTGTCAGTTTGAACTGGCACTCTCCGGTCCTGTGACAGTTTGAACTGGCACGCTCTTGTCCTGTGACAGTTTGAACTGGCGCTCTCTAGTCCTGTGACAGTTTCAACTGGCACTCTCTAGTCCTGTGACAGTTTGAACTGGCATTCTCTGGTCCTGTGACAGTTTGAACTGGCACTCTCTAGTCATGTGTCAGTTTGAACTGGCGCTCTCTCGTCCTGTGACAGTTTGAACTGGCACTCTCTAGTCCTGTGAACAGTTTGAACTGGTACTCTCTAGTCATGTGTCAGTTTGAACTGGCACTCTCTTGTCCTGTGACAGTTTGAACTGGCACTCTCTAGTCATGTGTCAGTTTGAACTGGCAGTCTCTGGTCCTGCGAACAGCTTGAACTGGTACTCTCTAGTCATGTGTCAGTTTGAACTGGTACTCTCTAGTCATGTGTCAGTTTGAACTGGCACTCTCTAGTCCTGTGACAGTTTGACCTGGCACTCTCTAGTCATGTGCCAGTTTGAACTGGCACTCTCTGGTCCTGCGAACAGTTTGAAATGGTCCTCTCTAGTCATGTGTCAGTTTGAACTGGAACTCTCTAGTCCTGTGACAGTTTGAAGTGGCACTCTAGTCTTGTGTCAGTTTGAACTGGCACTCTCTGGTCCTCTGACAGGACAGTTTGAACTGGCACTCTCTCGTCCTGTTGACAGATTAAAATGACACTTTCTAGTCCTGTGAATAGTTTGAACTGGCACTCTCTAGTCCTGTGAACAGTTTGAACTGGCACTCTCTAGTCCTGTGACCGTTTGAACTGGCACTCTCTGGTCCTGTAAAAGTTTGAACTGGCACTCTCTGGTCCTGTGAATAGTTTGAACTGGCACTCTCTAGTCCAGTGAACAGTTTGAACTGGCATTCTCTAGTCCTGTGACAGTTTGAACTGGCACTCTCTCGTCCTGCGAACAGTTGGAACTGGCACTCTCTAGTCATGTGTCAGTTTGAACTGGCACTCTCTAGTCCTGTGACAGTTTGAACTGGTACTCTTTCGTCATGTGTCAGTTTGAACTGGTACTCTCCAGTCATGTGTCAGTTTAAACTGGCACTCTCTAGTCCTGTGAACAATTTGAACTGGCACTCTCTGGTCCTGTGACAGTTTGAACTGGCACTCTCTAGTCCTGTGACAGTTTGAACTGGCACTCTCTTCTCCTGTGAACAGTTTGAACTGGCACTCTCTAGCCCTGTGACAGTTTGAAATGGCACTTTCCAGTTCTGCGACAGTTTGAACTGGCACTCTCTAGTCCTGTGACAGTTTGAACTGGCGCTCTCTAGTCCAGTGACAGTTTGAACTGGCACTCTCTGGTCCTGTGACAGTTTGAACTGGCATTCTCTAGTCCTGTGACAATTTGAACTGGCACTCTCTAGTCCTGTGACAGTTTGAACTGGCACTCTCCAGTCCGGTGACAGTTTGAACTGGCACTCCCTTGTCCTGTGACAGTTTGAACTGGCACTCTCTTATCCTGTGACAGATTGAACTGGCACTCTCTAGTCCTGTGATAGTTTGAACTGGCACTCTCTAGGCCTGTTACAGTTTGAACTGGCACTCTCTAGTCCTGTGACAGTTTGAACTGGCACTCTCTCGTCCTGTGACAGTTTGAACTGGTGCTCTCTAGTCCTGTGACAGTTTGAACTTGCACTCTCTGGTCCTGTGACAGTTTGAACTGGCGTTCTCTCGTCCTGTGACAATTTGAACTGGCACTGTCTAGCCCTGTGACAATTTGAACTGGCACTCTCTAGTCCTGTGACAGTTTCAACTGGCACTCTCTAGTCCTGTGACAGTTTGAACTGGCACTCTATAGTCCTGTGACAGTTTGAACTGGCAATCTCGAGTCCTGTGACAGTTTGAACTGGCACTCTCGAGTCCTGTGACAGATTGAACTGGCACTCTCCAGTCCTGTGACAGTTCGAACTGGCAGTCTCGAGTCCTGTGACAGTTTGAACTGGCACTCTCTGGTCCTGTGACAGTTTTAACTGGCACTCTCGAGTCCTGTGACAGTTTGAACTGGCACTCTCGAGTCCTGTGACAGTTTGAACTGGCACTCTCGAGTCCAGTGACAGTTTGAACTGGCACTCTCGAGTCCTGTGACAGTTTGAACTGGCACTCACTAGTCCTGTGACAGTTTGAACTGCACTCTCGAGTCCAGTGACAGTTTGAACTGGCACTCTCTTGTCCTGTGACAGTTTGAACTGGCACTCTCAAGTCCTGTGACAGTTTGAACTGGCACTCTCTAGTCCTGTGACAGTTTGAACTGCACTCTCGAGTCCTGTGACAGTTTGAACTGGCACTCTCAAGTCCTGTGACAGTTTGAACTGGCACTCTCTGGTCCTGTGACAGTTTGAACTGCACTCTCGGGTCCTGTGACAGTTTGAACTGGCACTCTCGAGTCCTGTGACAGTTTGAGCTGGCACTCTCTAGTCCTGTGACAGTCTGAACTGGCACTCTCTAGTCCTGTGACAGTCTGAACTGGCACTCTCTAGTCCTGTGACAGTTTGAACTGGCTCTCTCTCGTCCTGTGACAGTCTGAACTGGCACTCTCTGGTCCTGTGACAGTTTGAACTGGCACTCTCTAGTCCTGTGACAGTCTGAACTGGCACTCTCTAGTCCTGTGACAGTTTGAACTGGCACTCTCTAGTTCTGTGACAGTTTCAACTGGCATTCTCTAGTCCTGTGACAGTTTGAACTGGCACTCTCTAGTCCTGTGACAGTTTGAACTGGCACTCTCTAGTCCTGTGACAGTTTGAACTGGCAATCTCGAGTCCTGTGGCAGTTTGAACTGGCACTCTCGAGTCCTGTGACAGATTGAACTGGCACTCTCCAGTCCTGTGACAGTTTGAACTGGCAGTCTCAAGTCCTGTGACAGTTTGAACTGGCACTCTCTAGTCCTGTGACAGTTTTAACTGGCACTCTCGAGTCCTGTGACAGTTTGAACTGGCACTCTCAAGTCATATGACAGTTTGAACTGGCACTCTCGAGTCCTGTGACAGTTTGAACTGGCACTCTCGAGTCCTGTGACAGTTTGAACTGGCACTCTCTAGTCCTGTGACAGTTTGAACTGCACTCTCGAGTCCTGTGACAGTTTGAACTGGCACTCTCTAGTCCTGTGACAGTCTGAACTGGCACTCTCTGGTCCTGTGACAGTTTGAACTGGCACTATCTAGTCCTGTGACAGTCTGAACTGGCACTCTCTAGTCCTGTGACAGTTTGAACTGGCACTCTCTGGTCCTGTGACAGTTTGAACTGGCACTATCTAGTCCTGCGACAGTCTGAACTGGCACTCTCTAGTCCTGTGACAGTTTGAACTGGCACTCTGTAGTCCTGTGACAGTCTGAACTGGCACTCTCAAGTCCTGTGACTGTTTGAACTGGCACTCTCCAGTCCTGTGACAGTCTGAACTGGCACTCTCTGGTCCTGTGACAGTTTGAACTGCACTCTCGAGTCCTGTGACAGTTTGAACTGGCACTCTCTCGTCCTGTGAACAGTTTGAACTGGCACTCTCTAGCCCTGTGACAGTTTGAACTGGCGCTCTCTAGTCCTGTGACAGTTTGAACTGGCACTCTCTGTTCCTGTGACAGTTTGAACTGGCACTCTCTAGTCCTGTGACAGTTTGAACTGGCATTCTCTAGTCCTGTGACAGTTTGAACTGGCACTCTCGAGTCCTGTGACAGTTTGAACTGGCACTCCCTTGTCCTGTGACAGTTTGAACTGACACTCTCCATTCCTGTGACAGTTTGAACTGGCACTCTCTGGTCCTGTGACAGTTTGAACTGGCACTCTCTAGTCCTGTGAACAGTTTGAACTGGCACTCACTTGTCCTGTGACAGTTTGAACTGGCGCTCTCTAGTCCTGTGACAGTTTGAACTGGCACTTTCTGGTCCTGTGACAGTTTGAACTGGCACTCTCTAGTCCTGTGACAGTTTGAACTGGCACTCTCTAGTGCTGTGACAGTTTGAACTGGCACTCTCTAGTCCTGTGAACAGTTTGAACTGCCACTCCCTAGTCCTGTGAACAGTTTGAACTGGCACTCTCTAGTCCTGTGACAATTTGAACTGGCGCTCTCTCGTCCTGTGACAGTTTGAACTGGCACTCTCTAGTCCTGTGAACAGTTTGAACTGGCACTCTCTGGTCCTTTGACAGTTTGAACTGGCACTCTCTGGTCCTGTGTCAGTTTGAACTGGCACTCTCTAGTCCTGTGACAGTTTGAACTGGCACTCTCTAGTCCTGTAACAGTTTGAACTGGCACTCTCTAGTCCTGTGACAGTTTGAATTGGCACTCTCTAGTCCTGTGACAGTTTGAACTGGCACTCTCTAGTCCTGTGACAGTTTGAAATGGCACTCTCTAGTCCTGGGACAGTTTGAACTGGCACTCTCTAGTCCTGTGACAGTTTGAACTGGCACTCTCTAGTCCTGTGACAGTTTGAACTGGCACTCTCTGGTCCTGTGACAGTTTGAAATGGCACACTCTAGTCCTGTGACAGTTTGAACGGGCACTCTCTGGTCCTGTGACAGTTTGAACTGGCACTCTCTTGTCCTGTGACAGTTTGAACTGGCGCTCTCTAGTCCTGCGACAGTTTGAACTGGCACTTTCTAGTCCTGTGACAGTTTGAACTGGCACTCTCTTGTCCTGTGACAGTTTGAACTGGCGCTCTCTAGTCCTGTGACAGTTTGAACTGGCACTCTCTAGTCCTGTGACAGTTTGAACTGGCACTCTCTAGTCCTGTGACAGTTTGAACTGGCACTCTCTAGTCCTGTGACAGTTTGAACTGGCATTCTCTTGTCCTGTGTCAGTTTGAACTGGCACTCTCTCGTCCTGTGACAGTTTGAACTGGCACTCTCTTGTCCTGTGACAGTTTGAACTGGCGCTCTCTAGTCCTGTGACAGTTTGAACTGGCACTCTCTAGTCATGTGTCAGTTTGAACTGGCGCACTCTCGTCCTGTGAACAGTTTGAACTGGTACTCTCTAGTCCTGTGACAGTTTGAACTGGCACTCTCTTGTCCTGTGACAATTTGAACTGGCACTCTCTAGTCCTGTGAACAGTTTGAACTGGTACTCTCTAGTCATGTGTCAGTTTGAACTGGCACTCTCTTGTCCTGTGACAGTTTGAACTGGCACTCTCTACTCCTGTGACAGTTGAACTGGCATTCTCTAGTCATGTGTCAGTTTGAACTGGCACTCTCTGGTCCTGCGAACAGCTTGAACTGGCACTCTCTTGTCCTGTGACAGTTTGAACTGGCGCTCTCTAGTCCTGTGACAGTTTGAACTGGCACTCTCTAGTCCTGTGACAGTTTGAACTGGCACTCTCTAGTCCTGTGACAGTTTGAACTGGCACTCTCTAGTCCTGTGACAGTTTGAACTGGCATTCTCTTGTCCTGTGTCAGTTTGAACTGGCACTCTCTGGTCCTGTGACAGTTTGAACTGGCACTCTCTTGTCCTGTGACAGTTTGAACTGGCGCTCTCTAGTCCTGTGACAGTTTGGACTGGCACTCTCTAGTCATGTGTCAGTTTGAACTGGCGCACTCTCGTCCTGTGAACAGTTTGAACTGGTACTCTCTAGTCCTGTGACAGTTTGAACTGGCACTCTCTTGTCCTGTGACAATTTGAAATGGCACTCTCTAGTCCTGTGAACAGTTTGAACTGGTACTCTCTAGTCATGTGTCAGTTTGAACTGGCACTCTCTTGTCCTGTGACAGTTTGAACTGGCACTCTCTACTCCTGTGACAGTTGAACTGGCACTCTCTAGTCATGTGTCAGTTTGAACTGGCACTCTCTGGTCCTGCGAACAGCTTGAACTGGTATTCTCCAGTCATGTGTCAGTTTGAACTGGTACTCTCTAGTCATGTGTCAGTTTGAACTGGCACTCTCTGGTCCTGCGAACAGTTTGAACTGGTACTCTAGTCATGTGTCAGTTTGAACTGGAACTCTCTAGTCCTGTGACAGTTTGAACTGGTACTCTCTAGTCCTGTGACAGTTTGAACTGGCACTCTCTAGTCATGTGTCAGTTTGAACTGGCACTCTCTGGTCCTGCGAACAGTTTGAACTGGTACTCTAGTCATGTGTCAGTTTGAACTGGAACTCTCTAGTCCTGTGACAGTTTGAACTGCCACTCTCTTGTCCTGTGAACAGTTTGAACTGGCACTCTCTGGTCCTGTGACAGGACAGTTTGAACTGGCACTCTCTCGTCCTGTTGACAGATTAAAATGACACTTTCTAGTCCTGTGAATAGTTTGAACTGGCACTCTCTAGTCCTGTGACCGTTTGAACTAGCACTCTCTGGTCCTGTGACAGTTTGAACTGGCACTCTCTTGTCCTGTAATAGTTTGAACTGGCGCTCTCTAGTCCTGTGACAGTTTGAACTGGCACTCTCTCGTCCTGTGAATAGTTTGAACAGGCACTCTCTAGTCCTGTGAACAGTTTGAACTGGCACTCTCTGGTCCTGTGACAGTTTGAACTGGCACTCTCTAGTCCTGTGACAGTTTGAACTGGCACTCTCTAGTCCTGTGACAGTTTGAACTGGCATTCTCTTGTCCTGTGTCAGTTTGAACTGGCACTCTCTGGTCCTGTGACAGTTTGAACTGGCACTCTCTTGTCCTGTGACAGTTTGAACTGGCACTCACTAGTCCTGTGACAGTTTGAACTGGCACTCTCTAGTCCTGTGAGTGTTTGAAATGGCACTCTCTAGTCCTGTGACAGTTTGAACTGGCACTCTCTAGTTCTGTGACAGTTTGAACTGGCACTCTCTGGTCCTGTGACAGTTTGAACGGGCACTCTCTGGTCCTGTGACAGTTTGAAATGGCACTCTCTTGTCCTGTGTCAGTTTGAACTGGCACTCTCTGGTCCTGTGACAGTTTGAACTGGCGCTCTCTAGTCCTGTGACAGTTTGAACTGGCACTCTCTTATCCTGTGACAGATTGAACTGGCACTCTCTAGTCCTGTGAATAGTTTGAACTGGCACTCTCTAGTCCTGTGACAGTTTGAACTGGCACTCTCTAGTCCTGTGACAGTTTGAACTGGCACTCTCTAGTCCTGTGACAGTTTGAATTGGCACTCTCTAGTCCTATGACAGTTTGAACTGGCACTCTCTAGTCCTGTGACAGTTTGAAATGGCACTCTCTAGTCCTGGGACAGTTTGAACTGGCACTCTCTAGTCCTGTGACAGTTTGTATTGGCACTCTCTAGTCCTGTGACAGTTTGAACTGGCACTCTCTAGTCCTGTGACAGTTTGAAATGGCACTCTCTAGTCCTGGAACAGTTTGAACTGGCACTCTCTAGTCCTGTGACAGTTTGAACTGGCACTCTCTAGTCCTGTGACAGTTTGAACTGGCACTCTCTGGTCCTGTGACAGTTTGAAATGGCACACTCTAGTCCTGTGACAGTTTGAACGGGCACTGTCTGGTCCTGTGACAGTTTGAACTGGCACTCTCTTGTCCTGTGACAGTTTGAACTGGCGCTCTCTAGTCCTGCGACAGTTTGAACTGGCACTTTCTAGTCCTGTGACAGTTTGAACTGGCACTCTCTTGTCCTGTGACAGTTTGAACTGGCGCTCTCTAGTCCTGTGACAGTTTGAACTGGCACTCTCTAGTCCTGTGACAGTTTGAACTGGCACTCTCTAGTCCTGTGACAGTTTGAACTGGCACTCTCTAGTCCTGTGACAGTTTGAACTGGCATTCTCTTGTCCTGTGTCAATTTGAACTGGCACTCTCTCGTCCTGTGACAGTTTGAACTGGCACTCTCTTGTCCTGTGACAGTTTGAACTGGCGCTCTCTAGTCCTGTGACAGTTTGAACTGGCACTCTCTAGTCATGTGTCAGTTTGAACTGGCGCACTCTCGTCCTGTGAACAGTTTGAACTGGTACTCTCTAGTCCTGTGACAGTTTGAACTGGCACTCTCTTGTCCTGTGACAATTTGAACTGGCACTCTCTAGTCCTGTGAACAGTTTGAACTGGTACTCTCTAGTCATGTGTCAGTTTGAACTGGCACCCTCTTGTCCTGTGACAGTTTGAACTGGCACTCTCTACTCCTGTGACAGTTGAACTGGCATTCTCTAGTCATGTGTCAGTTTGAACTGGCACTCTCTGGTCCTGCGAACAGCTTGAACTGGCACTCTCTTGTCCTGTGACAGTTTGAACTGGCGCTCTCTAGTCCTGTGACAGTTTGAACTGGCACTCTCTAGTCCTGTGACAGTTTGAACTGGCACTCTCTAGTCCTGTGACAGTTTGAACTGGCACTCTCTAGTCCTGTGACAGTTTGAACTGGCATTCTCTTGTCCTGTGTCAGTTTGAACTGGCACTCTCTGGTCCTGTGACAGTTTGAACTGGCACTCTCTTGTCCTGTGACAGTTTGAACTGGCGCTCTCTAGTCCTGTGACAGTTTGGACTGGCACTCTCTAGTCATGTGTCAGTTTGAACTGGCGCACTCTCGTCCTGTGAACAGTTTGAACTGGTACTCTCTAGTCCTGTGACAGTTTGAACTGGCACTCTCTTGTCCTGTGACAATTTGAAATGGCACTCTCTAGTCCTGTGAACAGTTTGAACTGGTACTCTCTAGTCATGTGTCAGTTTGAACTGGCACTCTCTTGTCCTGTGACAGTTTGAACTGGCACTCTCTACTCCTGTGACAGTTGAACTGGCACTCTCTAGTCATGTGTCAGTTTGAACTGGCACTCTCTGGTCCTGCGAACAGCTTGAACTGGTATTCTCCAGTCATGTGTCAGTTTGAACTGGTACTCTCTAGTCATGTGTCAGTTTGAACTGGCACTCTCTGGTCCTGCGAACAGTTTGAACTGGTACTCTAGTCATGTGTCAGTTTGAACTGGAACTCTCTAGTCCTGTGACAGTTTGAACTGGTACTCTCTAGTCCTGTGACAGTTTGAACTGGCACTCTCTAGTCATGTGTCAGTTTGAACTGGCACTCTCTGGTCCTGCGAACAGTTTGAACTGGTACTCTAGTCATGTGTCAGTTTGAACTGGAACTCTCTAGTCCTGTGACAGTTTGAACTGCCACTCTCTTGTCCTGTGAACAGTTTGAACTGGCACTCTCTGGTCCTGTGACAGGACAGTTTGAACTGGCACTCTCTCGTCCTGTTGACAGATTAAAATGACACTTTCTAGTCCTGTGAATAGGTTGAACTGGCACTCTCTAGTCCTGTGACCGTTTGAACTAGCACTCTCTGGTCCTGTGACAGTTTGAACTGGCACTCTCTTGTCCTGTAATAGTTTGAACTGGCGCTCTCTAGTCCTGTGACAGTTTGAACTGGCACTCTCTCGTCCTGTGAATAGTTTGAAAATGCACTCTCTAGTCCTGTGAACAGTTTGAACTGGCACTCTCTGGTCCTGTGACAGTTTGAACTGGCACTCTCTAGTCCTGTGACAGTTTGAACTGGCACTCTCTAGTCCTGTGACAGTTTGAACTGGCATTCTCTTGTCCTGTGTCAGTTTGAACTGGCACTCTCTGGTCCTGTGACAGTTTGAACTGGCACTCTCTTGTCCTGTGACAGTTTGAACTGGCACTCACTAGTCCTGTGACAGTTTGAACTGGCACTCTCTAGTCCTGTGAGTGTTTGAAATGGCACTCTCTAGTCCTGTGACAGTTTGAACGGGCACTCTCTGGTCCTGTGACAGTTTGAAATGGCACTCTCTTGTCCTGTGTCAGTTTGAACTGGCACTCTCTGGTCCTGTGACAGTTTGAACTGGCGCTCTCTAGTCCTGTGACAGTTTGAACTGGCACTCTCTTATCCTGTGACAGATTGAACTGGCACTCTCTAGTCCTGTGAATAGTTTGAACTGGCACTCTCTAGTCCTGTGACAGTTTGAACTGGCATTCTCTTGTCCTGTGTCAGTTTGAACTGGCACTCTCTGGTCCTGTGACAGTTTGAACTGGCACTCTCTTGTCCTGTGACAGTTTGAACTGGCGCTCTCTAGTCCTGTGACAGTTTGAACTGGCGCTCTCTAGTCCTGTGAATAGTTTGAACTGGCACTCTCTGGTCCTGTGACAGTTTGAACTGGCACTCTCTAGTCATGTGTCAGTTTGAACTGGCGCTCTCTCATCCTGTGACAGTTTGAACTGGCACTCTCTAGTCCTGTGAACAGTTTGAACTGGTACTCTCTGGTCATGTGTCAGTTTGAACTGGCACTCTCTTGTCCTGTGACAGTTTGAACTGGCACTCTCTACTCCTGTGACAGTTGAACTGGCACTCTCTAGTCATGTGTCAGTTTGAACTGGCACTCTCTAGTCCTGTGACAGTTTGAACTGGCACTCTCTAGTCATGTGTCAGTTTGAACTGGAACTCTCTGGTCCTGCGAACAGTTTGAACTGGTACTCTCTAGTCATGTGTCAGTTTGAACTGGAGCTCTCTCGTCCTGTGACAGTTTGAAGTGGCACTCTCCAGTCTTGTGTCAGTTTGAACTGGAACTCTCTAGTCCTGTGACAGTTTGAACTGCCACTACCTTGTCCTGTGAACAGTTTGAACTGGCACTCTCTGGTCCTGTGACAGGACAGTTTGAACTGGCACTCTCTCGTCCTGTTGACAGATTAAAATGACACTTTCTAGTCCTGTGAATAGTTTGAACTGGCACTGTCTAGTCCTGTGAACAGTTTGAACTGGCACTCTCTAGTCCTGTGACCGTTTGAACTGGCACTCTCTGGTCCTGTGACAGTTTGAACTGGCACTCTCTTGTCCTGTGACAGTTTGAACTGTCGCTCTCTAGTCCTGTGACAGTTTGAACTGGCACTCTCTAGTCCTGTGAATAGTTTGAAGTGGCACTCTCTAGTCCTGTGACAGTTTGAACTGGCACTCTCTCGTCCTGTGACAGTTTGAACTGGCATTCTCTTGTCCTGTGTCAGTTTGAACTGGCACTCTCTGGTCCTGTGACAGTTTGAACTGGCACTCTCTTGTCCTGTGACAGTTTGAACTGGCGCTCTCTAGTCCTGTGACAGTTTGAACTGGCACTCTCTAGTCATGTGTCAGTTTGAACTGGCGCACTCTCGTCCTGTGAACAGTTTGAACTGGTACTCTCTAGTCCTGTGACAGTTTGAACTGGCACTCTCTTGTCCTGTGACAATTTGAACTGGCACTCTCTAGTCCTGTGAACAGTTTGAACTGGTACTCTCTAGTCATGTGTCAGTTTGAACTGGCACTCTCTTGTCCTGTGACAGTTTGAACTGGCACTCTCTACTCCTGTGACAGTTGAACTGGCACTCTCTAGTCATGTGTCAGTTTGAACTGGCACTCTCTGGTCCTGCGAACAGCTTGAACTGGTACTCTAGTCATGTGTCAGTTTGAACTGGTACTCTCTAGTCATGTGTCAGTTTGAACTGGCACTCTCTAGTCCTGTGACAGTTTGAACTGGCACTCTCTAGTCATGTGTCAGTTTGAACTGGCACTCTCTGGTCCTGCGAACAGTTTGAACTGGTACTCTAGTCATGTGTCAGTTTGAACTGGAACTCTCTAGTCCTGTGACAGTTTGAACTGCCACTCTCTTGTCCTGTGAACAGTGTGAACTGGCACTCTCTGGTCCTGTGACAGGACAGTTTGAACTGGCACTCTCTCGTCCTGTTGACAGATTAAAATGACACTTTCTAGTCCTGTGAATAGTTTGAACTGGCACTCTCTAGTCCTGTGAACAGTTTGAACTGGCACTCTCTAGTCCTGTGACCGTTTGAACTGGCACTCTCTTGTCCTGTAACAGTTTGAACTGGCGCTCTCCAGTCCTGTGACAGTTTGAACTGGCACTCTCTCGTCCTGTGAATAGTTTGAACAGGCACTCTCTAGTCCTGTGAACAGTTTGAACTGGCACTCTCTGGTCCTGTGACAGTTTGAACTGGCACTCTCTAGTCCTGTGACAGTTTGAACTGGCACTCTCTAGTCCTGTGACAGTTTGAACTGGCATTCTCTTGTCCTGTGTCAGTTTGAACTGGCACTCTCTGGTCCTGTGACAGTTTGAACTGGCACTCTCTAGTCCTGTGACAGTTTGAACTGGCACTCACTAGTCCTGTGACAGTTTGAACTGGCACTCTCTAGTCCTGTGACAGTTTGAACTGGCACTCTCTAGTCCTGTGACAGTTTGAACTGGCACTCTCTAGTCCTGTGACAGTTTGAACTGGCATTCTCTTGTCCTGTGTCAGTTTGAACTGGCACTCTCTCGTCCTGTGACAGTTTGAACTGGCACTCTCTTGTCCTGTGACAGTTTGAACTGGCGCTCTCTAGTCCTGTGACAGTTTGAACTGGCACTCTCTAGTCATGTGTCAGTTTGAACTGGCGCACTCTCGTCCTGTGAACAGTTTGAACTGGTACTCTCTAGTCCTGTGACAGTTTGAACTGGCACTCTCTTGTCCTGTGACAATTTGAACTGGCACTCTCTAGTCCTGTGAACAGTTTGAACTGGTACTCTCTAGTCATGTGTCAGTTTGAACTGGCACTCTCTTGTCCTGTGACAGTTTGAACTGGCACTCTCTACTCCTGTGACAGTTGAACTGGCATTCTCTAGTCATGTGTCAGTTTGAACTGGCACTCTCTGGTCCTGCGAACAGCTTGAACTGGCACTCTCTTGTCCTGTGACAGTTTGAACTGGCGCTCTCTAGTCCTGTGACAGTTTGAACTGGCACTCTCTAGTCCTGTGACAGTTTGAACTGGCACTCTCTAGTCCTGTGACAGTTTGAACTGGCACTCTCTAGTCCTGTGACAGTTTGAACTGGCATTCTCTTGTCCTGTGTCAGTTTGAACTGGCACTCTCTGGTCCTGTGACAGTTTGAACTGGCACTCTCTTGTCCTGTGACAGTTTGAACTGGCGCTCTCTAGTCCTGTGACAGTTTGGACTGGCACTCTCTAGTCATGTGTCAGTTTGAACTGGCGCACTCTCGTCCTGTGAACAGTTTGAACTGGTACTCTCTAGTCCTGTGACAGTTTGAACTGGCACTCTCTTGTCCTGTGACAATTTGAAATGGCACTCTCTAGTCCTGTGAACAGTTTGAACTGGTACTCTCTAGTCATGTGTCAGTTTGAACTGGCACTCTCTTGTCCTGTGACAGTTTGAACTGGCACTCTCTACTCCTGTGACAGTTGAACTGGCACTCTCTAGTCATGTGTCAGTTTGAACTGGCACTCTCTGGTCCTGCGAACAGCTTGAACTGGTATTCTCCAGTCATGTGTCAGTTTGAACTGGTACTCTCTAGTCATGTGTCAGTTTGAACTGGCACTCTCTGGTCCTGCGAACAGTTTGAACTGGTACTCTAGTCATGTGTCAGTTTGAACTGGAACTCTCTAGTCCTGTGACAGTTTGAACTGGTACTCTCTAGTCCTGTGACAGTTTGAACTGGCACTCTCTAGTCATGTGTCAGTTTGAACTGGCACTCTCTGGTCCTGCGAACAGTTTGAACTGGTACTCTAGTCATGTGTCAGTTTGAACTGGAACTCTCTAGTCCTGTGACAGTTTGAACTGCCACTCTCTTGTCCTGTGAACAGTTTGAACTGGCACTCTCTGGTCCTGTGACAGGACAGTTTGAACTGGCACTCTCTCGTCCTGTTGACAGATTAAAATGACGCTTTCTAGTCCTGTGAATAGGTTGAACTGGCACTCTCTAGTCCTGTGACCGTTTGAACTAGCACTCTCTGGTCCTGTGACAGTTTGAACTGGCACTCTCTTGTCCTGTAATAGTTTGAACTGGCGCTCTCTAGTCGTGTGACAGTTTGAACTGGCACTCTCTCGTCCTGTGAATAGTTTGAAAATGCACTCTCTAGTCCTGTGAACAGTTTGAACTGGCACTCTCTGGTCCTGTGACAGTTTGAACTGGCACTCTCTAGTCCTGTGACAGTTTGAACTGGCACTCTCTAGTCCTGTGACAGTTTGAACTGGCATTCTCTTGTCCTGTGTCAGTTTGAACTGGCACTCTCTGGTCCTGTGACAGTTTGAACTGGCACTCTCTTGTCCTGTGACAGTTTGAACTGGCACTCACTAGTCCTGTGACAGTTTGAACTGGCACTCTCTAGTCCTGTGAGTGTTTGAAATGGCACTCTCTAGTCCTGTGACAGTTTGAACTGGCACTCTCTAGTTCTGTGACAGTTTGAACTGGCACTCTCTGGTCCTGTGACAGTTTGAACGGGCACTCTCTGGTCCTGTGACAGTTTGAAATGGCACTCTCTTGTCCTGTGTCAGTTTGAACTGGCACTCTCTGGTCCTGTGACAGTTTGAACTGGCGCTCTCTAGTCCTGTGACAGTTTGAACTGGCACTCTCTTATCCTGTGACAGATTGAACTGGCACTCTCTAGTCCTGTGAATAGTTTGAACTGGCACTCTCTAGTCCTGTGACAGTTTGAACTGGCACTCTCTAGTCCTGTGACAGTTTGAACTGGCATTCTCTTGTCCTGTGTCAGTTTGAACTGGCACTCTCTGGTCCTGTGACAGTTTGAACTGGCACTCTCTTATCCTGTGACAGATTGAACTGGCACTCTCTAGTCCTGTGACAGTTTGAACTGGCACTCTCTAGTCCTGTGACAGTTTGAACTGGCACTCTCTAGTCCTGTGACAGTTTGAACTGGCATTCTCTTGTCCTGTGTCAGTTTGAACTGGCACTCTCTGGTCCTGTGACAGTTTGAACTGGCACTCTCTTGTCCTGTGACAGTTTGAACTGGCGCTCTCTAGTCCTGTGACAGTTTGAACTGGCGCTCTCTAGTCCTGTGAATAGTTTGAACTGGCACTCTCTGGTCCTGTGACAGTTTGAACTGGCACTCTCTAGTCATGTGTCAGTTTGAACTGGCGCTCTCTCATCCTGTGACAGTTTGAACTGGCACTCTCTAGTCCTGTGAACAGTTTGAACTGGTACTCTCTGGTCATGTGTCAGTTTGAACTGGCACTCTCTTGTCCTGTGACAGTTTGAACTGGCACTCTCTACTCCTGTGACAGTTGAACTGGCACTCTCTAGTCATGTGTCAGTTTGAACTGGCACTCTCTAGTCCTGTGACAGTTTGAACTGGCACTCTCTAGTCATGTGTCAGTTTGAACTGGAACTCTCTGGTCCTGCGAACAGTTTGAACTGGTACTCTCTAGTCATGTGTCAGTTTGAACTGGAGCTCTCTAGTCCTGTGACAGTTTGAAGTGGCACTCTCCAGTCTTGTGTCAGTTTGAACTGGAACTCTCTAGTCCTGTGACAGTTTGAACTGCCACTACCTTGTCCTGTGAACAGTTTGAACTGGCACTCTCTGGTCCTGTGACAGGACAGTTTGAACTGGCACTCTCTCGTCCTGTTGACAGATTAAAATGACACTTTCTAGTCCTGTGAATAGTTTGAACTGGCACTGTCTAGTCCTGTGAACAGTTTGAACTGGCACTCTCTAGTCCTGTGACCGTTTGAACTGGCACTCTCTGGTCCTGTGACAGTTTGAACTGGCACTCTCTTGTCCTGTGACAGTTTGAACTGTCGCTCTCTAGTCCTGTGACAGTTTGAACTGGCACTCTCTCGTCCTGTGACAGTTTGAACTGGCATTCTCTTGTCCTGTGTCAGTTTGAACTGGCACTCTCTGGTCCTGTGACAGTTTGAACTGGCACTCTCTTGTCCTGTGACAGTTTGAACTGGCGCTCTCTAGTCCTGTGACAGTTTGAACTGGCACTCTCTAGTCATGTGTCAGTTTGAACTGGCGCACTCTCGTCCTGTGAACAGTTTGAACTGGTACTCTCTAGTCCTGTGACAGTTTGAACTGGCACTCTCTTGTCCTGTGACAATTTGAACTGGCACTCTCTAGTCCTGTGAACAGTTTGAACTGGTACTCTCTAGTCATGTGTCAGTTTGAACTGGCACTCTCTTGTCCTGTGACAGTTTGAACTGGCACTCTCTACTCCTGTGACAGTTGAACTGGCACTCTCTAGTCATGTGTCAGTTTGAACTGGCACTCTCTGGTCCTGCGAACAGCTTGAACTGGTACTCTAGTCATGTGTCAGTTTGAACTGGTACTCTCTAGTCATGTGTCAGTTTGAACTGGCACTCTCTAGTCCTGTGACAGTTTGAACTGGCACTCTCTAGTCATGTGTCAGTTTGAACTGGCACTCTCTGGTCCTGCGAACAGTTTGAACTGGTACTCTAGTCATGTGTCAGTTTGAACTGGAACTCTCTAGTCCTGTGACAGTTTGAACTGCCACTCTCTTGTCCTGTGAACAGTGTGAACTGGCACTCTCTGGTCCTGTGACAGGACAGTTTGAACTGGCACTCTCTCGTCCTGTTGACAGATTAAAATGACACTTTCTAGTCCTGTGAATAGTTTGAACTGGCACTCTCTAGTCCTGTGAACAGTTTGAACTGGCACTCTCTAGTCCTGTGACCGTTTGAACTGGCACTCTCTTGTCCTGTAACAGTTTGAACTGGCGCTCTCCAGTCCTGTGACAGTTTGAACTGGCACTCTCTCGTCCTGTGAATAGTTTGAACAGGCACTCTCTAGTCCTGTGAACAGTTTGAACTGGCACTCTCTGGTCCTGTGACAGTTTGAACTGGCACTCTCTAGTCCTGTGACAGTTTGAACTGGCACTCTCTAGTCCTGTGACAGTTTGAACTGGCATTCTCTTGTCCTGTGTCAGTTTGAACTGGCACTCTCTGGTCCTGTGACAGTTTGAACTGGCACTCTCTAGTCCTGTGACAGTTTGAACTGGCACTCACTAGTCCTGTGACAGTTTGAACTGGCACTCTCTAGTCCTGTGACAGTTTGAACTGGCACTCTCTGGTCCTGTGACAGTTTGAACTGGCACTCTCTAGTCCTGTGACAGTTTGAACTGGCACTCACTAGTCCTGTGACAGTTTGAACTGGCACTCACTAGTCCTGTGACAGTTTGAACTGGCACTCACTCGTCCTGTGACAGTTTGAACTGGTACTCTCTAGTCCTGTGACAGTTTGAACTGGCACTCTCTAGTTCTGTGACAGTTTGAACTGGCACTCTCTGGTCCTGTGACAGTTTGAACGGGCACTCTCTAGTCCTGTGTCAGTTTGAACTGGCACTCTCTGGTCCTGTGACAGTTTGAACTGGCGCTCTCTAGTCCTGTGACAGTTTGAACTGGCACTCTCTAGTCCTGTGAATAGTTTGAACTGGCACTCTCTAGTCCTGTGACAGTTTGAACTGGCACTCTCTAGTCCTGTGACAGTTTGAACTGGCACTCTCTAGTCCTGTGACAGTTTGAACTGGCATTCTCTTGTCCTGTGTCAGTTTGAACTGGCACTCTCTGGTCCTGTGACAGTTTGAACTGGCACTCTCTTGTCCTGTGACAGTTTGAACTGGCGCTCTCTAGTCCTGTGACAGTTTGAACTGGCACTCTCTAGTCCTGTGACAGTTGAACTGGCACTCTCTAGTCATGTGTCAGTTTGAACTGGCACTCTCTAGTCATGTGTCAGTTTGAACTGGAACTCTCTGGTCCTGCGTTGAACTGGTACTCTCTAGTCATGTGTCAGTTTGAACTGGAACTCGCTAGTCCTGTGAGAGTTTGAAGTGGCACTCTCTAGTCTTGTGTCAGTTTGAACTGGAACTCTCTAGTCCTGTGACAGTTTGAACTGCCACTACCTTGTCCTGTGAACAGTTTGAACTGGCACTCTCTGGTCCTGTGACAGAACAGTTTGAACTGGCACTCTCTCGTCCTGTTGACAGATTAAAATGACACTTTCTAGTCCTGTGAATAGTTTGAACTGGCACTGTCTAGTCCTGTGAACAGTTTGAACTGGCACTCTCTAGTCCTGTGACCGTTTGAACTGGCACTCTCTGGTCCTGTGACAGTTTGAACTGGCACTCTCTTGTCCTGTGACAGTTTGAACTGGCGCTCTCTAGTCCTGTGACAGTTTGAACTGGCACTCTCTAGTCCTGTGAATAGTTTGAAGTGGCACTCTCTAGTCCTGTGACAGTTTGAACTGGCACTCTCTAGTCCTGTGACAGTTTGAACTGGCACTCTCTAGTCCTGTGACAGTTTGAACTGGCATTCTCTTGTCCTGTGACAGTTTGAACTGGCACTCTCTAGTCCTGTGACAGTTTGAACTGGCACTCTCTAGTCCTATGAATAGTTTGAACTGGCACTCTCTCGTCCTGTGACAGTTTGAACTGGCATTCTCTGGTCCTGTGACAGTTTGAACTGGCACTCTCTAGTCATGTGACAGTTTGAACTGGCACTCTCTAGTCCTGTGAACAGTTTGAAATGGTACTCTCTAATCATGTGTCAGTTTGAACTGGCACTCTCTTGTCCTGTGACTGTTTGAACTGGCACTCTCTACTCCTGTGACAGTTGAACTGGCACTCTCTAGTCATGTGTCAGTTTGAACTGGCACTCTCTAGTCATGTGTCAGTTTGAACTGGCACTCTCTCGTCCTGTGACAGTTTGAAGTGGCACTCTCTAGTCATGTGTCAGTTTGAACTGGCACTCTCTGGTCCTGCGAACAGTTTGAAGTGGCACTCTCTAGTCTTGTGTCAGTTTGAACTGGCACTCTCTGGTCCTGCGAACAGTTTGAACTGGTACTCTAGTCATGTGCCAGTTTGAACTGGAACTCTCTAGTCCTGTGACAGTTTGAACTGCCACGCTCTTGTCCTGTGAACAGTTTGAACTGGCACTCTCTGGTCATGTGTCAGTTTGAACAGGCACTCTCTAGTCCTGTGAACAGTTTGAACTGGCACTCTCTGGTCCTGTGACAGTTTGAACTGGCACTCTCTAGTCCTGTGACAGTTTGAACTGGCACTCTCTAGTCCTGTGACAGTTTGAACTGGCATTCTCTTGTCCTGTGTCAGTTTGAACTGGCACTCTCTGGTCCTGTGACAGTTTGAACTGGCACTCTCTTGTCCTGTGACAGTTTGAACTGGCACTCACTAGTCCTGTGACAGTTTGAACTGGCACTCTCTCGTCCTGTGAGTGTTTGAAATGGCACTCTCTAGTCCTGTGACAGTTTGAACTGGCACTCTCTAGTTCTGTGACAGTTTGAACTGGCACTCTCTGGTCCTGTGACAGTTTGAACGGGCACTCTCTGGTCCTGTGAATAGTTTGAACTGGCACTCTCTAGTCCTGTGACAGTTTGAACTGGCACTCTCTAGTCCTGTGACAGTTTGAACTGGCATTCTCTTGTCCTGTGACAGTTTGAACTGGCGCTCTCTAGTCCTGTGAATAGTTTGAACTGGCACTCTCTGGTCCTGTGACAGTTTGAACTGGCACTCTCTAGTCATGTGACAGTTTGAACTGGCACTCCCTAGTCCTGTGAACAGTTTGAAATGGTACTCTCTAATCATGTGTCAGTTTGAACTGGCACTCTCTTGTCCTGTGACAGTTTGAACTGGCACTCTCTACTCCTGTGACAGTTGAACTGGCACTCTCTAGTCATGTGTCAGTTTGAACTGGCACTCTCTAGTCATGTGTCAGTTTGAACTGGCACTCTCTCGTCCTGTGACAGTTTGAACTTGCACTCTCTAGTCATGTGTCAGTTTGAACTGGCACTCTCTGGTCCTGCGAACAGTTTGAACTGGCACTCTCCAGTCATGTGTCAGTTTGAACTGGAACTCTTTGTCCTGTGACAGTTTGAAGTGGCACTCTCTAGTCATGTGTCAGTTTGAACTGGCACTCTCTGGTCCTGCGAACAGTTTGAACTGGCACTCTCTAGTCATGTGTCAGTTTGAACTGGAACTCTCTAGTCCTGTGACAGTTTGAAGTGGCACTCTCTAGTCTTGTGTCAGTTTGAACTGGCACTCTCTGGTCCTGCGAACAGTTTGAACTGGTACTCTAGTCATGTGCCAGTTTGAACTGGAACTCTCTAGTCCTGTGACAGTTTGAACTGCCACGCTCTTGTCCTGTGAACAGTTTGAACTGGCACTCTCTGGTCATGTGTCAGTTTGAACAGGCACTCTCTAGTCCTGTGAACAGTTTGAACTGGCACTCTCTGGTCCTGTGACAGTTTGAACTGGCACTCTCTAGTCCTGTGACAGTTTGAACTGGCACTCTCTAGTCCTGTGACAGTTTGAACTGGCATTCTCTTGTCCTGTGTCAGTTTGAACTGGCACTCTCTGGTCCTGTGACAGTTTGAACTGGCACTCTCTTGTCCTGTGACAGTTTGAACTGGCACTCACTAGTCCTGTGACAGTTTGAACTGGCACTCTCTCGTCCTGTGAGTGTTTGAAATGGCACTCTCTAGTCCTGTGACAGTTTGAACTGGCACTCTCTAGTTCTGTGACAGTTTGAACTGGCACTCTCTGGTCCTGTGACAGTTTGAACGGGCACTCTCTAGTCCTGTGACAGTTTGAACTGGCATTCTCTTGTCCTGTGACAGTTTGAACTGGCACTCTCTAGTCCTGTGACAGTTTGAACTGGCACTCTCTAGTCCTATGAATAGTTTGAACTGGCACTCTCTCGTCCTGTGACAGTTTGAACTGGCATTCTCTGGTCCTGTGACAGTTTGAACTGGCACTCTCTAGTCATGTGACAGTTTGAACTGGCACTCTCTAGTCCTGTGAACAGTTTGAAATGGTACTCTCTAATCATGTGTCAGTTTGAACTGGCACTCTCTTGTCCTGTGACAGTTTGAACTGGCACTCTCTACTCCTGTGACAGTTGAACTGGCACTCTCTAGTCATGTGTCAGTTTGAACTGGCACTCTCTAGTCATGTGTCAGTTTGAACTGGCACTCTCTCGTCCTGTGACAGTTTGAAGTGGCACTCTCTAGTCATGTGTCAGTTTGAACTGGCACTCTCTGGTCCTGCGAACAGTTTGAACTGGCACTCTCTAGTCATGTGTCAGTTTGAACTGGAACTCTCTAGTCCTGTGACAGTTTGAAGTGGCACTCTCTAGTCTTGTGTCAGTTTGAACTGGCACTCTCTGGTCCTGCGAACAGTTTGAACTGGTACTCTAGTCATGTGCCAGTTTGAACTGGAACTCTCTAGTCCTGTGACAGTTTGAACTGCCACGCTCTTGTCCTGTGAACAGTTTGAACTGGCACTCTCTGGTCATGTGTCAGTTTGAACAGGCACTCTCTAGTCCTGTGAACAGTTTGAACTGGCACTCTCTGGTCCTGTGACAGTTTGAACTGGCACTCTCTAGTCCTGTGACAGTTTGAACTGGCACTCTCTAGTCCTGTGACAGTTTGAACTGGCATTCTCTTGTCCTGTGTCAGTTTGAACTGGCACTCTCTGGTCCTGTGACAGTTTGAACTGGCACTCTCTTGTCCTGTGACAGTTTGAACTGGCACTCACTAGTCCTGTGACAGTTTGAACTGGCACTCTCTCGTCCTGTGAGTGTTTGAAATGGCACTCTCTAGTCCTGTGACAGTTTGAACTGGCACTCTCTAGTTCTGTGACAGTTTGAACTGGCACTCTCTGGTCCTGTGACAGTTTGAACGGGCACTCTCTGGTCCTGTGAATAGTTTGAACTGGCACTCTCTAGTCCTGTGACAGTTTGAACTGGCACTCTCTAGTCCTGTGACAGTTTGAACTGGCATTCTCTTGTCCTGTGACAGTTTGAACTGGCGCTCTCTAGTCCTGTGAATAGTTTGAACTGGCACTCTCTGGTCCTGTGACAGTTTGAACTGGCACTCTCTAGTCATGTGACAGTTTGAACTGGCACTCCCTAGTCCTGTGAACAGTTTGAAATGGTACTCTCTAATCATGTGTCAGTTTGAACTGGCACTCTCTTGTCCTGTGACAGTTTGAACTGGCACTCTCTACTCCTGTGACAGTTGAACTGGCACTCTCTAGTCATGTGTCAGTTTGAACTGGCACTCTCTAGTCATGTGTCAGTTTGAACTGGCACTCTCTCGTCCTGTGACAGTTTGAACTTGCACTCTCTAGTCATGTGTCAGTTTGAACTGGCACTCTCTGGTCCTGCGAACAGTTTGAACTGGCACTCTCTAGTCATGTGTCAGTTTGAACTGGAACTCTTTGTCCTGTGACAGTTTGAAGTGGCACTCTCTAGTCATGTGTCAGTTTGAACTGGCACTCTCTGGTCCTGCGAACAGTTTGAACTGGCACTCTCTAGTCATGTGTCAGTTTGAACTGGAACTCTCTAGTCCTGTGACAGTTTGAAGTGGCACTCTCTAGTCTTGTGTCAGTTTGAACTGGCACTCTCTGGTCCTGCGAACAGTTTGAACTGGTACTCTAGTCATGTGCCAGTTTGAACTGGAACTCTCTAGTCCTGTGACAGTTTGAACTGCCACGCTCTTGTCCTGTGAACAGTTTGAACTGGCACTCTCTGGTCATGTGTCAGTTTGAACAGGCACTCTCTAGTCCTGTGAACAGTTTGAACTGGCACTCTCTGGTCCTGTGACAGTTTGAACTGGCACTCTCTAGTCCTGTGACAGTTTGAACTGGCACTCTCTAGTCCTGTGACAGTTTGAACTGGCATTCTCTTGTCCTGTGTCAGTTTGAACTGGCACTCTCTGGTCCTGTGACAGTTTGAACTGGCACTCTCTTGTCCTGTGACAGTTTGAACTGGCACTCACTAGTCCTGTGACAGTTTGAACTGGCACTCTCTCGTCCTGTGAGTGTTTGAAATGGCACTCTCTAGTCCTGTGACAGTTTGAACTGGCACTCTCTAGTTCTGTGACAGTTTGAACTGGCACTCTCTGGTCCTGTGACAGTTTGAACGGGCACTCTCTGGTCCTGTGAATAGTTTGAACTGGCACTCTCTAGTCCTGTGACAGTTTGAACTGGCACTCTCTAGTCCTGTGACAGTTTGAACTGGCATTCTCTTGTCCTGTGACAGTTTGAACTGGCGCTCTCTAGTCCTGTGAATAGTTTGAACTGGCACTCTCTGGTCCTGTGACAGTTTGAACTGGCACTCTCTAGTCATGTGACAGTTTGAACTGGCACTCCCTAGTCCTGTGAACAGTTTGAAATGGTACTCTCTAATCATGTGTCAGTTTGAACTGGCACTCTCTTGTCCTGTGACAGTTTGAACTGGCACTCTCTACTCCTGTGACAGTTGAACTGGCACTCTCTAGTCATGTGTCAGTTTGAACTGGCACTCTCTAGTCATGTGTCAGTTTGAACTGGCACTCTCTCGTCCTGTGACAGTTTGAACTTGCACTCTCTAGTCATGTGTCAGTTTGAACTGGCACTCTCTGGTCCTGCGAACAGTTTGAACTGGCACTCTCTAGTCATGTGTCAGTTTGAACTGGAACTCTTTGTCCTGTGACAGTTTGAAGTGGCACTCTCTAGTCTTGTGTCAGTTTGAACTGGCACTCTCTGGTCCTGCGAACAGTTTGAACTGGCACTCTCTAGTCCTGTGAACAGTTTGAACTGGTACTCTCTGGTCATGTGTCAGTTTGAACTGGCACTCTCTTGTCCTGTGACAGTTTGAACTGGCACTCTCTACTCCTGTGACAGTTGAACTGGCACTCTCTAGTCATGTGTCAGTTTGAACTGGCACTCTCTAGTCATGTGTCAGTTTGAACTGGAACTCTCTGGTCCTGCGAACAGTTTGAACTGGTACTCTCTAGTCATGTGTCAGTTTGAACTGGAACTCTCTAGTCCTGTGACAGTTTGAACTGGCACTCTCTAGTCATGTGTCAGTTTGAACTGGAACTCTCTGGTCCTGCGAACAGTTTGAACTGGTACTCTCTAGTCATGTGTCAGTTTGAACTGGAACTCTCTAGTCCTGTGACAGTTTGAAGTGGCACTCTCTAGTCTTGTGTCAGTTTGAACTGGAACTCTCTAGTCCTGTGACAGTTTGAACTGCCACTACCTTGTCCTGTGAACAGTTTGAACTGGCACTCTCTGGTCCTGTGACAGGACAGTTTGAACTGGCACTCTCTCGTCCTGTTGACAGATTAAAATGACACTTTCTAGTCCTGTGAATCGTTTGAACTGGCACTGTCTAGTCCTGTGAACAGTTTGAACTGGCACTCTCTAGTCCTGTGACCGTTTGAACTGGCACTCTCTGGTCCTGTGACAGTTTGAACTGGCACTCTCTTGTCCTGTGACAGTTTGAACTGTCGCTCTCTAGTCCTGTGACAGTTTGAACTGGCACTCTCTAGTCCTGTGAATAGTTTGAAGTGGCACTCTCTAGTCCTGTGACAGTTTGAACTGGCACTCTCTAGTCCTGTGACAGTTTGAACTGGCACTCTCTAGTCCTGTGACAGTTTGAACTGGCATTCTCTTGTCCTGTGTCAGTTTGAACTGGCACTCTGGTCCTGTGACAGTTTGAACTGGCACTCTCTTGTCCTGTGACAGTTTGAACTGGCGCTCTCTAGTCCTGTGACAGTTTGAACTGGCACTCTCTAGTCATGTGTCAGTTTGAACTGGCGCACTCTCGTCCTGTGAACAGTTTGAACTGGTACTCTCTAGTCCTGTGACAGTTTGAACTGGCACTCTCTTGTCCTGTGACAATTTGAACTGGCACTCTCTAGTCCTGTGAACAGTTTGAACTGGTACTCTCTAGTCATGTGTCAGTTTGAACTGGCACTCTCTTGTCCTGTGACAGTTTGAACTGGCACTCTCTACTCCTGTGACAGTTGAACTGGCACTCTCTCGTCATGTGTCAGTTTGAACTGGCACTCTCTGGTCCTGCGAACAGCTTGAACTGGTATTCTCTAGTCATGTGTCA
This sequence comes from Somniosus microcephalus, assembly GCF_052327205.1. NCBI lineage: Eukaryota > Metazoa > Chordata > Chondrichthyes > Squaliformes > Somniosidae > Somniosus > Somniosus microcephalus. Next base: position 432,110 of record NW_028225351.1, read on the forward strand.
GTTTGAACTGGTACTCTCTAGTCATGTGTCAGTTTGAACTGGCACTCTCTAGTCCTGTGACAGTTTGAACTGGCACTCTCTAGTCATGTGTCAGTTTGAACTGGCACTCTCTGGTCCTGCGAACAGTTTGAACTGTTACTCTAGTCATGTGTCAGTTTGAACTGGAACTCTCTAGTCCTGTGACAGTTTGAACTGCCACTCACTTGTCCTGTGAACAGTGTGAACTGGCACTCTCTGGTCCTGTGACAGGACACTTTGAACTGGCACTCTCTCGTCCTGTTGACAGATTAAAATGACACTTTCTAGTCCTGTGAATAGTTTGAACTGGCACTCTCTAGTCCTGTGAACAGTTTGAACTGGCACTCTCTAGTCCTGTGACCGTTTGAACTGGCACTCTCTTGTCCTGTAACAGTTTGAACTGGCGCTCTCTAGTCCTGTGACAGTTTGAACTGGCACTCTCTCGTCCTGTGAATAGTTTGAACAGGCACTCTCTAGTCCTGTGAACAGTTTGAACTGGCACTCTCTGGTCCTGTGACAGTTTGAACTGGCACTCTCTAGTCCTGTGACAGTTTGAACTGGCACTCTCTGGTCCTGTGACAGTTTGAACTGGCACTCTCTTGTCCTGTGACAGTTTGAACTGGCACTCACTAGTCCTGTGACAGTTTGAACAGGCACTCTCTAGTCCTGTGAGTGTTTGAAATGGCACTCTCTAGTCCTGTGACAGTTTGAACTGGCACTCTCTAGTTCTGTGACAGTTTGAACTGGCACTCTCTGGTCCTGTGACAGTTTGAACGGGCACTCTCTGGTCCTGTGACAGTTTGAAATGGCACTCTCTTGTCCTGTGTCAGTTTGAACTGGCACTCTCTGGTCCTGTGACAGTTTGAACTGGCGCTCTCTAGTCCTGTGACAGTTTGAACTGGCACTCTCTAGTCCTGTGAATAGTTTGAACTGGCACTCTCTAGTCCTGTGACAGTTTGAACTGGCACTCTCTCGTCCTGTGACAGTTTGAACTGGCACTCTCTAGTCCTGTGACAGTTTGAACTGGCATTCTCTTGTCCTGTGTCAGTTTGAACTGGCACTCTCTGGTCCTGTGACAGTTTGAACTGGCACTCTCTTGTCCTGTGACAGTTTGAACTGGCGCTCTCTAGTCCTGTGACAGTTTGAACTGGCACTCTCTAGTCCTGTGAATAGTTTGAACTGGCACTCTCTGGTCCTGTGACAGTTTGAACTGGCACTCTCTAGTCATGTGTCAGTTTGAACTGGCGCTCTCTCATCCTGTGACAGTTTGAACTGGCACTCTCTAGTCCTGTGAACAGTTTGAACTGGTACTCTCTGGTCATGTGTCAGTTTGAACTGGCACTCTCTTGTCCTGTGACAGTTTGAACTGGCACTCTCTGCTCCTGTGACAGTTGAACTGGCACTCTCTAGTCATGTGTCAGTTTGAACTGGCACTCTCTAGTCCTGTGACAGTTTGAACTGGCACTCTCTAGTCATGTGTCAGTTTGAGCTGGAACTCTCTGGTCCTGCGAACAGTTTGAACTGGTACTCTCTAGTCATGTGTCAGTTTGAACTGGAACTCTCTAGTCCTGTGACAGTTTGAAGTGGCACTCTCTAGTCTTGTGTCAGTTTGAACTGGAACTCTCTAGTCCTGTGACAGTTTGAACTGCCACTACCTTGTCCTGTGAACAGTTTGAACTGGCACTCTCTGGTCCTGTGACAGGACAGTTTGAACTGCCACTCTCTCGTCCTGTTGACAGATTAAAATGACACTTTCTAGTCCTGTGAATAGTTTGAACTGGCACTGTCTAGTCCTGTGAACAGTTTGAACTGGCACTCTCTAGTCCTGTGACCGTTTGAACTGGCACTCTCTGGTCCTGTGACAGTTTGAACTGGCACTCTCTTGTCCTGTGACAGTTTGAACTGGCGCTCTCTAGTCCTGTGACAGTTTGAACTGGCACTCTCTAGTCCTGTGAATAGTTTGAAGTGGCACTCTCTAGTCCTGTGACAGTTTGAACTGGCACTCTCTAGTCCTGTGACAGTTTGAACTGGCACTCTCTAGTCCTGTGACAGTTTGAACTGGCATTCTCTTGTCCTGTGACAGTTTGAACTGGCACTCTCTAGTCCTGTGACAGTTTGAACTGGCACTCTCTAGTCCTATGAATAGTTTGAACTGGCACTCTCTAGTCCTGTGACAGTTTGAACTGGCATTCTCTGGTCCTGTGACAGTTTGAACTGGCACTCTCTAGTCATGTGACAGTTTGAACTGGCACTCTCTAGTCCTGTGAACAGTTTGAAATGGTACTCTCTAATCATGTGTCAGTTTGAACTGGCACTCTCTTGTCCTGTGACAGTTTGAACTGGCACTCTCTACTCCTGTGACAGTTGAACTGGCACTCTCTAGTCATGTGTCAGTTTGAACTGGCACTCTCTGGTCCTGCGAACAGCTTGAACTGGTACTCTCTAGTCAAGTGTCAGTTTGAACTGGTACTCTCTAGTCATGTGTCAGTTTGAACTGGCACTCTCTCGTCCTGTGACAGTTTGAACTTGCACTCTCTAGTCATGTGTCAGTTTGAACTGGCACTCTCTGGTCCTGCGAACAGTTTGAACTGGCACTCTCCAGTCATGTGTCAGTTTGAACTGGAACTCTCTCGTCCTGTGACAGTTTGCAGTGGCACTCTCTAGTCTTGTGTCAGTTTGAACTGGCACTCTCTGGTCCTGCGAACAGTTTGAACTGGTACTCTAGTCATGTGTCAGTTTGAACTGGAACTCTCTAGTCCTGTGACAGTTTGAACTGCCACTCTCTTGTCCTGTGAACAGTTTGAACTGGCACTCTCTGGTCCTGTGACAGGACAGTTTGAACTGGCACTCTCTCGTCCTGTTGACAGATTAAAATGACACTTTCTAGTCCTGTGAATCGTTTGAACTGGCACTGTCTAGTCCTGTGAACAGTTTGAACTGGCACTCTCTAGTCCTGTGACCGTTTGAACTGGCACTCTCTGGTCCTGTGACAGTTTGAACTGGCACTCTCTTGTCCTGTGACAGTTTGAACTGTCGCTCTCTAGTCCTGTGACAGTTTGAACTGGCACTCTCTAGTCCTGTGAATAGTTTGAAGTGGCACTCTCTAGTCCTGTGACAGTTTGAACTGGCACTCTCTAGTCCTGTGACAGTTTGAACTGGCACTCTCTAGTCCTGTGACAGTTTGAACTGGCATTCTCTTGTCCTGTGTCAGTTTGAACTGGCACTCTGGTCCTGTGACAGTTTGAACTGGCACTCTCTTGTCCTGTGACAGTTTGAACTGGCGCTCTCTAGTCCTGTGACAGTTTGAACTGGCACTCTCTAGTCATGTGTCAGTTTGAACTGGCGCACTCTCGTCCTGTGAACAGTTTGAACTGGTACTCTCTAGTCCTGTGACAGTTTGAACTGGCACTCTCTTGTCCTGTGACAATTTGAACTGGCACTCTCTAGTCCTGTGAACAGTTTGAACTGGTACTCTCTAGTCATGTGTCAGTTTGAACTGGCACTCTCTTGTCCTGTGACAGTTTGAACTGGCACTCTCTACTCCTGTGACAGTTGAACTGGCACTCTCTCGTCATGTGTCAGTTTGAACTGGCACTCTCTGGTCCTGCGAACAGCTTGAACTGGTATTCTCTAGTCATGTGTCAGTTTGAACTGGTACTCTCTAGTCATGTGTCAGTTTGAACTGGCACTCTCTAGTCCTGTGACAGTTTGAACTGGCACTCTCTAGTCATGTGTCAGTTTGAACTGGCACTCTCTGGTCCTGCGAACAGTTTGAACTGGTACTCTAGTCATGTGTCAGTTTGAACTGGAACTCTCTAGTCCTGTGACAGTTTGAACTGCCACTCACTTGTCCTGTGAACAGTGTGAACTGGCACTCTCTGGTCCTGTGACAGGACAGTTTGAACTGGCACTCTCTCGTCCTGTTGACAGATTAAAATGACACTTTCTAGTCCTGTGAATAGTTTGAACTGGCACTCTCTAGTCCTGTGAACAGTTTGAACTGGCACTCTCTAGTCCTGTGACCGTTTGAACTGGCACTCTCTTGTCCTGTAACAGTTTGAACTGGCGCTCTCTAGTCCTGTGACAGTTTGAACTGGCACTCTCTCGTCCTGTGAATAGTTTGAACAGGCACTCTCTAGTCCTGTGAACAGTTTGAACTGGCACTCTCTGGTCCTGTGACAGTTTGAACTGGCACTCTCTAGTCCTGTGACAGTTTGAACTGGCACTCTCTGGTCCTGTGACAGTTTGAACTGGCACTCTCTTGTCCTGTGACAGTTTGAACTGGCACTCACTAGTCCTGTGACAGTTTGAACAGGCACTCTCTAGTCCTGTGAGTGTTTGAAATGGCACTCTCTAGTCCTGTGACAGTTTGAACTGGCACTCTCTAGTTTTGTGACAGTTTGAACTGGCACTCTCTGGTCCTGTGACAGTTTGAACGGGCACTCTCTGGTCCTGTGACAGTTTGAAATGGCACTCTCTTGTCCTGTGTCAGTTTGAACTGGCGCTCTCTAGTCCTGTGAATAGTTTGAACTGGCACTCTCTGGTCCTGTGACAGTTTGAACTGGCACTCTCTAGTCATGTGACAGTTTGAACTGGCACTCCCTAGTCCTGTGAACAGTTTGAAATGGTACTCTCTAATCATGTGTCAGTTTGAACTGGCACTCTCTTGTCCTGTGACAGTTTGAACTGGCACTCTCTACTCCTGTGACAGTTGAACTGGCACTCTCTAGTCATGTGTCAGTTTGAACTGGCACTCTCTAGTCATGTGTCAGTTTGAACTGGCACTCTCTCGTCCTGTGACAGTTTGAACTTGCACTCTCTAGTCATGTGTCAGTTTGAACTGGCACTCTCTGGTCCTGCGAACAGTTTGAACTGGCACTCTCTAGTCATGTGTCAGTTTGAACTGGAACTCTTTGTCCTGTGACAGTTTGAAGTGGCACTCTCTAGTCTTGTGTCAGTTTGAACTGGCACTCTCTGGTCCTGCGAACAGTTTGAACTGGCACTCTCTAGTCCTGTGAACAGTTTGAACTGGTACTCTCTGGTCATGTGTCAGTTTGAACTGGCACTCTCTTGTCCTGTGACAGTTTGAACTGGCACTCTCTACTCCTGTGACAGTTGAACTGGCACTCTCTAGTCATGTGTCAGTTTGAACTGGCACTCTCTAGTCATGTGTCAGTTTGAACTGGAACTCTCTGGTCCTGCGAACAGTTTGAACTGGTACTCTCTAGTCATGTGTCAGTTTGAACTGGAACTCTCTAGTCCTGTGACAGTTTGAACTGGCACTCTCTAGTCATGTGTCAGTTTGAACTGGAACTCTCTGGTCCTGCGAACAGTTTGAACTGGTACTCTCTAGTCATGTGTCAGTTTGAACTGGAACTCTCTAGTCCTGTGACAGTTTGAAGTGGCACTCTCTAGTCTTGTGTCAGTTTGAACTGGAACTCTCTAGTCCTGTGACAGTTTGAACTGCCACTACCTTGTCCTGTGAACAGTTTGAACTGGCACTCTCTGGTCCTGTGACAGGACAGTTTGAACTGGCACTCTCTCGTCCTGTTGACAGATTAAAATGACACTTTCTAGTCCTGTGAATCGTTTGAACTGGCACTGTCTAGTCCTGTGAACAGTTTGAACTGGCACTCTCTAGTCCTGTGACCGTTTGAACTGGCACTCTCTGGTCCTGTGACAGTTTGAACTGGCACTCTCTTGTCCTGTGACAGTTTGAACTGTCGCTCTCTAGTCCTGTGACAGTTTGAACTGGCACTCTCTAGTCCTGTGAATAGTTTGAAGTGGCACTCTCTAGTCCTGTGACAGTTTGAACTGGCACTCTCTAGTCCTGTGACAGTTTGAACTGGCACTCTCTAGTCCTGTGACAGTTTGAACTGGCATTCTCTTGTCCTGTGTCAGTTTGAACTGGCACTCTGGTCCTGTGACAGTTTGAACTGGCACTCTCTTGTCCTGTGACAGTTTGAACTGGCGCTCTCTAGTCCTGTGACAGTTTGAACTGGCACTCTCTAGTCATGTGTCAGTTTGAACTGGCGCACTCTCGTCCTGTGAACAGTTTGAACTGGTACTCTCTAGTCCTGTGACAGTTTGAACTGGCACTCTCTTGTCCTGTGACAATTTGAACTGGCACTCTCTAGTCCTGTGAACAGTTTGAACTGGTACTCTCTAGTCATGTGTCAGTTTGAACTGGCACTCTCTTGTCCTGTGACAGTTTGAACTGGCACTCTCTACTCCTGTGACAGTTGAACTGGCACTCTCTCGTCATGTGTCAGTTTGAACTGGCACTCTCTGGTCCTGCGAACAGCTTGAACTGGTATTCTCTAGTCATGTGTCAGTTTGAACTGGTACTCTCTAGTCATGTGTCAGTTTGAACTGGCACTCTCTAGTCCTGTGACAGTTTGAACTGGCACTCTCTAGTCATGTGTCAGTTTGAACTAGCACTCTCTGGTCCTGCGAACAGTTTGAACTGGTACTCTAGTCATGTGTCAGTTTGAACTGGAACTCTCTAGTCCTGTGACAGTTTGAACTGCCACTCACTTGTCCTGTGAACAGTGTGAACTGGCACTCTCTGGTCCTGTGACAGGACACTTTGAACTGGCACTCTCTCGTCCTGTTGACAGATTAAAATGACACTTTCTAGTCCTGTGAATAGTTTGAACTGGCACTCTCTAGTCCTGTGAACAGTTTGAACTGGCACTCTCTAGTCCTGTGACCGTTTGAACTGGCACTCTCTTGTCCTGTAACAGTTTGAACTGGCGCTCTCTAGTCCTGTGACAGTTTGAACTGGCACTCTCTCGTCCTGTGAATAGTTTGAACAGGCACTCTCTAGTCCTGTGAACAGTTTGAACTGGCACTCTCTGGTCCTGTGACAGTTTGAACTGGCACTCTCTAGTCCTGTGACAGTTTGAACTGGCACTCTCTGGTCCTGTGACAGTTTGAACTGGCACTCTCTTGTCCTGTGACAGTTTGAACTGGCACTCACTAGTCCTGTGACAGTTTGAACAGGCACTCTCTAGTCCTGTGAGTGTTTGAAATGGCACTCTCTAGTCCTGTGACAGTTTGAACTGGCACTCTCTAGTTCTGTGACAGTTTGAACTGGCACTCTCTGGTCCTGTGACAGTTTGAACGGGCACTCTCTGGTCCTGTGACAGTTTGAAATGGCACTCTCTTGTCCTGTGTCAGTTTGAACTGGCACTCTCTGGTCCTGTGACAGTTTGAACTGGCGCTCTCTAGTCCTGTGACAGTTTGAACTGGCACTCTCTAGTCCTGTGAATAGTTTGAACTGGCACTCTCTAGTCCTGTGACAGTTTGAACTGGCACTCTCTCGTCCTGTGACAGTTTGAACTGGCACTCTCTAGTCCTGTGACAGTTTGAACTGGCATTCTCTTGTCCTGTGTCAGTTTGAACTGGCACTCTCTGGTCCTGTGACAGTTAGAACTGGCACTCTCTTGTCCTGTGACAGTTTGAACTGGCGCTCTCTAGTCCTGTGACAGTTTGAACTGGCACTCTCTAGTCCTGTGAATAGTTTGAACTGGCACTCTCTGGTCCTGTGACAGTTTGAACTGGCACTCTCTAGTCATGTGTCAGTTTGAACTGGCGCTCTCTCATCCTGTGACAGTTTGAACTGGCACTCTCTAGTCCTGTGAACAGTTTGAACTGGTACTCTCTGGTCATGTGTCAGTTTGAACTGGCACTCTCTTATCCTGTGACAGTTTGAACTGGCACTCTCTGCTCCTGTGACAGTTGAACTGGCACTCTCTAGTCATGTGTCAGTTTGAACTGGCACTCTCTAGTCCTGTGACAGTTTGAACTGGCACTCTCTAGTCATGTGTCAGTTTGAGCTGGAACTCTCTGGTCCTGCGAACAGTTTGAACTGGTACTCTCTAGTCATGTGTCAGTTTGAACTGGAACTCTCTAGTCCTGTGACAGTTTGAAGTGGCACTCTCTAGTCTTGTGTCAGTTTGAACTGGAACTCTCTAGTCCTGTGACAGTTTGAACTGCCACTACCTTGTCCTGTGAACAGTTTGAACTGGCACTCTCTGGTCCTGTGACAGGACAGTTTGAACTGCCACTCTCTCGTCCTGTTGACAGATTAAAATGACACTTTCTAGTCCTGTGAATAGTTTGAACTGGCACTGTCTAGTCCTGTGAACAGTTTGAACTGGCACTCTCTAGTCCTGTGACCGTTTGAACTGGCACTCTCTGGTCCTGTGACAGTTTGAACTGGCACTCTCTTGTCCTGTGACAGTTTGAACTGGCGCTCTCTAGTCCTGTGACAGTTTGAACTGGCACTCTCTAGTCCTGTGAATAGTTTGAAGTGGCACTCTCTAGTCCTGTGACAGTTTGAACTGGCACTCTCTAGTCCTGTGACAGTTTGAACTGGCACTCTCTAGTCCTGTGACAGTTTGAACTGGCATTCTCTTGTCCTGTGACAGTTTGAACTGGCACTCTCTAGTCCTGTGACAGTTTGAACTGGCACTCTCTAGTCCTATGAATAGTTTGAACTGGCACTCTCTAGTCCTGTGACAGTTTGAACTGGCATTCTCTGGTCCTGTGACAGTTTGAACTGGCACTCTCTAGTCATGTGACAGTTTGAACTGGCACTCTCTAGTCCTGTGAACAGTTTGAAATGGTACTCTCTAATCATGTGTCAGTTTGAACTGGCACTCTCTTGTCCTGTGACAGTTTGAACTGGCACTCTCTACTCCTGTGACAGTTGAACTGGCACTCTCTAGTCATGTGTCAGTTTGAACTGGCACTCTCTGGTCCTGCGAACAGCTTGAACTGGTACTCTCTAGTCAAGTGTCAGTTTGAACTGGTACTCTCTAGTCATGTGTCAGTTTGAACTGGCACTCTCTCGTCCTGTGACAGTTTGAACTTGCACTCTCTAGTCATGTGTCAGTTTGAACTGGCACTCTCTGGTCCTGCGAACAGTTTGAACTGGCACTCTCCAGTCATGTGTCAGTTTGAACTGGAACTCTCTCGTCCTGTGACAGTTTGCAGTGGCACTCTCTAGTCTTGTGTCAGTTTGAACTGGCACTCTCTGGTCCTGCGAACAGTTTGAACTGGTACTCTAGTCATGTGTCAGTTTGAACTGGAACTCTCTAGTCCTGTGACAGTTTGAACTGCCACTCTCTTGTCCTGTGAACAGTTTGAACTGGCACTCTCTGGTCCTGTGACAGGACAGTTTGAACTGGCACTCTCTCGTCCTGTTGACAGATTAAAATGACACTTTCTAGTCCTGTGAATAGTTTGAACTGGCACGCTCTAGTCCTGTGAACAGTTTGAACTGGCACTCTCTAGTCCTGTGACCGTTTGAACTGGCACTCTCTGGTCCTGCGACAGTTTGATCTGGCATTCTCTGGTCCTGTGACAGTTTGAACTGGCACTCCCTGGTCCTGTAAAAGTTTGAACTGGCACTCTCTAGTCCTGTGAATAGTTTGAACTGGCACTCTCTAGTCCTGTGAACAGTTTGAACTGGCACTCTCTAGTCCAGTGAACAGTTTGAACTGGCACTCTCAAGTCCTGTGACAGTTTGAACTGGCACTCTCTCGTCCTGCGAACAGTTCGAACTGGCACTCTCTAGTCATGTGTCAGTTGAACTGGCACTCTCTAGTCCTGTGACAGTTTGAACTGGCACTCTCTAGTCCTGTGACAGTTGAACTGGCACTCTCTAGTCATGTGTCAGTTTGAACTGGCACTCTCTGGTCCTGCGAACAGTTTGAACTGGTACTCTTTAGTCATGTGTCAGTTTGAACTGGTACTCTCCAGTCATGTCTCAGTTTAAACTGGCACTCTCTAATCCTGTGAACAATTTGAACTGGAACTCTCTAGTCCTGTGACAGTTTGAAGTGGCACACTCTAGTCTTGTGTCAGTTTGAACTGGCACTCTCTGGTCCTGCGAACTGTTTGAACTGGTGCTCTAGTCATGTGTCAGTTTGAACTGGAACTCTCTAGTCCTGTGACAGTTTGAACTGGCACTCTCTTGTCCTGTGAACAGTTTGAACTGGCACTCTCTGGTCCTGTGACAGGACAGTTTGAACTGGCACTCTCTCGTCCTGTTGACAGATTAAAATGACACTTTCTAGTCCTGTGAATAGTTTGAACTGGCACGCTCTAATCCTGTGAACAGTTTGAACTGGCACTTTCTAGTCCTGTGACCGTTAGAACTGGCACTCTCTGGTCCTGTGACAGTTTGAACTGGCACTCTCTAGTCCTGTGGCAGTTTGAACTGGCACTCTCTAGTCCTGTGACAGTTTGAACGGGCACTCTCTAGTCCTGTGACAGTTTGAACTGGCACTCTCTAGTCCTGTGACAGTTTGAACTGCACTCTCGAGTCCTGTGACAGTTTGAACTGGCACTCTCTAGTCCTGTGACAGTTTGAACTGGCACTCTCTGGTCCTGTGACAGTTTGAACTGGCACTCTCTTGTCCTGTGGCAGTTTGAACTGGCACTCTCTAGTCCTGTGACAGTTTGAACTGCACTCTCGAGTCCTGTGACAGTTTGAAATGGCACTCTCTAGTCCTGTGACAGTTTGAACTGGCACTCTCTTGTCCTGTGAACAGTTTGAACTGGCACTCTCTAGCCCTGTGACAGTTTGAAATGGCACTCTCTAGTTCTGTGACAGTTTGAACTGGCACTCTCTAGTCCTGTGACAGTTTGAACTGGCGCTCTCTAGTCCTGTGACAGTTTGAACTGGCACTCTCTGGTCCTGTGACAGTTTGAACTGGCACTCTCTAGTCCTGTGACAGTTTGAACTGGCACTCTCCAGTCCTGTGACAGTTTGAACTGGCACTCTCTAGTCCTGTGACAGTTTGAACTGGCGCTCTCTAGTCCTGTGACAGTTTGAACTGGCACTCTCTGGTCCTGTGACAGTTTGAACTGGCACTCTCTAGTCCTGTGACAGTTTGAACTGGCACTCTCTCGTCCTGTGACAGTTTGAACTGGCACTCTCTTATCCTGTGACAGATTGAACTGGCACTCTCTAGTCCTGTGACAGTTTGAACTGGCACTCTCTAGTCCTGTGAACAGTTTGAACTGCACCCTCGAGTCCTGTGACAGTTTGAACTGGCACCCTCGAGTCCTGTGACAGTTTGAACTGGCACTCTCTAGTCCTGTGACAGTTTGAACTGGCACTCTCGAGCCCTGTGACAGTTTGAACTGGCACTCTCTAGTCCTGTGACAGTTTGAACTGCACTCTCCAGTCCTGTGACAGTTTGAACTGGCAATCTCGAGTCCTGTGACAGTTTGAACTGGCACTCTCTAGTCCTGTGACAGTTTGAACTGGCACTCTCCAGTCCTGTGAACAGTTTGAACTGGCACTCTCTAGTCCTGTGACAGTTTGAACTGCACTCTCTAGTCCTGTGACAGTTTGAACTGCACTCTCTAGTCCTGTGACAGTTTGAACTGGCACTCTCTAGTCCTGTGACAGTTTGAACTGCACTCTCTAGTCCTGTGACAGTTTGAACTGGCACTCTCTAGTCCTGTGACAGTTTGAACTGGCACCCTCGAGTCCTGTGACAGTTTGAACTGGCACTCTCTAGTCCTGTGACAGTTTGAACTGGCACCCTCGAGTCCTGTGACAGTTTGAACTGGCACTCTCTAGTCCTGTGACAGTTTGAACTGCACTCTCTAGTCCTGTGACAGTTTGAACTGGCACCCTCGAGTCCTGTGACAGTTTGAACTGCACTCTCTAGTCCTGTGACAGTTTGAACTGGCACTCTCTTGTACTGTTTCAGTTTGAACTGGCACTCTCTAGTCCTGTGACAGTTTGAACTGGCACTCTCTAGTCCTGTGACAGTTTGAACTGCACCCTCGAGTCCTGTGACAGTTTGAACTGGCACTCTCTAGTCCTGTGACAGTTTGAACTGGCACTCTCTTGTACTGTTTCAGTTTGAACTGGCACTCTCTTGTACTGTTTCAGTTTGAACTGGCACTGGAATTCCCTCCCTAAATTTCACCACTTACCTCTCCTCCTTTAAGATGCTCCTGAAGACATCTGTCTTTCACCAACTTTTGTTCACCAGTCCTAACGTCCCCTTCTGGCTCGTTATCAATTTTTGTCTAATTACACTCCTGTGCAGTGCCTTGGGGTATTTTACTATGTTAAATTGCTATATAAATGCAAGTTGTTGTTTTAACGGTGGCAAAACACATCCGATTCAAAATATAGAATGTCGTGCTGAAAAGTCTACACTTCTTTTTCTGGGTGGGAAAGCTTGAATGGCTGGCTGATTTTCTTGAGCTGCATATTTCTTGCGAAGATAAGGATGATGATATTGAAAATGAGCTGCTGGGGAACATGGAGTAGTGGAGCTGGTTAGGACAATGCTGATGGGTGTGTGAAAATTGTGTGGGAGAGGATTGACTTCGGCCCACTGAGATCTGGATTAGCTGAAATTTATGAAAGGTGGAAGCGATGAGTGACAGGTGATGAAAATATTTTAGAAATTGATTATTAAGGTGATGAAGGTGTAGATAAGGGTGCAGAACGGTTTCAGAAGCAATAGAAATACCAATGAGATAACAGAAAGTACAGAACTAGCAAAGGCCCTATGATACATTTAGCCACTACTAAAAACTAATACTCCTAAATCACCCACTGACTCAAATATCTATCCAATTTTCCCTTAATTTTTTCCACAAAATTTTGCTAAGGCATTGTTATGTATTGTGTGTTCTATTGTGTGTTCTCCTCCCACCTGTGGTGGCGCTGTCACAGGAGATAAATGGTTGGGTGTTCTCTGTTAAGTTTTAGCTCTCTTTGTTCGGAACTTTCCAGAACTTCCTTTCCTTCCACTTCATGTTTGAATCTCTGAGTTCTGAGTCCTAAATTGTGTCTAGGTAGAAAGGTACCGACAGAACAAGTGGCAACGAGGAGCGGATGAATCTGCGTACGTTACGGGTGCAGTGAGTAAACGGAAAATTTAATTTGAAATGTGAGATGGCTACTATATTAGGAAACATCGGTGATTTTAATGAAAAGGTGGAGCAATGGAGCGCATATACGGAACGTTTTGACTATTTTGTATTAGCGAATGCAGTGGCAAATGAAAAGGTCATGCCTACCTTTTTGAGTGTAATCGGGCCGAAGACTTTCAATTTACTTCGCAGCCTCATGCAGCCAGATAAGCCAGGAACTAAAACATATAAGCAACTAGTGGAAATTCTTGGAGCACATTTTTTACCAAAACCTCTGGTTATTGCTGAGAGATTTAGATTTCACAAACAGAATCAAGAGGAGGGGGAATCAGTGACGATGTTTATTGCTGCTTTAAAAAGGTTTTCGGAACACTGCCAGTTCAAGGAGGTGCTGAATGACACCATTAGGGACAGACTTGTGTGTGGTCTGCAAAATGCCACCACACAGAAGCGCCTTCTTACTGAGGACAACCTTACTCTTGAAAAGGCCATTGAAGTTAGTGTCTCCATGGAGATGGCGGAAAAGGAGGCTCACCAGTTGAGTTCAACAGGGAGAGTTCACAAGGTGTCATCTGAGCCTAAAGGTGCGCAGAACGGCACATGTTACCGTTGTGGGAAAACGGGCCATCACGCTAATGACTGCTGGTGTACGGAGCTGGAATGCCGAAATTGTGGCAAAAAGGGTCACATTGAACGCGCCTGTAGAGGTAAAAAAAGAACAGACAGAGCTGGGAAGCATGGAAGCAAAATGTCTGTATTTGGACAAGAGAGGAAAAAGAGTGTTCATTCAGTGCAGTATGATGGAACAAGCAAAACAGAGGGGAGCGACACCTCTGAGGAGGAAGTGGTGCACATACTGACGGTTGCAGGTGGTTCAAATGGCTACTGGGTGTCACCACTGGTGGAGGGACAATCAGTGCAGATGGAGGTGTCCCTTGTTTCAGACACTGTCTACAACAAAATGCTAAAGCATCTTACCCTTCAGCCAACAAACATTGTGCTAAAGACGTATACTGGCGAACCTGTGGCCATGAGAGGCGTCATTGAGGTGACAGTTAAATTGAACGGACAGACTGCAAAACTGCCACTATATGTGGTAAAGGGAAATTACCCATTGCTACTGGGACGTGCGTGGCTAGAGAAAATCACGCTGGACTGGCCTGCAGTCCGCATGTCAAAAGGGGAGTCAGGTCTGACTGCAGTGTTAAACAAACATGCAGAACTCTTCAATGGGGAACTTGGGAGCATGAAAAAGATCAGCGTGAGACTGGACATTAAACCTGACAGCAAGCTGAAGTTTCACAAAGCCCGACCTGTACCCTATGCAATTAGGCCAAAAGTTGAGGCTAACTTGGAGGCCTTAGTCGAGAATGGAGTCCTGGAGCCTGTGAGCATGAGCAAATGGGCCACACCCATTGTTCCTGTCCTGAAAAAGGATGGATCTGTTCGAATCTGCGGGGATTTTAAAGTGACGATTAACCCGGTGCTGTCTGTGGAACAGTACCCTCTTCCCCTCATTGATGATCTTTTTACGGGCCTGGCCGGAGGGCAAAAGTTCAGCAAAATAGACTTATGCCAGGCTTATCTACAAATGCATGTCGATGACAAATCAAAGGAGCTGCTGACAATTGTGACACACAAGGGGTTATACAGGTACTGCCGCCTTCCGTTTGGAATTACGTCGGCCCCTGCTCTATTCCAAAGGGCAATGGATCAGATTTTGAGTGGACTGCCAGGAGTCCAGTGCTACCTGGACGACATCCTTGTCACTGGGACAAATGAGGAGGGTCATCTTCTGAACTTGGATGCGACACTACAACGACTGAAAGAGTACGGACTCAGAGTTTGTAAAGACAAATGTGAATTCTTTCAGTCTTCAGTTGAGTACCTGGGGCATGTGATTGACGCTACTGGCCTGCATAAGGCGCTGTCAAAGGTCAAGGCGATCGTGGAGGCCCCAGCACCCCAGAATGTGAGCCAGTTATGTTCATTTCTGGGGCTACTTAACTACTATGAGAAGTTTATTCCAGACTTAGCAACATTGCTGAAGCCGTTACATCAGTTGCTATGTCAAGGCAAAACATGGAAATGGACTGAACTGTGCAATGAAGCTTTCGCCCAAGCAAAGAAAGCATTGCTGAAGTCGGAGGTCCTGACACACTTCGACCCAAAGCTACCCGTGCAGCTAGCATGTGATGCATCACCATATGGTGTGGGAGCAGTCATATCCCACATCATGCCTTCGGGTGAAGAGAAACCTATCGCCTTCGCATCACGCACCTTGAACAAGGCCGAGAGTAACTATGTGCAGATCGAGCGCGAGGCCTTGGGAATCGTTTTTGGAATTCGAAAATTTCATCAGTACCTGTTTGGGAGAAGGTTCACACTCCTGACGGACCACCGTCCATTGACTTCAATCTTCGGGCCCCACACCAGAATTCCATCTCTCGCTGCAAGCAGGATGCAAAGGTGGGCTTTACTGTTGTCAGGACACACATACGACATCAAATATCGCAAATCAGACTTGCACGGCAACGCAGATGGTCTCTCGAGGCTGCTCTTGCCTGTTACTCCCCCAGAGCCTCGTCAGATAGACATCTTCTACTTTAGACAAGTGGAGGGAGCACCTGTCACTGCAGTTCAGGTGCGAAGGTACACCCGCAACGATCCAGTCCTGTCTGAGGTAATGGACGATGTCATTCGAGGGAGAGCGATAGGAGATTCTCCTGGTTTGAAACCTTACGTTTCAAAAAGAAATGAGCTCTCCGTCCAGGCAGGTTGTCTTCTTTGGGGACACCATGTCATCATTCCACCACCTCTGAGGGAACCTATACTGCAACAACTTCATACAGGCCACAGTGGGATGGTTCGGATGAAGGAAATGGCAAGAAGCTACTTCTGGTGGCCAGGTCTCGATGGGAATATTGAGGAGAAAGCCAAAACATGTTCCCCGTGTCAAAGGGTCCGGAATGTTCCACAGCTGGCAACCCTACACCCCTGGAATTGGCCTGCAGAAGTGTGGCAGCGCGTACATGTGGACTTCGCCGGTCCTTTCGAAGGGAAGATGTTTATGGTGGTTGTGGACGCTTGTAGCAAGTGGCCGGAGGTCGCTGTGATGAGGTCTACCACGGCAGAGAAAACAATTGAGAAACTTGGTGAGATGTTCAGCTGTTATGGCTCACCAGAACAACTCGTAAGTGACAACGGTCCACAATTTGTATCACAGGAGTTTGCAACCTTCCTGCATGTGAATGGTGTCCAACACATCAGGTCTGCGCCCTATCATCCCTCTACTAACGGCCAGGCAGAAAGGTTTGTGCAAACTTTGAAGCACGCCTTGAAGGCATCGCAAGGTCAGGGCTCAATCCACCAACGTCTGAACAGCTTCCTGTTGTCCTACAGGAACGAGCCGCATGCCACAACCAAAACTTCCCCCGCTTCGCTCATGATGAAGAGGCAGTTGCGGACAAGTTTTGACTTACTCAAACCTCCAAGGGCAGAACAGGTTGTCCATTGTCAACAACAAGCTCAAGTTGAAAAGAGAGAGAAAAGAGCCAAGGAGAGACGGTTTCATCCGGGAGAGCACATCCTAGCTCGAAACTACAACACTGGACCGAAATGGGTTCCTGCTACGGTGATCGCGCAGACGGGCCCTGTGTCTTACACGGTTGAGACTGCTGAGGACGTCGTCTGGAGAAGACACACAGATCAACTGTTGCTAGGAGCAGAGACAGCCACAGAGGCTCCAATGGCTGGTTGGCCTGAACTTTTTCTGGATGATACCGCAAACCAGCATCCTTTGCCACAGTGCTCTTCTCCAACACAGGAAGTCAAAGAGACTGTTCCACCTGTGCAAACTCCTGACTTTCAACTGACACAGGCACCTTCTCCATCCAGGCCTGTGTCAATGCCTACTGCTGTGGAAGCCAGCGATGACCGCCGGTATCCTGTCAGAGAGCGGCGGCCTCCAAGACGCTTGGATCTGTAGGCTTAGTGACTTACCCACAAGACTGGGGCAGAATAAACCCCAGGGTAAAGTCAGGGTTTGAAGCAGTCTACCTCTACCCTAGGTTCGTTGAGTGCATTGAAAGTAACTTACCTGTTGAGGAATAATGTGGACCTTCCATTTAAGAGGGGAGGAAATGTTATGTATTGTGTGTTCTATTGTGTATTCTCCTCCCACCTGTGGTGGCGCTGTCACAGGAGATAAATGGTTGGGTGTTCTCTGTTAAGTTTTAGCTCTCTTTGTTCGGAACTTTCCAGAACTTCCTTTCCTTCCAATAAAGCACTTCATGTTTGAATCTCTGAGTTCTGAGTCCTAAATTGTGTCTAGGTAGAAAGGTACTGACACAACAGGCATGATAGATATAGATTATAGATAGGCCATTATGACTGTCATGACCATTACTCACGGCTCTTGCAGGATGCAGGGCGGAGCAACCTTCTGGTGGTGCTGTTGTTGGCGGGAATGTCTGTGTGGTTGGTAGAGATAATGTGGTGCTTTCACATGGCTCCACATGCTTCACAATTTTACAGTTCATAGAACATAATGCATAAAAACACCAGCCGGCTTTGTCTGTGGAATTGTATACTATCTCCCCTGTAAAGAAATGCAAACGGAAATCATAAGTGGTAAGTTTTGACTGGTTACATTAATTCACTATTCAGTTAAAGGTTACACTGTCATTATTGCATTTTACTTGTTGCATCATGGGAGTTTTGATTGCAGGTTTGTGCCAAGAATTTCACACACAGCAAGTTGCAACTCTCACCTGTACTGTCTGTGAAGTGCTTCTCTTTCCACCGTCAGAAGAGAGATAAGATTGACAGTTCAGTTATTGGGGCAACTCCTGGACCTATCCTAGATGTCAGCTTGTCAAAAAATGAGTACATAAGTCTGGGCGGAGCTAAACAGACTGCCTTCCTGGGTGAGAGAGTGTTGATGGTGGGGTGTGGAATGTAAAGAAGAGATAAAAATAAAAACTACAACAATAAAAAAATCGATGAACAGGAAACAGATCCACAATAATTACAAGATAATTTGTTGATACACCAGTCTTGGCTTGTGAAGTTAAATGTTCAAAACAGACAGATTTCAAAAGGTGGAAAACTAGCGAGGGTGCTTCAAAGCTCTGTCTCTCCTATTTATTATTTATACATTAACAAACCTGCTTATACCTAACCCAAATTGTTGAGAACATAACTGGAGGCATTTAATAACTGATACACTTACCAGGTGACATTATTTGTCCATTGACATTGCAGAAGCAGGTTGTTGTTACTGGGGAGCTGGGAGTTATTGTTACTGTTGTAGACTCGGATGTGCTGGGTGTAGTGGTGGGTGCTGTGGTGGGTTCACATTTTCTGGGATACTTCAAAATTTCACAACTCTTAGTACACAGAGTGTAAATACAGAGGCCTAATTTTCCTGCAGAACTCACGATAACCTGCCCTGTAGGCAAAAGCAATAGCAATTAGTATTTAGGCATCTAATAGCAATTGTTCATTCAGAAATTATAGATGTAGACAACTGTGTCTCATATATTGACATTTAAACAACAAGAAAAAGGCTCTATGGTTAATATTTTAAAAAGTTACAGCTCAAGGAAATGGCGTTGGGCATGGAAATTACTACTGATGATATTAGCAGCTAAACATTTCATCATCTCAAATAACATTCTTAAATCTGCTATTTTAATGCTGCTGTTAATTTGTTTGATTGGGTTTGCGCTTGCTTTAGAAATGCAGACAGAACAATGTCCGAAGAGGTCAATAAGTATTCACCCGCTTGTATTGTCAGCAATGATATGAGACCATGCAATGTTCTTTTTGGGTTGTGTGCCTCAGATGTCCTCACCAGGCAAGTTTCTAATCTGACCTGTGATGATAAGCGTCCTCTTCAAATTGCACACAATACTGTGTGGATTGCCATTGAAATCACCAGAACAAACACATGTATGCATCTTAAACATGGCTTGAAAATGTGAGATGTCAACACAACACAGGTGACTGACAGACTGGGTAAAAGGGTGAGGTACGGAGGGTCCAAGAAAACAAAACATAAAAATGAACAAAAGAGAAAAAACAGGGGGACACTGAAACTGCTGTCATCCTTCTACAGCCAATAACAGTTTTCTGCCCAGAGGAACACATCACAGATCACAGATCACAGAAACCCCACAGTGCAGACAGAGGCCATTTTGGCCCATCGAGCCTGCACCGACACATATCCCACCCGATCCCCGTAACCCCGACACCAACACATATCCCACCCTATCCCCGTAACCCCACGTATTTAATCCCCCTAACACTAAGGGTCAATTTTTGTCATAGCCAATCAACCTAACCCGCACATCTTTGGACTGTGGGAGGAAACCGGAGCACCCGGAGAAAACCCACGCAAACACGGGGAGAATGTGCAAACTCCACACAGACAGTCACCCGAGGCCGGATTCGAACCCGGGTCCCTGGCGCTGTGAGGCAACAGTGCTAACCACTATGCCACCATGTCGCAACAAACCACAGATATTTGTGTGAGTGAATGAAGCAGATGAAAGGGCTGAAAATTCTCAGTGGTGGCAAAGTTGTCTAATTCATAGAATCTATCTTGAACAGGTAATAATTTTTTTGCTGGAATTGCCAACTACAGGCACCTACATTTTATATTGGAGTCTGCGTGATGTCTCTCCATTAACAATAGATTATCTTCCTGATGTTCAATGAGACACAGGGCAAAAAGCAGAGGTCAAAACTTAGGTGTAAACCTTCAGCATTTTGTGCTATTGGCACGTGAAAGTAAAAGCTGGAGGATTTCTTCACAGATGGGAGAGCAGGAAGTGTACGATTTAAAACAGCCCAGTTTCCGCTGCTCCCAAACATATAGAAGACAGCACTCTTTGGAAATTGCGGGGATCATTTGTTTCAATACAATTCATACTCTGAAGTTATACTGAATGATTTACAAAGACATCCACTTAATATAAACTATGTCATGGAACGGACTGGAGCTTCACTTCAATGAACTGATTCAATTATTGGAGTCAATTGTGATTCATATTAGATATTGCTCCCAAGTTTCTTGTGTGACTTTGATTGCATCAGATTGTTAATAACTGATACACTTACCAGGTGACAGTATGTGTCCATTGTCATTGCAGGAGCAGGTTGTTGTTGCTGTGGAGGTGGGAGTCATTGTTACTGTTGTAGACTCGGATGTGCTGGGCGTAGTGGTGGGTGCTGTGGTGGTTTCACACTTTCCCGTATAATTCAAAATTTCACAACTCTCAGTACATAGTGTGAAAATACACAAGCCTGATTTCCCTGCAGATCTCACGATAGCCTGCCCTGTAAGCAAATGCAATGGAAATAAGGATTTAGGCATCTAATAGCAATTCGTCATTCAGAAATTATAGATGTAGAGAACTGTGTCTCCTATATTGACATTTAAACAGTAAGAAAAAGGCTCTATTATTAATATTTAAGAATGTTACACCTCAAGGAAGTTGTGTTGGGCATGGAAATTACTACTGAGGATATTAGCAGCTAAACGTTTCATCATCTCATATAACACTCCCGAGGATGAGTTGCTACCGCGCCTGCGCAGGGCCTCGCATTCTGGGTCGGCCCGGGCAACCGCGAGAGTCCGGGTCACCGACGGAAATCTAAGATGGTGTCAAGATGGCGGCCGTGACGGTCCGGTGCTGAGATGGCTCTCCCTGCTTCGGGCGGTCAGCTCTCGCCGCTCGCTCCCGCAACCGGAGCGAGGTGCTCGGCGAGTCGGGCAGAGGCAGCGCAGCGCGGTGAGCAGCAGCAGCAGCCAAGCCGACCCGCTGGAGCACATCGGCCGGCAGCTCCTCGGCGGGAAGGAATTCCGACTGGGAGGGGGGAGCCGAGCATGGCGGCCAGAGGCCGACCCGCGAAGAGAGAGAAGTAGGCCCCGAGCCGTGGAGCCGGCGACAGTGAAGAGGAGGCCGAATTGGAGCATTCACATCCCGACGATGTGTTCGGCGAGTCGGGCGGAGGAGCGCAGCGCAACGAGCAGCAGCAGCAGACTCACGACACGCTGCAGCACGTCGGCCGGCAGCTCCATTTCGGGTAACTCACAGTCCAGATGGGAGGAGGGGAGCCGGGCATGGTGGCCAGAGCGGGAGAAGCAGGCCACCACACGTGTAGCCGGCAACAGTGAGGAGGAGACCGCGGTGAAGAGGAGGACGGAGAGGCTGAGGGACCGTGCTCCCACTGCCACGGGAAGCCATTGCATTGACTCTGAACGCGGTGCTGTATGTATAGCTGACGCGTCCCTACGGGGAACAAGCATTCCATTGTACTTGTTACATATGGCAAATAAATCTAAATCTAATCTAATCTAATCTAATCTAATCTAATCTAAATCTGCTATTTTAATGCTGCTGTTAATTTGTTTGATTGGGTTTGTGCTTGCTTTAGAAATGCCAAAAGAACAATGTCCGAAGAGGTCAATAAGTATTTGCCCGCTTGTATTATCAGCAATGATATGAGAGCATGCAATGTTCCTTTTGAGTTGTGTGCCTCAGATGTCCTCACCAGGCAAGTTTCTAATCTGACCTGTGATGATAAGGGCCCTCTTCAAATTGCACACTATACTGTGGATTGCCATTAAAATCACCAGAACAACACTTGGATGCATCTTAAACACGGCTTGAAAATGTGAGATATCAACACAACACAGAAGGTGACTGACAGACCTGGTAAAAGGGTGAGGTACGGAGGGTCCAAGAAAACAAAACATAAAAATGAGCAAAACAGGGGGAGACTGAAACTGCTGTCATCCTTCTACAGCCAATAACAGTTTTCTGCCCAGAGGAACACATGGAGATGTTGGATGTCGCAACAAACCACAGATATTTCTGTGAGTGAATGAAGCGGATGAAAGGGCTGAAAATTCTCAGTGGTGGTAAAGTTGTCTAATTCATAGAATCTATTTTGAACAGGTGATAATTTTTTTTGCTGGAATTGCCAAGTACAGGCACCTACATTATATATTGGAGTCTGCACAATGTCTCTCCATTAACAGTAGATTATCTTCCTGATGTTCAATGAGACACAGGGCAAAAAGCAGTGGTCAAAACTTAGGTGTAAACCTTCAGCATTTTGTGCTATTGGCACGTGAAAGTAAAAGCTGGAGGATTTCTTCACAGATGGGAAAAGCAGGAAGTGTACGTTTTAAAACAGGCCAGTTTCCGCTGCTCCCAAACATATAGAAGACAGCACTCTTTGGGAAATGTGGGGATCATTGTTTCAATACAATTCATACTCTGAAGTTATACTGAATGATTTACAAAGACATCCACTTAATATAAACTCAGGGAACGGGCTGGAGCTTCACTTCAATGAACTGATTCAATTATTGTAGTCAATTGTGATTCATATTAGATATTGCTCCCAAGTTTCTTGTGTGACTTTGATTGCATCAGATTCTTAATAACTGATACACTTACCAGGTGACATTATTTGTCCATTGTCATTGCAGGAGCAGGTTGTTGTTGCTGTGGAGGTGGGAGTCATTGTTACTGTTGTAGATTCGGATGTGCTGGGCGTAGTGGTGGGTGCTGTGGTGGTTTCACATTTTCCCGTATAATTCAAAATTACACAACTCTCAGTACAAAGTGTGAAAATACAGAAGCCTGATTTCCCTGCAGATCTCACAATAGCCTGCCCTGTAAGCAAACGCAAAGGAAATGAGGATTTAGGCATCTAATAGCATTTCGTCATTCAGAATTTATAGATGTAGAGAACGGTGCCTCCTATATTTACATTTAAACAATAAGAAAAAGGCTCTATGATTAATATTTAAGAATGTTACACCTCTAGGAAGTTGTGTTGGGCATGGAAATTACTACTGACGATATTCGCAGCTAAACGTTTCATCATCTAATATAACATTCTTAAATCTGCTATTTTAATGCTGCTGTTAATTTGTTTGATTGGGTTTGTGCTTGCTTTAGAAATGCAGACAGAACAATGTCCGAAGAGGTCAATAAGTATTTGCCCACTTGTATTGTCAGCAATGATATGAGACCATGCAATGTTCCTTTTGGGTTGTGTGCCTCAGATGTCCTCACCAGGCAAGTTTCTAATCTGACCTGTGATGATAAGGGCCCTCTTCAAATTGCACACAATACTGTGGTTGCCATTAAAATCACCAGAACAACACTTGGATGCATCTTAAACACGGCTTGAAAATGGGAGATGTCAACACAACACACAAGGTGACTGACAGACCTGGTAAAAGGGTGAGGTACAGAGGGTCTAAGAAAACAAAACATTAAAATGAGCAAAACAGGGGGAGACTGAAACTGCTGTCATCCTTCTACAGCCAATAACAGTTTTCTGCCCAGAGGAACACATGGAGATGTTGAATGTCGCAACAAACCACAGATATTTGTGTGAGTGAATGAAGCAGGTGAAAGGGCTGAAAATTCTCAGTGTTTGCAAAGTTGTCTAATTCATAGAATCTATTTTGAACAGGTGATAATTTTTTTGCTGGAATTGCCAAGTACAGGCACCTACATTATATATTGGAGTCTGCGTGATGTCTCTCCATTAACATTAGATTATCTTCCTGATGTTCAATGAGACACAGGGCAAAAAGCAGAGGTCAAAACTTAGGTGTAAACCTTCAGCATTTTGTGCTATTGGCACGTGAATGTAAAAGCTGGAGGATTTCTTCACAGATGGGAAGAGCAGGAAGTGTACGATTTAAAACAGGCCAGTTTCCGCTGCTCCCAAACATATAGAAGACAGCACTCTTTGGAAATTGCAGGGATCATTAGTTTCAATACAATTCATGCTCTGAAGTTATATTGAATGATTTAGAAAGACATCCACTTAATATAAACTATGTCAGGGAACGGGCTGGAGCTTCACTTCAATGAACTGATTCAATTATTGTAGTCAATTGTGATTCATATTAGATATTGCTCCCAAGTTTCTTGTGTGACTTTGATTGCATCAGATTGTTAATAACTGATACACTTACCAGGTGACATTATGTGTCCATTGTCATTGCAGGAGCAGGTTGTTGTTGCTGTGGAGGTGGGAGTCATTGTTACTGTTGTAGACTCGGATGTGCTGGGCGTAGTGGTGGGTGCTGTGGTGGTTTCACATTTTCCCGTATAATTCAAAATTTTACAACTCTCAGTACATAGTGTGAAATTACAGAAGCCTGACTTCCCTGCAGATCTCACGATAGCCTGCCCTGTAAGCAAACGCAGTGGAAATGAGCATTTAGGCATCTAATAGCAATTCTTCATTCAGAAATTATAGATGTAGACAACTGTGTCTCATATATTGACATTTAAGCAATAAGAACAAGGCTCTATGGCTAATATTTAAGAATGTTACACCTCAAGGAAGTTGCGTTGGGCATGGAAATTACTACTGAGGATATTAGCAGCTAATCGTTTCATCATCTCATATAACACTCCCGAGGATGAGTCGCTACCGCGCCTGCGCAGGGCCTCGCATTCTGGGTCGGCCCGGGCAACCGCGAGAGTCCGGGTCACCGACGGAAATCTAAGATGGTGTCAAGATGGCGGCCGTGACGGTCCGGTGCTGAGATGGCTCTCCCTGCTTCGGGCGGTCAGCTCTCGCCGCTCGCTCCCGCAACCGGAGCGAGGTGCTCGGCGAGTCGGGCAGAGGCAGCGCAGCGCGGTGAGCAGCAGCAGCAGCCAAGCCGACCCGCTGGAGCACATCGGCCGGCAGCTCCTCGGCGGGAAGGAATTCCGACTGGGAGGGGGGAGCCGAGCATGGCGGCCAGAGGCCGACCCGCGAAGAGAGAGAAGTAGGCCCCGGGCCGTGGAGCCGGCGACGGTGAAGAGGAGGCCGAATTGGAGCATTCACATCCCGACGATGTGTTCGGCGAGTCGGGCGGAGGAGCGCAGCGCAACGAGCAGCAGCAGCAGACTCACGACACGCTGCAGCACGTCGGCCGGCAGCTCCATTTCGGGTAACTCGCAGTCCGGATGGGAGGAGGGGAGCCGGGCATGGTGGCCAGAGCGGGAGAAGCAGGCCACCACACGTGTAGCCGGCAACAGTGAGGATGAGACCGCGGTGAAGAGGAGGACGGAGAGGCTGAGGGACATCGTGCTCCCACTGCCACGGGAAGCCATTGCATTGACTCTGAACGCGGTGCTGTATGTATAGCTGACGCGTCCCTACGGGGAACAAGCATTCCATTGTACTTGTTACATATGGCAAATAAATCTAAATCTAATCAAATCTAATCTAATCTAAATCTGCTATTTTAATGCTGCTGTTCATTTGTTTGATTGGGTTTGTGCTTGCTTTAGAAATGCAGACAGAACAATGTCCGATGAGGTCAGTAAGTATTTGCCCACTTGTATTGTCAGCAATGATATGAGACCATGCAATGTTCCTTTTGATTTGTGTGCCTCAGATGTCCTCACCAGGCAAGTTTCTAATCTGACCTGTGATGATAAGGGCCCTCTTCAAATTGCACACAATACTGTGGATTGCCATTAAAATCACCAGGACAACACTTGGATGCATCTTAAACACGGCTTGAAAATGTGAGATATCAACACAACACAGAAGGTGACTGACAGACCTGGTAAAAGGGTGAGGTACGGAGGGTCCAAGAAAACAAAACATAAAAATGAGCAAAACAGGGGGAGACTGAAACTGCTGTCATCCTTCTACAGCCAATAACAGTTTTCTGCCCAGAGGAACACATGGAGATGTTGGATGTCGCAACAAACCACAGATATTTCTGTGAGTGAATGAAGCGGATGAAAGGGCTGAAAATTCTCAGTGGTGGTAAAGTTGTCTAATTCATAGAATCTATTTTGAACAGGTGATAATTTTTTTTGCTGGAATTGCCAAATACAGGCACCTACATTATATATTGGAGTCTGCGCAATGTCTCTCCATTAACAGTAGATTATCTTCCTGATGTTCAATGAGACACAGGGCAAAAAGCATTGGTCAAAACTTAGGTGTAAACCTTCAGCATTTTGTGCTATTGGCACGTGAAAGTAAAAGCTGGAGGATTTCTTCACAGATGGGAAGAGCAGGAAGTGTACGTTTTAAAACAGGCCAGTTTCCGCTGCTCCCAAACATATAGAAGACATGACACTCTTTGGAAAATGTGGGGATCATTGTTTCAATACAATTCATACTCTGAAGTTATACTGAATGATTTACAAAGGCATCCACTTAATATAAACTCAGGAAACGTGCTGGAGCTTCACTTCAATGAACTGATTCAATTATTGTAGTCAATTGTGATTCATATTAGATATTGCTCCCAAGTTTCTTGTGTGACGTTGATTGCATCAGATTGTTAATAACTGATACACTTACCAGGTGACATTATTTGTCCATTGGCATTGCAGGAGCAGGTTGTTGTTGCTGTGGAGGTGGGAGTCACTGTTACTGTTGTAGACTCGGATGTGCTGGGCGTAGTGGTGGGTGCTGTGGTGGTTTCACATTTTCCCGTATAATTCAAAATTACACAACTCTCAGTACATAGTGTGAAATTACACAAGCCTGATTTCCCTGCAGATCTCACGATAGCCTGCCCTGTAAGCAAACGCAAAGGAAATGAGGATTTAGGCATCCAGCAGCATTTCGTCATTCAGAATTTATAGATGTAGAGAACTGTGCCTCCTATATTTACATTTAAACAATAAGAAAAAGGCTCTATGATTAATATTTAAGAATGTTACACCTCAAGGAAGTTGTGTTGGGCATGGAAATTACTACTGACGATATTCGCAGCTAAACGTTTCATCATCTAATATAACATTCTTAAATCTGCTATTTTAATGCTGCTGTTAATTTGTTTGATTGGGTTTGTGCTTGCTTTAGAAATGCAGACAGAACAATGTCCGAAGAGGTCAATAAGTATTTGCCCACTTCTATTGTCAGCAATGATATGAGACCATGCAATGTTCCTTTTGGGTTGTGTGCCTCAGATGTCCTCACCAGGCAAGTTTCTAATCTGACCTGTGATGATAAGCGCCCTCTTCAAATTGCACACAATAGTGTGGATTGCCATTAAAAATACCAGAACAACACTTGGATGCATCTTAAACACGGCTTGAAAATGTGAGATATCAACACAACACAGAAGGTGACTGACAGACCTGGTAAAAGGGTGAGGTACGGAGGGTCCAAGAAAACAAAACATAAAAATGAGCAAATCAGGGGGAGACTGAAACTGCTGTCATCCTTCTACAGCCAATAACAGTTTTCTGCCCAGAGGAACACATGGAGATGTTGGATGTCGCAACAAACCACAGATATTTCTGTGAGTGAATGAAGCGGATGAAAGGGCTGAAAATTCTCAGTGGTGGTAAAGTTGTCTAATTCATAGAATCTATTTTGAACAGGTGATAATTTTTTTGCTGGAATTACCAAGTACAGGCACCTACATTATATATTGGAGTCTGCGTGATGTCTCTCCATTAACAGTAGATTATCTTCCTGATGTTCAATGAGACACAGGGCAAAAAGCAGTGGTCAAAACTTAGGTGTAAACCTTCAGCATTTTGTGCTATTGGCACGTGAAAGTAAAAGCTGGAGGATTTCTTCACAGATGGGAAGAGCAGGAAGTGTACGTTTTAAAACAGGCCAGTTTCCGCTGCTCCCAAACATATAGAAGACATGACACTCTTTGGAAAATGTGGGGATCATTGTTTCAATACAATTCATACTCTGAAGTTATACTGAATGATTTACAAAGGCATCCACTTAATATAAACTCAGGGAACGGGCTGGAGCTTCACTTCAATGACCTGATTCAATTATTGTAGTCAATTGTGATTCATATTAGATATTGCTCCCAAGTTTCTTGTGTGACTTTGATTGCATCAGATTGTTAATAACTGATACACTTACCAGGTGACATTATTTGTCCATTGTCATTGCAGGAGCAGGTTGTTGTTGCTGTGGAGGTGGGAGTCATTGTTACTGTTGTAGATTCGGATGTGCTGGGCGTAGTGGTGGGTGCTGTGGTGGTTTCACATTTTCCCGTATAATTCAAAATTACACAACTCTCAGTACAAAGTGTGAAAATACAGAAGCCTGATTTCCCTGCAGATCTCACGATAGCCTGCCCTGTAAGCAAACGCAAAGGAAATGAGGATTTAGGCATCCAGTAGCATTTCGTCATTCAGAATTTATAGATGTAGAGAACTGTGCCTCCTATATTTACATTTAAACAGTAAGAAAAAGGCTCTATGATTAATATTTAAGAATGTTACACCTCAAGGAAGTTGTGTTGGGCATGGAAATTACTACTGACGATATTCGCAGCTAAACGTTTCATCATCTAATATAACATTCTTAAATCTGCTATTTTAATGCTGCTGTTAATTTGTTTGATTGGGTTTGTGCTTGCTTTAGAAATGCAGACAGAACAATGTCCGAAGAGGTCAATAAGTATTTGCCCACTTCTATTGTCAGCAATGATATGAGACCATGCAATGTTCCTTTTGGGTTGTGTGCCTCAGATGTCCTCACTAGGCAAGTTTCTAATCTGACCTGTGATGATAAGCGCCCTCTTCAAATTGCACACAATAGTGTGGATTGCCATTAAAATCACCAGAACAACACTTGGATGCATCTTAAACACGGCTTGAAAATGTGAGATGTCAACACAACACACAAGGTGACTGACAGACCTGGTAAAAGGGTGAGGTACAGAGGGTCCAAGAAAACAAAACATTAAAATGAGCAAAACAGGGGGAGACTGAAACTGCTGTCATCCTTCTACAGCCAATAACAGTTTTCTGCCCAGAGGAACACATGGAGATGTTGGATGTCGCAACAAACCACAGATATTTGTGTGAGTGAATGAAGCAGATGAAAGGGCTGAAAATTCTCAGTGTTTGCAAAGTTGTCTAATTCATAGAATCTATTTTGAACAGGTGATAATTTTTTTGCTGGAATTGCCAAGTACAGGCACCTACATTATATATTGGAGTCTGCGTGATGTCTCTCCATTAACATTAGATTATCTTCCTGATGTTCAATGAGACACAGGGCAAAAAGCAGAGGTCAAAACTTAGGTGTAAACCTTCAGCATTTTGTGCTATTGGCACGTGAATGTAAAAGCTGGAGGATTTCTTCACAGATGGGAAGAGCAGGAAGTGTACGATTTAAAACAGGCCAGTTTCCGCTGCTCCCAAACATATAGAAGACAGCACTCTTTGGAAATTGCAGGGATCATTAGTTTCAATACAATTCATGCTCTGAAGTTATATTGAATGATTTACAAAGACATCCACTTAATATAAACTATGTCAGGGAACGGGCTGGAGCTTCACTTCAATGAACTGATTCAATTATTGTAGTCAATTGTGAATCATATTAGATATTGCTCCCAAGTTTCTTGTGTGACTTTGATTGCATCAGATTGTTAATAACTGATACACTTACCAGGTGACATTATTTGTCCATTGTCATTGCAGGAGCAGGTTGTTGTTGCTGTGGAGGTGGGAGTCATTGTTACTGTTGTAGACTCGGATGTGCTGGGCGTAGTGGTGGGTGCTGTGGTGGTTTCACATTTTCCCGTATAATTCAAAATTTTACAACTCTCAGTACATAGTGTGAAATTACAGAAGCCTGACTTCCCTGCAGATCTCACGATAGCCTGCCCTGTAAGCAAACACAGTGGAAATGAGCATTTAGGCATCTAATAGCAATTCTTCATTCAGAAATTATAGATGTGGACAACTGTGTCTCATATATTGACATTTAAGCAATAAGAACAAGGCTCTATGGCTAATATTTAAGAATGTTACACCTCAAGGAAGTTGTGTTGGGCATGGAAATTACTACTGAGGATATTAGCAGCTAAACGTTTCATCATCTCATATAACACTCCCGAGGATGAGTTGCTACCGCGCCTGCGCAGGGCCTCGCATTCTGGGTCGGCCCGGGCAACCGCGAGAGTCCGGGTCACCGACGGAAATCTAAGATGGTGTCAAGATGGCGGCCGTGACGGTCCGGTGCTGAGATGGCTCTCCCTGCTTCGGGCGGTCAGCTCTCGCCGCTCGCTCCCGCAACCGGAGCGAGGTGCTCGGCGAGTCGGGCAGAGGCAGCGCAGCGCGGTGAGCAGCAGCAGCAGCCAAGCCGACCCGCTGGAGCACATCGGCCGGCAGCTCCTCGGCGGGAAGGAATTCCGACTGGGAGGGGGGAGCCGAGCATGGCGGCCAGAGGCCGACCCGCGAAGAGAGAGAAGTAGGCCCCGGGCCGTGGAGCCGGCGACAGTGAAGAGGAGGCCGAATTGGAGCATTCACATCCCGACGATGTGTTCGGCGAGTCGGGCGGAGGAGCGCAGCGCAACGAGCAGCAGCAGCAGACTCACGACACGCTGCAGCACGTCGGCCGGCAGCTCCATTTCGGGTAACTCACAGTCCAGATGGGAGGAGGGGAGCCGGGCATGGTGGCCAGAGCGGGAGAAGCAGGCCACCACACGTGTAGCCGGCAACAGTGAGGAGGAGACCGCGGTGAAGAGGAGGACGGAGAGGCTGAGGGACATCGTGCTCCCACTGCCACGGGAAGCCATTGCATTGACTCTGAACGCGGTGCTGTATGTATAGCTGACGCGTCCCTACGGGGAACAAGCATTCCATTGTACTTGTTACATATGGCAAATAAATCTAAATCTAATCCAATCTAATCTAATCTAATCTAATCTAAATCTGCTATTTTAATGCTGCTGTTAATTTGTTTGATTGGGTTTGTGCTTGCTTTAGAAATGCCAAAAGAACAATGTCCGAAGAGGTCAATAAGTATTTGCCCGCTTGTATTGTCAGCAATGATATGAGACCATGCAATGTTCCTTTTGATTCGTGTGCCTCAGATGTCCTCACCAGGCAAGTTTCTAATCTGACCTGTGATGATAAGGGCCCTCTTCAAATTGCACACAATAGTGTGGATTGCCATTAAAATCACCAGAACAACACTTGGATGCATCTTAAACACGGCTTGAAAATGTGAGATATCAACACAACACAGAAGGTGACTGACAGACCTGGTAAAAGGGTGAGGTACGGAGGGTCCAAGAAAACAAAACATAAAAATGAGCAAAACAGGGGGAGACTGAAACTGCTGTCATCCTTCTACAGCCAATAACAGTTTTCTGCCCAGAGGAACACATGGAGATGTTGGATGTCGCAACAAACCACAGATATTTCTGTGAGTGAATGAAGCGGATGAAAGGGCTGAAAATTCTCAGTGTTTGCAAAGTTGTCTAATTCATAGAATCTATTTTGAACAGGTGATGATTTTTTTTGCTGGAATTGCCAAGTACAGGCACCTACATTATATATTGGAGTCTGCACAATGTCTCTCCATTAACAGTAGATTATCTTCCTGATGTTCAATGAGACACAGGGCAAAAAGCAGTGGTCAAAACTTAGGTGTAAACCTTCAGCATTTTGTGCTATTGGCACGTGAAAGTAAAAGCTGGAGGATTTCTTCACAGATGGGAAGAGCAGGAAGTGTACGTTTTAAATCAGGCCAGTTTCCGCTGCTCCCAAACATATAGAAGACAGCACTCTTTGGAAAATGTGGGGATCATTGTTTCAATACAATTCACACTCTGAAGTTATACTGAATGATTTACAAAGACATCCACTTAATATAAACTCAGGGAACGGGCTGGAGCTTCACTTCAATGAACTGATTCAATTATTGTAGTCAATTGTGATTCATATTAGATATTGCTCCCAAGTTTCTTGTGTGACGTTGATTGCATCAGATTGTTAATAACTGATACACTTACCAGGTGACATTATTTGTCCATTGTCATTGCAGGAGCAGGTTGTTGTTGCTGTGGAGGTGGGAGTCATTGTTACTGTTGTAGATTCGGATGTGCTGGGCGTAGTGGTGGGTGCTGTGGTGGTTTCACATTTTCCCGTATAATTCAAAATTACACAACTCTCAGTACAAAGTGTGAAAATACAGAAGCCTGATTTCCCTGCAGATCTCACAATAGCCTGCCCTGTAAGCAAACGCAAAGGAAATGAGGATTTAGGCATCCAATAGCATTTCGTCATTCAGAATTTATAGATGTAGAGAACGGTGCCTCCTATATTTACATTTAAACAATAAGAAAAAGGCTCTATGATTAATATTTAAGAATGTTACACCTCAAGGAAGTTGTGTTGGGCATGGAAATTACTACTGACGATATTCGCAGCTAAACGTTTCATCATCTAATATAACATTCTTAAATCTGCTATTTTAATGCTGCTGTTAATTTGTTTGATTGGGTTTGTGCTTGCTTTAGAAATGCAGACAGAACAATGTCCGAAGAGGTCAATAAGTATTTGCCCACTTGTATTGTCAGCAATGATATGAGACCATGCAATGTTCCTTTTGGGTTGTGTGCCTCAGATGTCCTCACCAGGCAAGTTTCTAATCTGACCTGTGATGATAAGGGCCCTCTTCAAATTGCACACAATACTGTGGTTGCCATTAAAATCACCAGAACAACACTTGGATGCATCTTAAACACGGCTTGAAAATGGGAGATGTCAACACAACACACAAGGTGACTGACAGACCTGGTAAAAGGGTGAGGTACAGAGGGTCTAAGAAAACAAAACATTAAAATGAGCAAAACAGGGGGAGACTGAAACTGCTGTCATCCTTCTACAGCCAATAACAGTTTTCTGCCCAGAGGAACACATGGAGATGTTGAATGTCGCAACAAACCACAGATATTTGTGTGAGTGAATGAAGCAGGTGAAAGGGCTGAAAATTCTCAGTGTTTGCAAAGTTGTCTAATTCATAGAATCTATTTTGAACAGGTGATAATTTTTTTGCTGGAATTGCCAAGTACAGGCACCTACATTATATATTGGAGTCTGCGTGATGTCTCTCCATTAACATTAGATTATCTTCCTGATGTTCAATGAGACACAGGGCAAAAAGCAGAGGTCAAAACTTAGGTGTAAACCTTCAGCATTTTGTGCTATTGGCACGTGAATGTAAAAGCTGGAGGATTTCTTCACAGATGGGAAGAGCAGGAAGTGTACGATTTAAAACAGGCCAGTTTCCGCTGCTCCCAAACATATAGAAGACAGCACTCTTTGGAAATTGCAGGGATCATTAGTTTCAATACAATTCATGCTCTGAAGTTATATTGAATGATTTACAAAGACATCCACTTAATATAAACTATGTCAGGGAACGGGCTGGAGCTTCACTTGAATGAACTGATTCAATTATTGTAGTCAATTGTGATTCATATTAGATATTGCTCCCAAGTTTCTTGTGTGACTTTGATTGCATCAGATTGTTAATAACTGATACACTTACCAGGTGACATTATGTGTCCATTGTCATTGCAGGAGCAGGTTGTTGTTGCTGTGGAGGTGGGAGTCATTGTTACTGTTGTAGACTCGGATGTGCTGGGCGTAGTGGTGGGTGCTGTGGTGGTTTCACATTTTCCCGTATAATTCAAAATTTTACAACTCTCAGTACATAGTGTGAAATTACAGAAGCCTGACTTCCCTGCAGATCTCACGATAGCCTGCCCTGTAAGCAAACGCAGTGGAAATGAGCATTTAGGCATCTAATAGCAATTCTTCATTCAGAAATTATAGATGTAGACAACTGTGTCTCATATATTGACATTTAAGCAATAAGAACAAGGCTCTATGGCTAATATTTAAGAATGTTACACCTCAAGGAAGTTGCGTTGGGCATGGAAATTACTACTGAGGATATTAGCAGCTAATCGTTTCATCATCTCATATAACACTCCCGAGGATGAGTCGCTACCGCGCCTGCGCAGGGCCTCGCATTCTGGGTCGGCCCGGGCAACCGCGAGAGTCCGGGTCACCGACGGAAATCTAAGATGGTGTCAAGATGGCGGCTGTGATGGTCCGGTGCTGAGATGGCTCTCCCTGCTTCGGGCGGTCAGCTCTCGCCGCTCGCTCCCGCAACCGGAGCGAGGTGCTCGGCGAGTCGGGCAGAGGCAGCGCAGCGCGGTGAGCAGCAGCAGCAGCCAAGCCGACCCGCTGGAGCACATCGGCCGGCAGCTCCTCGGCGGGAAGGAATTCCGACTGGGAGGGGGGAGCCGAGCATGGCGGCCAGAGGCCGACCCGCGAAGAGAGAGAAGTAGGCCCCGGGCCGTGGAGCCGGCGACGGTGAAGAGGAGGCCGAATTGGAGCATTCACATCCCGACGATGTGTTCGGCGAGTCGGGCGGAGGAGCGCAGCGCAACGAGCAGCAGCAGCAGACTCACGACACGCTGCAGCACGTCGGCCGGCAGCTCCATTTCGGGTAACTCGCAGTCCGGATGGGAGGAGGGGAGCCGGGCATGGTGGCCAGAGCGGGAGAAGCAGGCCACCACACGTGTAGCCGGCAACAGTGAGGATGAGACCGCGGTGAAGAGGAGGACGGAGAGGCTGAGGGACATCGTGCTCCCACTGCCACGGGAAGCCATTGCATTGACTCTGAACGCGGTGCTGTATGTATAGCTGACGCGTCCCTACGGGGAACAAGCATTCCATTGTACTTGTTACATATGGCAAATAAATCTAAATCTAATCTAATCTAATCTAATCTAATCTAATCTAAATCTGCTATTTTAATGCTGCTGTTAATTTGTTTGATTGGGTTTGTGCTTGCTTTAGAAATGCCAAAAGAACAATGTCCGATGAGGTCAATAAGTATTCACCCGCTTGTATTGTCAGCAATGATATGAGACCATGCAATGTTCCTTTTGAGTTGTGTGCCTCAGATGTCCTCACCAGGCAAGTTTCTAATCTGACCTGTGATGATAAGGGCCCTCTTCAAATTGCACACAATAGTGTGGATTGCCATTAAAATCACCAGAACAACACTTGGATGCATCTTAAAAACGGCTTGAAAATGTGAGATATCAACACAACACAGAAGGTGACTGACAGACCTGGTAAAAGGGTGAGGTACGGAGGGTCCAAGAAAACAAAACATAAAAATGAGCAAAACAGGGGGAGACTGAAACTGCTGTCATCCTTCTACAGCCAATAACAGTTTTCTGCCCAGAGGAACACATGGAGATGTTGGATGTCGCAACAAACCACAGATATTTGTGTGAGTGAATGAAGCAGGTGAAAGGGCTGAAAATTCTCAGTGTTTGCAAAGTTGTCTAATTCATAGAATCTATTTTGAACAGGTGATAATTTTTTTGCTGGAATTGCCAAGTACAGGCACCTACATTATATATTGGAGTCTGCGTGATGTCTCTCCATTAACATTAGATTATCTTCCTGATGTTCAATGAGACACAGGGCAAAAAGCAGAGGTCAAAACTTAGGTGTAAACCTTCAGCATTTTGTGCTATTGGCACGTGAATGTAAAAGCTGGAGGATTTCTTCACAGATGGGAAGAGCAGGAAGTGTACGATTTAAAACAGGCCAGTTTCAGCTGCTCCCAAACATATAGAAGACAGCACTCTTTGGAAATTGCAGGGATCATTAGTTTCAATACAATTCATGCTCTGAAGTTATATTGAATGATTTACAAAGACATCCACTTAATATAAACTATGTCAGGGAACGGGCTGGAGCTTCACTTCAATGAACTGGTTCAATTATTGTAGTCAATTGTGATTCATATTAGATATTGCTCCCAAGTTTCTTGTGTGACTTTGATTGCATCAGATTGTTAATAACTGATACACTTACCAGGTGACATTATGTGTCCATTGTCATTGCAGGAGCAGGTTGTTGTTGCTGTGGAGGTGGGAGTCATTGTTGCTGTTGTAGACTCGGATGTGCTGGGCGTAGTGGTGGGTGCTGTGGTGGTTTCACATTTTCCCGTATAATTCAAAATTTTACAACTCTCAGTACATAGTGTGAAATTACAGAAGCCTGACTTCCCTGCAGATCTCACGATAGCCTGCCCTGTAAGCAAACGCAGTGGAAATGAGCATTTAGGCATCTAATAGCAATTCTTCATTCAGAAATTATAGATGTAGACAACTGTGTCTCATATATTGACATTTAAGCAATAAGAACAAGGCTCTATGGCTAATATTTAAGAATGTTACACCTCAAGGAAGTTGCGTTGGGCATGGAAATTACTACTGAGGATATTAGCAGCTAATCGTTTCATCATCTCATATAACACTCCCGAGGATGAGTCGCTACCGCGCCTGCGCAGGGCCTCGCATTCTGGGTCGGCCCGTGCAACCGCGAGAGTCCGGGTCACCGACGGAAATCTAAGATGGTGTCAAGATGGCGGCTGTGACGGTCCGGTGCTGAGATGGCTCTCCCTGCTTCGGGCGGTCAGCTCTCGCCGCTCGCTCCCGCAACCGGAGCGAGGTGCTCGGCGAGTCGGGCAGAGGCAGCGCAGCGCGGTGAGCAGCAGCAGCAGCCAAGCCGACCCGCTGGAGCACATCGGCCGGCAGCTCCTCGGCGGGAAGGAATTCCGACTGGGAGGGGGGAGCCGAGCATGGCGGCCAGAGGCCGACCCGCGAAGAGAGAGAAGTAGGCCCCGGGCCGTGGAGCCGGCGACGGTGAAGAGGAGGCCGAATTGGAGCATTCACATCCCGACGATGTGTTCGGCGAGTCGGGCGGAGGAGCGCAGCGCAACGAGCAGCAGCAGCAGACTCACGACACGCTGCAGCACGTCGGCCGGCAGCTCCATTTCGGGTAACTCGCAGTCCGGATGGGAGGAGGGGAGCCGGGCATGGTGGCCAGAGCGGGAGAAGCAGGCCACCACACGTGTAGCCGGCAACAGTGAGGATGAGACCGCGGTGAAGAGGAGGACGGAGAGGCTGAGGGACATCGTGCTCCCACTGCCACGGGAAGCCATTGCATTGACTCTGAACGCGGTGCTGTATGTATAGCTGACGCGTCCCTACGGGGAACAAGCATTCCATTGTACTTGTTACATATGGCAAATAAATCTAAATCTAATCTAATCTAATCTAATCTAATCTAATCTAAATCTGCTATTTTAATGCTGCTGTTAATTTGTTTGATTGGGTTTGTGCTTGCTTTAGAAATGCCAAAAGAACAATGTCCGATGAGGTCAATAAGTATTCACCCGCTTGTATTGTCAGCAATGATATGAGACCATGCAATGTTCCTTTTGAGTTGTGTGCCTCAGATGTCCTCACCAGGCAAGTTTCTAATCTGACCTGTGATGATAAGGGCCCTCTTCAAATTGCACACAATAGTGTGGATTGCCATTAAAATCACCAGAACAACACTTGGATGCATCTTAAAAACGGCTTGAAAATGTGAGATATCAACACAACACAGAAGGTGACTGACAGACCTGGTAAAAGGGTGAGGTACGGAGGGTCCAAGAAAACAAAACATAAAAATGAGCAAAACAGGGGGAGACTGAAACTGCTGTCATCCTTCTACAGCCAATAACAGTTTTCTGCCCAGAGGAACACATGGAGATGTTGGATGTCGCAACAAACCACAGATATTTGTGTGAGTGAATGAAGCAGGTGAAAGGGCTGAAAATTCTCAGTGTTTGCAAAGTTGTCTAATTCATAGAATCTATTTTGAACAGGTGATAATTTTTTTGCTGGAATTGCCAAGTACAGGCACCTACATTATATATTGGAGTCTGCGTGATGTCTCTCCATTAACATTAGATTATCTTCCTGATGTTCAATGAGACACAGGGCAAAAAGCAGAGGTCAAAACTTAGGTGTAAACCTTCAGCATTTTGTGCTATTGGCACGTGAATGTAAAAGCTGGAGGATTTCTTCACAGATGGGAAGAGCAGGAAGTGTACGATTTAAAACAGGCCAGTTTCAGCTGCTCCCAAACATATAGAAGACAGCACTCTTTGGAAATTGCAGGGATCATTAGTTTCAATACAATTCATGCTCTGAAGTTATATTGAATGATTTACAAAGACATCCACTTAATATAAACTATGTCAGGGAACGGGCTGGAGCTTCACTTCAATGAACTGATTCAATTATTGTAGTCAATTGTGATTCATATTAGATATTGCTCCCAAGTTTCTTGTGTGACTTTGATTGCATCAGATTGTTAATAACTGATACACTTACCAGGTGACATTATTTGTCCATTGTCATTGCAGGAGCAGGTTGTTGTTGCTGTGGAGGTGGGAGTCATTGTTACTGTTGTAGACTCGGATGTGCTGGGCGTAGTGGTGGGTGCTGTGGTGGTTTCACATTTTCCCGTATAATTCAAAATTTTACAACTCTCAGTACATAGTGTGAAATTACAGAAGCCTGACTTCCCTGCAGATCTCACGATAGCCTGCCCTGTAAGCAAACGCAGTGGAAATGAGCATTTAGGCATCTAATAGCAATTCTTCATTCAGAAATTATAGATGTAGACAACTGTGTCTCATATATTGACATTTAAGCAATAAGAACAAGGCTCTATGGCTAATATTTAAGAATGTTACACCTCAAGGAAGTTGCGTTGGGCATGGAAATTACTACTGAGAATATTAGCAGCTAAACGTTTCATCATCTCATAAAACACTCCCGAGGATGAGTCGCTACCGCGCCTGCGCAGGGCCTCGCATTCTGGGTCGGCCCGGGCAACCGCGAGAGTCCGGGTCACCGACGGAAATCTAAGATGGTGTCAAGATGGCGGCCGTGACGGTCCGGTGCTGAGATGGCTCTCCCTGCTTCGGGCGGTCAGCTCTCGCCGCTCGCTCCCGCAACCGGAGCGAGGTGCTCGGCGAGTCGGGCAGAGGCAGCGCAGCGCGGTGAGCAGCAGCAGCAGCCAAGCCGACCCGCTGGAGCACATCGGCCGGCAGCTCCTCGGCGGGAAGGAATTCCGACTGGGAGGGGGGAGCCGAGCATGGCGGCCAGAGGCCGACCCGCGAAGAGAGAGAAGTAGGCCCCGGGCCGTGGAGCCGGCGACGGTGAAGAGGAGGCCGAATTGGAGCATTCACATCCCGACGATGTGTTCGGCGAGTCGGGCGGAGGAGCGCAGCGCAACGAGCAGCAGCAGCAGACTCACGACACGCTGCAGCACGTCGGCCGGCAGCTCCATTTCGGGTAACTCGCAGTCCGGATGGGAGGAGGGGAGCCGGGCATGGTGGCCAGAGCGGGAGAAGCAGGCCACCACACGTGTAGCCGGCAACAGTGAGGATGAGACCGCGGTGAAGAGGAGGACGGAGAGGCTGAGGGACATCGTGCTCCCACTGCCACGGGAAGCCATTGCATTGACTCTGAACGCGGTGCTGTATGTATAGCTGACGCGTCCCTACGGGGAACAAGCATTCCATTGTACTTGTTACATATGGCAAATAAATCTAAATCTAATCAAATCTAATCTAATCTAAATCTGCTATTTTAATGCTGCTGTTAATTTGTTTGATTGGGTTTGTGCTTGCTTTAGAAATGCAGACAGAACAATGTCCGATGAGGTCAGTAAGTATTTGCCCACTTGTATTGTCAGCAATGATATGAGACCATGCAATGTTCCTTTTGATTTGTGTGCCTCAGATGTCCTCACCAGGCAAGTTTCTAATCTGACCTGTGATGATAAGGGCCCTCTTCAAATTGCACACAATACTGTGGATTGCCATTAAAATCACCAGGACAACACTTGGATGCATCTTAAACACGGCTTGAAAATGTGAGATATCAACACAACACAGAAGGTGACTGACAGACCTGGTAAAAGGGTGAGGTACGGAGGGTCCAAGAAAACAAAACATAAAAATGAGCAAAACAGGGGGAGACTGAAACTGCTGTCATCCTTCTACAGCCAATAACAGTTTTCTGCCCAGAGGAACACATGGAGATGTTGGATGTCGCAACAAACCACAGATATTTCTGTGAGTGAATGAAGCGGATGAAAGGGCTGAAAATTCTCAGTGGTGGTAAAGTTGTCTAATTCATAGAATCTATTTTGAACAGGTGATAATTTTTTTTGCTGGAATTGCCAAATACAGGCACCTACATTATATATTGGAGTCTGCGCAATGTCTCTCCATTAACAGTAGATTATCTTCCTGATGTTCAATGAGACACAGGGCAAAAAGCATTGGTCAAAACTTAGGTGTAAACCTTCAGCATTTTGTGCTATTGGCACGTGAAAGTAAAAGCTGGAGGATTTCTTCACAGATGGGAAGAGCAGGAAGTGTACGTTTTAAAACAGGCCAGTTTCCGCTGCTCCCAAACATATAGAAGACATGACACTCTTTGGAAAATGTGGGGATCATTGTTTCAATACAATTCATACTCTGAAGTTATACTGAATGATTTACAAAGGCATCCACTTAATATAAACTCAGGAAACGTGCTGGAGCTTCACTTCAATGAACTGATTCAATTATTGTAGTCAATTGTGATTCATATTAGATATTGCTCCCAAGTTTCTTGTGTGACGTTGATTGCATCAGATTGTTAATAACTGATACACTTACCAGGTGACATTATTTGTCCATTGGCATTGCAGGAGCAGGTTGTTGTTGCTGTGGAGGTGGGAGTCACTGTTACTGTTGTAGACTCGGATGTGCTGGGCGTAGTGGTGGGTGCTGTGGTGGTTTCACATTTTCCCGTATAATTCAAAATTACACAACTCTCAGTACATAGTGTGAAATTACACAAGCCTGATTTCCCTGCAGATCTCACGATAGCCTGCCCTGTAAGCAAACGCAAAGGAAATGAGGATTTAGGCATCCAGTAGCATTTCGTCATTCAGAATTTATAGATGTAGAGAACTGTGCCTCCTATATTTACATTTAAACAATAAGAAAAAGGCTCTATGATTAATATTTAAGAATGTTACACCTCAAGGAAGTTGTGTTGGGCATGGAAATTACTACTGACGATATTCGCAGCTAAACGTTTCATCATCTAATATAACATTCTTAAATCTGCTATTTTAATGCTGCTGTTAATTTGTTTGATTGGGTTTGTGCTTGCTTTAGAAATGCAGACAGAACAATGTCCGAAGAGGTCAATAAGTATTTGCCCACTTCTATTGTCAGCAATGATATGAGACCATGCAATGTTCCTTTTGGGTTGTGTGCCTCAGATGTCCTCACCAGGCAAGTTTCTAATCTGACCTGTGATGATAAGCGCCCTCTTCAAATTGCACACAATAGTGTGGATTGCCATTAAAAATACCAGAACAACACTTGGATGCATCTTAAACACGGCTTGAAAATGTGAGATATCAACACAACACAGAAGGTGACTGACAGACCTGGTAAAAGGGTGAGGTACGGAGGGTCCAAGAAAACAAAACATAAAAATGAGCAAATCAGGGGGAGACTGAAACTGCTGTCATCCTTCTACAGCCAATAACAGTTTTCTGCCCAGAGGAACACATGGAGATGTTGGATGTCGCAACAAACCACAGATATTTCTGTGAGTGAATGAAGCGGATGAAAGGGCTGAAAATTCTCAGTGGTGGTAAAGTTGTCTAATTCATAGAATCTATTTTGAACAGGTGATAATTTTTTTGCTGGAATTACCAAGTACAGGCACCTACATTATATATTGGAGTCTGCGTGATGTCTCTCCATTAACAGTAGATTATCTTCCTGATGTTCAATGAGACACAGGGCAAAAAGCAGTGGTCAAAACTTAGGTGTAAACCTTCAGCATTTTGTGCTATTGGCACGTGAAAGTAAAAGCTGGAGGATTTCTTCACAGATGGGAAGAGCAGGAAGTGTACGTTTTAAAACAGGCCAGTTTCCGCTGCTCCCAAACATATAGAAGACATGACACTCTTTGGAAAATGTGGGGATCATTGTTTCAATACAATTCATACTCTGAAGTTATACTGAATGATTTACAAAGGCATCCACTTAATATAAACTCAGGGAACGGGCTGGAGCTTCACTTCAATGACCTGATTCAATTATTGTAGTCAATTGTGATTCATATTAGATATTGCTCCCAAGTTTCTTGTGTGACTTTGATTGCATCAGATTGTTAATAACTGATACACTTACCAGGTGACATTATTTGTCCATTGTCATTGCAGGAGCAGGTTGTTGTTGCTGTGGAGGTGGGAGTCATTGTTACTGTTGTAGATTCGGATGTGCTGGGCGTAGTGGTGGGTGCTGTGGTGGTTTCACATTTTCCCGTATAATTCAAAATTACACAACTCTCAGTACAAAGTGTGAAAATACAGAAGCCTGATTTCCCTGCAGATCTCACGATAGCCTGCCCTGTAAGCAAACGCAAAGGAAATGAGGATTTAGGCATCCAGTAGCATTTCGTCATTCAGAATTTATAGATGTAGAGAACTGTGCCTCCTATATTTACATTTAAACAGTAAGAAAAAGGCTCTATGATTAATATTTAAGAATGTTACACCTCAAGGAAGTTGTGTTGGGCATGGAAATTACTACTGACGATATTCGCAGCTAAACGTTTCATCATCTAATATAACATTCTTAAATCTGCTATTTTAATGCTGCTGTTAATTTGTTTGATTGGGTTTGTGCTTGCTTTAGAAATGCAGACAGAACAATGTCCGAAGAGGTCAATAAGTATTTGCCCACTTCTATTGTCAGCAATGATATGAGACCATGCAATGTTCCTTTTGGGTTGTGTGCCTCAGATGTCCTCACTAGGCAAGTTTCTAATCTGACCTGTGATGATAAGGGCCCTCTTCAAATTGCACACAATAGTGTGGATTGCCATTAAAATCACCAGAACAACACTTGGATGCATCTTAAACACGGCTTGAAAATGTGAGATGTCAACACAACACACAAGGTGACTGACAGACCTGGTAAAAGGGTGAGGTACAGAGGGTCCAAGAAAACAAAACATTAAAATGAGCAAAACAGGGGGAGACTGAAACTGCTGTCATCCTTCTACAGCCAATAACAGTTTTCTGCCCAGAGGAACACATGGAGATGTTGGATGTCGCAACAAACCACAGATATTTGTGTGAGTGAATGAAGCAGGTGAAAGGGCTGAAAATTCTCAGTGTTTGCAAAGTTGTCTAATTCATAGAATCTATTTTGAACAGGTGATAATTTTTTTGCTGGAATTGCCAAGTACAGGCACCTACATTATATATTGGAGTCTGCGTGATGTCTCTCCATTAACATTAGATTATCTTCCTGATGTTCAATGAGACACAGGGCAAAAAGCAGAGGTCAAAACTTAGGTGTAAACCTTCAGCATTTTGTGCTATTGGCACGTGAATGTAAAAGCTGGAGGATTTCTTCACAGATGGGAAGAGCAGGAAGTGTACGATTTAAAACAGGCCAGTTTCAGCTG
Source organism: Somniosus microcephalus (assembly GCF_052327205.1). Lineage (NCBI taxonomy): Eukaryota > Metazoa > Chordata > Chondrichthyes > Squaliformes > Somniosidae > Somniosus > Somniosus microcephalus. Next base: position 475,269 of record NW_028225351.1, read on the forward strand.
CTCCCAAACATATAGAAGACAGCACTCTTTGGAAATTGCAGGGATCATTAGTTTCAATACAATTCATGCTCTGAAGTTATATTGAATGATTTACAAAGACATCCACTTAATATAAACTATGTCAGGGAACGGGCTGGAGCTTCACTTCAATGAACTGATTCAATTATTGTAGTCAATTGTGATTCATATTAGATATTGCTCCCAAGTTTCTTGTGTGACTTTGATTGCATCAGATTGTTAATAACTGATACACTTACCAGGTGACATTATTTGTCCATTGTCATTGCAGGAGCAGGTTGTTGTTGCTGTGGAGGTGGGAGTCATTGTTACTGTTGTAGACTCGGATGTGCTGGGCGTAGTGGTGGGTGCTGTGGTGGTTTCACATTTTCCCGTATAATTCAAAATTTTACAACTCTCAGTACATAGTGTGAAATTACAGAAGCCTGACTTCCCTGCAGATCTCACGATAGCCTGCCCTGTAAGCAAACGCAGTGGAAATGAGCATTTAGGCATCTAATAGCAATTCTTCATTCAGAAATTATAGATGTAGACAACTGTGTCTCATATATTGACATTTAAGCAATAAGAACAAGGCTCTATGGCTAATATTTAAGAATGTTACACCTCAAGGAAGTTGCGTTGGGCATGGAAATTACTACTGAGAATATTAGCAGCTAAACGTTTCATCATCTCATAAAACACTCCCGAGGATGAGTCGCTACCGCGCCTGCGCAGGGCCTCGCATTCTGGGTCGGCCCGGGCAACCGCGAGAGTCCGGGTCACCGACGGAAATCTAAGATGGTGTCAAGATGGCGGCCGTGACGGTCCGGTGCTGAGATGGCTCTCCCTGCTTCGGGCGGTCAGCTCTCGCCGCTCGCTCCCGCAACCGGAGCGAGGTGCTCGGCGAGTCGGGCAGAGGCAGCGCAGCGCGGTGAGCAGCAGCAGCAGCCAAGCCGACCCGCTGGAGCACATCGGCCGGCAGCTCCTCGGCGGGAAGGAATTCCGACTGGGAGGGGGGAGCCGAGCATGGCGGCCAGAGGCCGACCCGCGAAGAGAGAGAAGTAGGCCCCGGGCCGTGGAGCCGGCGACGGTGAAGAGGAGGCCGAATTGGAGCATTCACATCCCGACGATGTGTTCGGCGAGTCGGGCGGAGGAGCGCAGCGCAACGAGCAGCAGCAGCAGACTCACGACACGCTGCAGCACGTCGGCCGGCAGCTCCATTTCGGGTAACTCGCAGTCCGGATGGGAGGAGGGGAGCCGGGCATGGTGGCCAGAGCGGGAGAAGCAGGCCACCACACGTGTAGCCGGCAACAGTGAGGATGAGACCGCGGTGAAGAGGAGGACGGAGAGGCTGAGGGACATCGTGCTCCCACTGCCACGGGAAGCCATTGCATTGACTCTGAACGCGGTGCTGTATGTATAGCTGACGCGTCCCTACGGGGAACAAGCATTCCATTGTACTTGTTACATATGGCAAATAAATCTAAATCTAATCAAATCTAATCTAATCTAAATCTGCTATTTTAATGCTGCTGTTAATTTGTTTGATTGGGTTTGTGCTTGCTTTAGAAATGCAGACAGAACAATGTCCGATGAGGTCAGTAAGTATTTGCCCACTTGTATTGTCAGCAATGATATGAGACCATGCAATGTTCCTTTTGATTTGTGTGCCTCAGATGTCCTCACCAGGCAAGTTTCTAATCTGACCTGTGATGATAAGGGCCCTCTTCAAATTGCACACAATACTGTGGATTGCCATTAAAATCACCAGGACAACACTTGGATGCATCTTAAACACGGCTTGAAAATGTGAGATATCAACACAACACAGAAGGTGACTGACAGACCTGGTAAAAGGGTGAGGTACGGAGGGTCCAAGAAAACAAAACATAAAAATGAGCAAAACAGGGGGAGACTGAAACTGCTGTCATCCTTCTACAGCCAATAACAGTTTTCTGCCCAGAGGAACACATGGAGATGTTGGATGTCGCAACAAACCACAGATATTTCTGTGAGTGAATGAAGCGGAGGAAAGGGCTGAAAATTCTCAGTGGTGGTAAAGTTGTCTAATTCATAGAATCTATTTTGAACAGGTGATAATTTTTTTTGCTGGAATTGCCAAATACAGGCACCTACATTATATATTGGAGTCTGCGCAATGTCTCTCCATTAACAGTAGATTATCTTCCTGATGTTCAATGAGACACAGGGCAAAAAGCATTGGTCAAAACTTAGGTGTAAACCTTCAGCATTTTGTGCTATTGGCACGTGAAAGTAAAAGCTGGAGGATTTCTTCACAGATGGGAAGAGCAGGAAGTGTACGTTTTAAAACAGGCCAGTTTCCGCTGCTCCCAAACATATAGAAGACATGACACTCTTTGGAAAATGTGGGGATCATTGTTTCAATACAATTCATACTCTGAAGTTATACTGAATGATTTACAAAGGCATCCACTTAATATAAACTCAGGAAACGTGCTGGAGCTTCACTTCAATGAACTGATTCAATTATTGTAGTCAATTGTGATTCATATTAGATATTGCTCCCAAGTTTCTTGTGTGACGTTGATTGCATCAGATTGTTAATAACTGATACACTTACCAGGTGACATTATTTGTCCATTGGCATTGCAGGAGCAGGTTGTTGTTGCTGTGGAGGTGGGAGTCACTGTTACTGTTGTAGACTCGGATGTGCTGGGCGTAGTGGTGGGTGCTGTGGTGGTTTCACATTTTCCCGTATAATTCAAAATTACACAACTCTCAGTACATAGTGTGAAATTACACAAGCCTGATTTCCCTGCAGATCTCACGATAGCCTGCCCTGTAAGCAAACGCAAAGGAAATGAGGATTTAGGCATCCAGTAGCATTTCGTCATTCAGAATTTATAGATGTAGAGAACTGTGCCTCCTATATTTACATTTAAACAATAAGAAAAAGGCTCTATGATTAATATTTAAGAATGTTACACCTCAAGGAAGTTGTGTTGGGCATGGAAATTACTACTGACGATATTCGCAGCTAAACGTTTCATCATCTAATATAACATTCTTAAATCTGCTATTTTAATGCTGCTGTTAATTTGTTTGATTGGGTTTGTGCTTGCTTTAGAAATGCAGACAGAACAATGTCCGAAGAGGTCAATAAGTATTTGCCCACTTCTATTGTCAGCAATGATATGAGACCATGCAATGTTCCTTTTGGGTTGTGTGCCTCAGATGTCCTCACCAGGCAAGTTTCTAATCTGACCTGTGATGATAAGCGCCCTCTTCAAATTGCACACAATAGTGTGGATTGCCATTAAAAATACCAGAACAACACTTGGATGCATCTTAAACACGGCTTGAAAATGTGAGATATCAACACAACACAGAAGGTGACTGACAGACCTGGTAAAAGGGTGAGGTACGGAGGGTCCAAGAAAACAAAACATAAAAATGAGCAAATCAGGGGGAGACTGAAACTGCTGTCATCCTTCTACAGCCAATAACAGTTTTCTGCCCAGAGGAACACATGGAGATGTTGGATGTCGCAACAAACCACAGATATTTCTGTGAGTGAATGAAGCGGATGAAAGGGCTGAAAATTCTCAGTGGTGGTAAAGTTGTCTAATTCATAGAATCTATTTTGAACAGGTGATAATTTTTTTGCTGGAATTACCAAGTACAGGCACCTACATTATATATTGGAGTCTGCGTGATGTCTCTCCATTAACAGTAGATTATCTTCCTGATGTTCAATGAGACACAGGGCAAAAAGCAGTGGTCAAAACTTAAGTGTAAACCTTCAGCATTTTGTGCTATTGGCACGTGAAAGTAAAAGCTGGAGGATTTCTTCACAGATGGGAAGAGCAGGAAGTGTACGTTTTAAAACAGGCCAGTTTCCGCTGCTCCCAAACATATAGAAGACATGACACTCTTTGGAAAATGTGGGGATCATTGTTTCAATACAATTCATACTCTGAAGTTATACTGAATGATTTACAAAGGCATCCACTTAATATAAACTCAGGGAACGGGCTGGAGCTTCACTTCAATGACCTGATTCAATTATTGTAGTCAATTGTGATTCATATTAGATATTGCTCCCAAGTTTCTTGTGTGACTTTGATTGCATCAGATTGTTAATAACTGATACACTTACCAGGTGACATTATTTGTCCATTGTCATTGCAGGAGCAGGTTGTTGTTGCTGTGGAGGTGGGAGTCATTGTTACTGTTGTAGATTCGGATGTGCTGGGCGTAGTGGTGGGTGCTGTGGTGGTTTCACATTTTCCCGTATAATTCAAAATTACACAACTCTCAGTACAAAGTGTGAAAATACAGAAGCCTGATTTCCCTGCAGATCTCACGATAGCCTGCCCTGTAAGCAAACGCAAAGGAAATGAGGATTTAGGCATCCAGTAGCATTTCGTCATTCAGAATTTATAGATGTAGAGAACTGTGCCTCCTATATTTACATTTAAACAGTAAGAAAAAGGCTCTATGATTAATATTTAAGAATGTTACACCTCAAGGAAGTTGTGTTGGGCATGGAAATTACTACTGACGATATTCGCAGCTAAACGTTTCATCATCTAATATAACATTCTTAAATCTGCTATTTTAATGCTGCTGTTAATTTGTTTGATTGGGTTTGTGCTTGCTTTAGAAATGCAGACAGAACAATGTCCGAAGAGGTCAATAAGTATTTGCCCACTTCTATTGTCAGCAATGATATGAGACCATGCAATGTTCCTTTTGGGTTGTGTGCCTCAGATGTCCTCACTAGGCAAGTTTCTAATCTGACCTGTGATGATAAGCGCCCTCTTCAAATTGCACACAATAGTGTGGATTGCCATTAAAATCACCAGAACAACACTTGGATGCATCTTAAACACGGCTTGAAAATGTGAGATGTCAACACAACACACAAGGTGACTGACAGACCTGGTAAAAGGGTGAGGTACAGAGGGTCCAAGAAAACAAAACATTAAAATGAGCAAAACAGGGGGAGACTGAAACTGCTGTCATCCTTCTACAGCCAATAACAGTTTTCTGCCCAGAGGAACACATGGAGATGTTGGATGTCGCAACAAACCACAGATATTTGTGTGAGTGAATGAAGCAGATGAAAGGGCTGAAAATTCTCAGTGTTTGCAAAGTTGTCTAATTCATAGAATCTATTTTGAACAGGTGATAATTTTTTTGCTGGAATTGCCAAGTACAGGCACCTACATTATATATTGGAGTCTGCGTGATGTCTCTCCATTAACATTAGATTATCTTCCTGATGTTCAATGAGACACAGGGCAAAAAGCAGAGGTCAAAACTTAGGTGTAAACCTTCAGCATTTTGTGCTATTGGCACGTGAATGTAAAAGCTGGAGGATTTCTTCACAGATGGGAAGAGCAGGAAGTGTACGATTTAAAACAGGCCAGTTTCCGCTGCTCCCAAACATATAGAAGACAGCACTCTTTGGAAATTGCAGGGATCATTAGTTTCAATACAATTCATGCTCTGAAGTTATATTGAATGATTTACAAAGACATCCACTTAATATAAACTATGTCAGGGAACGGGCTGGAGCTTCACTTCAATGAACTGATTCAATTATTGTAGTCAATTGTGAATCATATTAGATATTGCTCCCAAGTTTCTTGTGTGACTTTGATTGCATCAGATTGTTAATAACTGATACACTTACCAGGTGACATTATTTGTCCATTGTCATTGCAGGAGCAGGTTGTTGTTGCTGTGGAGGTGGGAGTCATTGTTACTGTTGTAGACTCGGATGTGCTGGGCGTAGTGGTGGGTGCTGTGGTGGTTTCACATTTTCCCGTATAATTCAAAATTTTACAACTCTCAGTACATAGTGTGAAATTACAGAAGCCTGACTTCCCTGCAGATCTCACGATAGCCTGCCCTGTAAGCAAACACAGTGGAAATGAGCATTTAGGCATCTAATAGCAATTCTTCATTCAGAAATTATAGATGTGGACAACTGTGTCTCATATATTGACATTTAAGCAATAAGAACAAGGCTCTATGGCTAATATTTAAGAATGTTACACCTCAAGGAAGTTGTGTTGGGCATGGAAATTACTACTGAGGATATTAGCAGCTAAACGTTTCATCATCTCATATAACACTCCCGAGGATGAGTTGCTACCGCGCCTGCGCAGGGCCTCGCATTCTGGGTCGGCCCGGGCAACCGCGAGAGTCCGGGTCACCGACGGAAATCTAAGATGGTGTCAAGATGGCGGCCGTGACGGTCCGGTGCTGAGATGGCTCTCCCTGCTTCGGGCGGTCAGCTCTCGCCGCTCGCTCCCGCAACCGGAGCGAGGTGCTCGGCGAGTCGGGCAGAGGCAGCGCAGCGCGGTGAGCAGCAGCAGCAGCCAAGCCGACCCGCTGGAGCACATCGGCCGGCAGCTCCTCGGTGGGAAGGAATTCCGACTGGGAGGGGGGAGCCGAGCATGGCGGCCAGAGGCCGACCCGCGAAGAGAGAGAAGTAGGCCCCGGGCCGTGGAGCCGGCGACAGTGAAGAGGAGGCCGAATTGGAGCATTCACATCCCGACGATGTGTTCGGCGAGTCGGGCGGAGGAGCGCAGCGCAACGAGCAGCAGCAGCAGACTCACGACACGCTGCAGCACGTCGGCCGGCAGCTCCATTTCGGGTAACTCACAGTCCAGATGGGAGGAGGGGAGCCGGGCATGGTGGCCAGAGCGGGAGAAGCAGGCCACCACACGTGTAGCCGGCAACAGTGAGGAGGAGACCGCGGTGAAGAGGAGGACGGAGAGGCTGAGGGACATCGTGCTCCCACTGCCACGGGAAGCCATTGCATTGACTCTGAACGCGGTGCTGTATGTATAGCTGACGCGTCCCTACGGGGAACAAGCATTCCATTGTACTTGTTACATATGGCAAATAAATCTAAATCTAATCCAATCTAATCTAATCTAATCTAATCTAAATCTGCTATTTTAATGCTGCTGTTAATTTGTTTGATTGGGTTTGTGCTTGCTTTAGAAATGCCAAAAGAACAATGTCCGAAGAGGTCAATAAGTATTTGCCCGCTTGTATTGTCAGCAATGATATGAGACCATGCAATGTTCCTTTTGATTCGTGTGCCTCAGATGTCCTCACCAGGCAAGTTTCTAATCTGACCTGTGATGATAAGGGCCCTCTTCAAATTGCACACAATAGTGTGGATTGCCATTAAAATCACCAGAACAACACTTGGATGCATCTGAAACACGGCTTGAAAATGTGAGATATCAACACAACACAGAAGGTGACTGACAGACCTGGTAAAAGGGTGAGGTACGGAGGGTCCAAGAAAACAAAACATAAAAATGAGCAAAACAGGGGGAGACTGAAACTGCTGTCATCCTTCTACAGCCAATAACAGTTTTCTGCCCAGAGGAACACATGGAGATGTTGGATGTCGCAACAAACCACAGATATTTCTGTGAGTGAATGAAGCGGATGAAAGGGCTGAAAATTCTCAGTGTTTGCAAAGTTGTCTAATTCATAGAATCTATTTTGAACAGGTGATGATTTTTTTTGCTGGAATTGCCAAGTACAGGCACCTACATTATATATTGGAGTCTGCACAATGTCTCTCCATTAACAGTAGATTATCTTCCTGATGTTCAATGAGACACAGGGCAAAAAGCAGTGGTCAAAACTTAGGTGTAAACCTTCAGCATTTTGTGCTATTGGCACGTGAAAGTAAAAGCTGGAGGATTTCTTCACAGATGGGAAGAGCAGGAAGTGTACGTTTTAAATCAGGCCAGTTTCCGCTGCTCCCAGAAAATATAGAAGACAGCACTCTTTGGAAAATGTGGGGATCATTGTTTCAATACAATTCACACTCTGAAGTTATACTGAATGATTTACAAAGACATCCACTTAATATAAACTCAGGGAACGGGCTGGAGCTTCACTTCAATGAACTGATTCAATTATTGTAGTCAATTGTGATTCATATTAGATATTGCTCCCAAGTTTCTTGTGTGACGTTGATTGCATCAGATTGTTAATAACTGATACACTTACCAGGTGACATTATTTGTCCATTGTCATTGCAGGAGCAGGTTGTTGTTGCTGTGGAGGTGGGAGTCATTGTTACTGTTGTAGATTCGGATGTGCTGGGCGTAGTGGTGGGTGCTGTGGTGGTTTCACATTTTCCCGTATAATTCAAAATTACACAACTCTCAGTACAAAGTGTGAAAATACAGAAGCCTGATTTCCCTGCAGATCTCACAATAGCCTGCCCTGTAAGCAAACGCAAAGGAAATGAGGATTTAGGCATCCAATAGCATTTCGTCATTCAGAATTTATAGATGTAGAGAACGGTGCCTCCTATATTTACATTTAAACAATAAGAAAAAGGCTCTATGATTAATATTTAAGAATGTTACACCTCAAGGAAGTTGTGTTGGGCATGGAAATTACTACTGACGATATTCGCAGCTAAACGTTTCATCATCTAATATAACATTCTTAAATCTGCTATTTTAATGCTGCTGTTAATTTGTTTGATTGGGTTTGTGCTTGCTTTAGAAATGCAGACAGAACAATGTCCGAAGAGGTCAATAAGTATTTGCCCACTTGTATTGTCAGCAATGATATGAGACCATGCAATGTTCCTTTTGGGTTGTGTGCCTCAGATGTCCTCACCAGGCAAGTTTCTAATCTGACCTGTGATGATAAGGGCCCTCTTCAAATTGCACACAATACTGTGGTTGCCATTAAAATCACCAGAACAACACTTGGATGCATCTTAAACACGGCTTGAAAATGGGAGATGTCAACACAACACACAAGGTGACTGACAGACCTGGTAAAAGGGTGAGGTACAGAGGGTCTAAGAAAACAAAACATTAAAATGAGCAAAACAGGGGGAGACTGAAACTGCTGTCATCCTTCTACAGCCAATAACAGTTTTCTGCCCAGAGGAACACATGGAGATGTTGAATGTCGCAACAAACCACAGATATTTGTGTGAGTGAATGAAGCAGGTGAAAGGGCTGAAAATTCTCAGTGTTTGCAAAGTTGTCTAATTCATAGAATCTATTTTGAACAGGTGATAATTTTTTTGCTGGAATTGCCAAGTACAGGCACCTACATTATATATTGGAGTCTGCGTGATGTCTCTCCATTAACATTAGATTATCTTCCTGATGTTCAATGAGACACAGGGCAAAAAGCAGAGGTCAAAACTTAGGTGTAAACCTTCAGCATTTTGTGCTATTGGCACGTGAATGTAAAAGCTGGAGGATTTCTTCACAGATGGGAAGAGCAGGAAGTGTACGATTTAAAACAGGCCAGTTCCCGCTGCTCCCAAACATATAGAAGACAGCACTCTTTGGAAATTGCAGGGATCATTAGTTTCAATACAATTCATGCTCTGAAGTTATATTGAATGATTTACAAAGACATCCACTTAATATAAACTATGTCAGGGAACGGGCTGGAGCTTCACTTCAATGAACTGATTCAATTATTGTAGTCAATTGTGATTCATATTAGATATTGCTCCCAAGTTTCTTGTGTGACTTTGATTGCATCAGATTGTTAATAACTGATACACTTACCAGGTGACATTATGTGTCCATTGTCATTGCAGGAGCAGGTTGTTGTTGCTGTGGAGGTGGGAGTCATTGTTACTGTTGTAGACTCAGATGTGCTGGGCGTAGTGGTGGGTGCTGTGGTGGTTTCACATTTTCCCGTATAATTCAAAATTTTACAACTCTCAGTACATAGTGTGAAATTACAGAAGCCTGACTTCCCTGCAGATCTCACGATAGCCTGCCCTGTAAGCAAACACAGTGGAAATGAGCATTTAGGCATCTAATAGCAATTCTTCATTCAGAAATTATAGATGTAGACAACTGTGTCTCATATATTGACATTTAAGCAATAAGAACAAGGCTCTATGGCTAATATTTAAGAATGTTACACCTCAAGGAAGTTGCGTTGGGCATGGAAATTACTACTGAGGATATTAGCAGCTAATCGTTTCATCATCTCATATAACACTCCCGAGGATGAGTCGCTACCGCGCCTGCGCAGGGCCTCGCATTCTGGGTCGGCCCGGGCAACCGCGAGAGTCCGGGTCACCGACGGAAATCTAAGATGGTGTCAAGATGGCGGCTGTGATGGTCCGGTGCTGAGATGGCTCTCCCTGCTTCGGGCGGTCAGCTCTCGCCGCTCGCTCCCGCAACCGGAGCGAGGTGCTCGGCGAGTCGGGCAGAGGCAGCGCAGCGCGGTGAGCAGCAGCAGCAGCCAAGCCGACCCGCTGGAGCACATCGGCCGGCAGCTCCTCGGCGGGAAGGAATTCCGACTGGGAGGGGGGAGCCGAGCATGGCGGCCAGAGGCCGACCCGCGAAGAGAGAGAAGTAGGCCCCGGGCCGTGGAGCCGGCGACGGTGAAGAGGAGGCCGAATTGGAGCATTCACATCCCGACGATGTGTTCGGCGAGTCGGGCGGAGGAGCGCAGCGCAACGAGCAGCAGCAGCAGACTCACGACACGCTGCAGCACGTCGGCCGGCAGCTCCATTTCGGGTAACTCGCAGTCCGGATGGGAGGAGGGGAGCCGGGCATGGTGGCCAGAGCGGGAGAAGCAGGCCACCACACGTGTAGCCGGCAACAGTGAGGATGAGACCGCGGTGAAGAGGAGGACGGAGAGGCTGAGGGACATCGTGCTCCCACTGCCACGGGAAGCCATTGCATTGACTCTGAACGCGGTGCTGTATGTATAGCTGACGCGTCCCTACGGGGAACAAGCATTCCATTGTACTTGTTACATATGGCAAATAAATCTAAATCTAATCTAATCTAATCTAATCTAATCTAATCTAAATCTGCTATTTTAATGCTGCTGTTAATTTGTTTGATTGGGTTTGTGCTTGCTTTAGAAATGCCAAAAGAACAATGTCCGATGAGGTCAATAAGTATTCACCCGCTTGTATTGTCAGCAATGATATGAGACCATGCAATGTTCCTTTTGAGTTGTGTGCCTCAGATGTCCTCACCAGGCAAGTTTCTAATCTGACCTGTGATGATAAGGGCCCTCTTCAAATTGCACACAATAGTGTGGATTGCCATTAAAATCACCAGAACAACACTTGGATGCATCTTAAAAACGGCTTGAAAATGTGAGATATCAACACAACACAGAAGGTGACTGACAGACCTGGTAAAAGGGTGAGGTACGGAGGGTCCAAGAAAACAAAACATAAAAATGAGCAAAACAGGGGGAGACTGAAACTGCTGTCATCCTTCTACAGCCAATAACAGTTTTCTGCCCAGAGGAACACATGGAGATGTTGGATGTCGCAACAAACCACAGATATTTGTGTGAGTGAATGAAGCAGGTGAAAGGGCTGAAAATTCTCAGTGTTTGCAAAGTTGTCTAATTCATAGAATCTATTTTGAACAGGTGATAATTTTTTTGCTGGAATTGCCAAGTACAGGCACCTACATTATATATTGGAGTCTGCGTGATGTCTCTCCATTAACATTAGATTATCTTCCTGATGTTCAATGAGACACAGGGCAAAAAGCAGAGGTCAAAACTTAGGTGTAAACCTTCAGCATTTTGTGCTATTGGCACGTGAATGTAAAAGCTGGAGGATTTCTTCACAGATGGGAAGAGCAGGAAGTGTACGATTTAAAACAGGCCAGTTTCAGCTGCTCCCAAACATATAGAAGACAGCACTCTTTGGAAATTGCAGGGATCATTAGTTTCAATACAATTCATGCTCTGAAGTTATATTGAATGATTTACAAAGACATCCACTTAATATAAACTATGTCAGGGAACGGGCTGGAGCTTCACTTCAATGAACTGATTCAATTATTGTAGTCAATTGTGATTCATATTAGATATTGCTCCCAAGTTTCTTGTGTGACTTTGATTGCATCAGATTGTTAATAACTGATACACTTACCAGGTGACATTATTTGTCCATTGTCATTGCAGGAGCAGGTTGTTGTTGCTGTGGAGGTGGGAGTCATTGTTACTGTTGTAGACTCGGATGTGCTGGGCGTAGTGGTGGGTGCTGTGGTGGTTTCACATTTTCCCGTATAATTCAAAATTTTACAACTCTCAGTACATAGTGTGAAATTACAGAAGCCTGACTTCCCTGCAGATCTCACGATAGCCTGCCCTGTAAGCAAACGCAGTGGAAATGAGCATTTAGGCATCTAATAGCAATTCTTCATTCAGAAATTATAGATGTAGACAACTGTGTCTCATATATTGACATTTAAGCAATAAGAACAAGGCTCTATGGCTAATATTTAAGAATGTTACACCTCAAGGAAGTTGCGTTGGGCATGGAAATTACTACTGAGAATATTAGCAGCTAAACGTTTCATCATCTCATAAAACACTCCCGAGGATGAGTCGCTACCGCGCCTGCGCAGGGCCTCGCATTCTGGGTCGGCCCGGGCAACCGCGAGAGTCCGGGTCACCGACGGAAATCTAAGATGGTGTCAAGATGGCGGCCGTGACGGTCCGGTGCTGAGATGGCTCTCCCTGCTTCGGGCGGTCAGCTCTCGCCGCTCGCTCCCGCAACCGGAGCGAGGTGCTCGGCGAGTCGGGCAGAGGCAGCGCAGCGCGGTGAGCAGCAGCAGCAGCCAAGCCGACCCGCTGGAGCACATCGGCCGGCAGCTCCTCGGCGGGAAGGAATTCCGACTGGGAGGGGGGAGCCGAGCATGGCGGCCAGAGGCCGACCCGCGAAGAGAGAGAAGTAGGCCCCGGGCCGTGGAGCCGGCGACGGTGAAGAGGAGGCCGAATTGGAGCATTCACATCCCGACGATGTGTTCGGCGAGTCGGGCGGAGGAGCGCAGCGCAACGAGCAGCAGCAGCAGACTCACGACACGCTGCAGCACGTCGGCCGGCAGCTCCATTTCGGGTAACTCGCAGTCCGGATGGGAGGAGGGGAGCCGGGCATGGTGGCCAGAGCGGGAGAAGCAGGCCACCACACGTGTAGCCGGCAACAGTGAGGATGAGACCGCGGTGAAGAGGAGGACGGAGAGGCTGAGGGACATCGTGCTCCCACTGCCACGGGAAGCCATTGCATTGACTCTGAACGCGGTGCTGTATGTATAGCTGACGCGTCCCTACGGGGAACAAGCATTCCATTGTACTTGTTACATATGGCAAATAAATCTAAATCTAATCAAATCTAATCTAATCTAAATCTGCTATTTTAATGCTGCTGTTAATTTGTTTGATTGGGTTTGTGCTTGCTTTAGAAATGCAGACAGAACAATGTCCGATGAGGTCAGTAATTATTTGCCCACTTGTATTGTCAGCAATGATATGAGACCATGCAATGTTCCTTTTGATTTGTGTGCCTCAGATGTCCTCACCAGGCAAGTTTCTAATCTGACCTGTGATGATAAGGGCCCTCTTCAAATTGCACACAATACTGTGGATTGCCATTAAAATCACCAGGACAACACTTGGATGCATCTTAAACACGGCTTGAAAATGTGAGATATCAACACAACACAGAAGGTGACTGACAGACCTGGTAAAAGGGTGAGGTACGGAGGGTCCAAGAAAACAAAACATAAAAATGAGCAAAACAGGGGGAGACTGAAACTGCTGTCATCCTTCTACAGCCAATAACAGTTTTCTGCCCAGAGGAACACATGGAGATGTTGGATGTCGCAACAAACCACAGATATTTCTGTGAGTGAATGAAGCGGATGAAAGGGCTGAAAATTCTCAGTGGTGGTAAAGTTGTCTAATTCATAGAATCTATTTTGAACAGGTGATAATTTTTTTTGCTGGAATTGCCAAATACAGGCACCTACATTATATATTGGAGTCTGCGCAATGTCTCTCCATTAACAGTAGATTATCTTCCTGATGTTCAATGAGACACAGGGCAAAAAGCATTGGTCAAAACTTAGGTGTAAACCTTCAGCATTTTGTGCTATTGGCACGTGAAAGTAAAAGCTGGAGGATTTCTTCACAGATGGGAAGAGCAGGAAGTGTACGTTTTAAAACAGGCCAGTTTCCGCTGCTCCCAAACATATAGAAGACATGACACTCTTTGGAAAATGTGGGGATCATTGTTTCAATACAATTCATACTCTGAAGTTATACTGAATGATTTACAAAGGCATCCACTTAATATAAACTCAGGAAACGTGCTGGAGCTTCACTTCAATGAACTGATTCAATTATTGTAGTCAATTGTGATTCATATTAGATATTGCTCCCAAGTTTCTTGTGTGACGTTGATTGCATCAGATTGTTAATAACTGATACACTTACCAGGTGACATTATTTGTCCATTGTCATTGCAGGAGCAGGTTGTTGTTGCTGTGGAGGTGGGAGTCACTGTTACTGTTGTAGACTCGGATGTGCTGGGCGTAGTGGTGGGTGCTGTGGTGGTTTCACATTTTCCCGTATAATTCAAAATTACACAACTCTCAGTACATAGTGTGAAATTACACAAGCCTGATTTCCCTGCAGATCTCACGATAGCCTGCCCTGTAAGCAAACGCAAAGGAAATGAGGATTTAGGCATCCAGTAGCATTTCGTCATTCAGAATTTATAGATGTAGAGAACTGTGCCTCCTATATTTACATTTAAACAATAAGAAAAAGGCTCTATGATTAATATTTAAGAATGTTACACCTCAAGGAAGTTGTGTTGGGCATGGAAATTACTACTGACGATATTCGCAGCTAAACGTTTCATCATCTAATATAACATTCTTAAATCTGCTATTTTAATGCTGCTGTTAATTTGTTTGATTGGGTTTGTGCTTGCTTTAGAAATGCAGACAGAACAATGTCCGAAGAGGTCAATAAGTATTTGCCCACTTCTATTGTCAGCAATGATATGAGACCATGCAATGTTCCTTTTGGGTTGTGTGCCTCAGATGTCCTCACCAGGCAAGTTTCTAATCTGACCTGTGATGATAAGCGCCCTCTTCAAATTGCACACAATAGTGTGGATTGCCATTAAAATCACCAGAACAACACTTGGATGCATCTTAAACACGGCTTGAAAATGTGAGATGTCAACACAACACACAAGGTGACTGACAGACCTGGTAAAAGGGTGAGGTACAGAGGGTCCAAGAAAACAAAACATTAAAATGAGCAAAACAGGGGGAGACTGAAACTGCTGTCATCCTTCTACAGCCAATAACAGTTTTCTGCCCAGAGGAACACATGGAGATGTTGGATGTCGCAACAAACCACAGATATTTGTGTGAGTGAATGAAGCAGATGAAAGGGCTGAAAATTCTCAGTGTTTGCAAAGTTGTCTAATTCATAGAATCTATTTTGAACAGGTGATAATTTTTTTGCTGGAATTGCCAAGTACAGGCACCTACATTATATATTGGAGTCTGCGTGATGTCTCTCCATTAACATTAGATTATCTTCCTGATGTTCAATGAGACACAGGGCAAAAAGCAGAGGTCAAAACTTAGGTGTAAACCTTCAGCATTTTGTGCTATTGGCACGTGAATGTAAAAGCTGGAGGATTTCTTCACAGATGGGAAGAGCAGGAAGTGTACGATTTAAAACAGGCCAGTTTCCGCTGCTCCCAAACATATAGAAGACAGCACTCTTTGGAAATTGCAGGGATCATTAGTTTCAATACAATTCATGCTCTGAAGTTATATTGAATGATTTACAAAGACATCCACTTAATATAAACTATGTCAGGGAACGGGCTGGAGCTTCACTTCAATGAACTGATTCAATTATTGTAGTCAATTGTGAATCATATTAGATATTGCTCCCAAGTTTCTTGTGTGACTTTGATTGCATCAGATTGTTAATAACTGATACACTTACCAGGTGACATTATTTGTCCATTGTCATTGCAGGAGCAGGTTGTTGTTGCTGTGGAGGTGGGAGTCATTGTTACTGTTGTAGACTCGGATGTGCTGGGCGTAGTGGTGGGTGCTGTGGTGGTTTCACATTTTCCCGTATAATTCAAAATTTTACAACTCTCAGTACATAGTGTGAAATTACAGAAGCCTGACTTCCCTGCAGATCTCACGATAGCCTGCCCTGTAAGCAAACACAGTGGAAATGAGCATTTAGGCATCTAATAGCAATTCTTCATTCAGAAATTATAGATGTGGACAACTGTGTCTCATATATTGACATTTAAGCAATAAGAACAAGGCTCTATGGCTAATATTTAAGAATGTTACACCTCAAGGAAGTTGTGTTGGGCATGGAAATTACTACTGAGGATATTAGCAGCTAAACGTTTCATCATCTCATATAACACTCCCGAGGATGAGTTGCTACCGCGCCTGCGCAGGGCCTCGCATTCTGGGTCGGCCTGGGCAACCGCGAGAGTCCGGGTCACCGACGGAAATCTAAGATGGTGTCAAGATGGCGGCCGTGACGGTCCGGTGCTGAGATGGCTCTCCCTGCTTCGGGCGGTCAGCTCTCGCCGCTCGCTCCCGCAACCGGAGCGAGGTGCTCGGCGAGTCGGGCAGAGGCAGCGCAGCGCGGTGAGCAGCAGCAGCAGCCAAGCCGACCCGCTGGAGCACATCGGCCGGCAGCTCCTCGGCGGGAAGGAATTCCGACTGGGAGGGGGGAGCCGAGCATGGCGGCCAGAGGCCGACCCGCGAAGAGAGAGAAGTAGGCCCCGGGCCGTGGAGCCGGCGACAGTGAAGAGGAGGCCGAATTGGAGCATTCACATCCCGACGATGTGTTCGGCGAGTCGGGCGGAGGAGCGCAGCGCAACGAGCAGCAGCAGCAGACTCACGACACGCTGCAGCACGTCGGCCGGCAGCTCCATTTCGGGTAACTCACAGTCCAGATGGGAGGAGGGGAGCCGGGCATGGTGGCCAGAGCGGGAGAAGCAGGCCACCACACGTGTAGCCGGCAACAGTGAGGAGGAGACCGCGGTGAAGAGGAGGACGGAGAGGTTGAGGGACATCGTGCTCCCACTGCCACGGGAAGCCATTGCATTGACTCTGAACGCGGTGCTGTATGTATAGCTGACGCGTCCCTACGGGGAACAAGCATTCCATTGTACTTGTTACATATGGCAAATAAATCTAAATCTAATCCAATCTAATCTAATCTAATCTAATCTAAATCTGCTATTTTAATGCTGCTGTTAATTTGTTTGATTGGGTTTGTGCTTGCTTTAGAAATGCCAAAAGAACAATGTCCGAAGAGGTCAATAAGTATTTGCCCGCTTGTATTGTCAGCAATGATATGAGACCATGCAATGTTCCTTTTGATTCGTGTGCCTCAGATGTCCTCACCAGGCAAGTTTCTAATCTGACCTGTGATGATAAGGGCCCTCTTCAAATTGCACACAATAGTGTGGATTGCCATTAAAATCACCAGAACAACACTTGGATGCATCTTAAACACGGCTTGAAAATGTGAGATATCAACACAACACAGAAGGTGACTGACAGACCTGGTAAAAGGGTGAGGTACGGAGGGTCCAAGAAAACAAAACATAAAAATGAGCAAAACAGGGGGAGACTGAAACTGCTGTCATCCTTCTACAGCCAATAACAGTTTTCTGCCCAGAGGAACACATGGAGATGTTGGATGTCGCAACAAACCACAGATATTTCTGTGAGTGAATGAAGCGGATGAAAGGGCTGAAAATTCTCAGTGTTTGCAAAGTTGTCTAATTCATAGAATCTATTTTGAACAGGTGATGATTTTTTTTGCTGGAATTGCCAAGTACAGGCACCTACATTATATATTGGAGTCTGCACAATGTCTCTCCATTAACAGTAGATTATCTTCCTGATGTTCAATGAGACACAGGGCAAAAAGCAGTGGTCAAAACTTAGGTGTAAACCTTCAGCATTTTGTGCTATTGGCACGTGAAAGTAAAAGCTGGAGGATTTCTTCACAGATGGGAAGAGCAGGAAGTGTACGTTTTAAAACAGGCCAGTTTCCGCTGCTCCCAAACATATAGAAGACATGACACTCTTTGGAAAATGTGGGGATCATTGTTTCAATACAATTCATACTCTGAAGTTATACTGAATGATTTACAAAGGCATCCACTTAATATAAACTCAGGAAACGGGCTGGAGCTTCACTTCAATGAACTGATTCAATTATTGTAGTCAATTGTGATTCATATTAGATATTGCTCCCAAGTTTCTTGTGTGACGTTGATTGCATCAGATTGTTAATAACTGATACACTTACCAGGTGACATTATTTGTCCATTGTCATTGCAGGAGCAGGTTGTTGTTGCTGTGGAGGTGGGAGTCATTGTTACTGTTGTAGATTCGGATGTGCTGGGCGTAGTGGTGGGTGCTGTGGTGGTTTCACATTTTCCCGTATAATTAAAAATTACACAACTCTCAGTACATAGTGTGAAATTACACAAGCCTGATTTCCCTGCAGATCTCACGATAGCCTGTCCTGTAAGCAAACGCAAAGGAAATGAGGATTTAGGCATCCAGTAGCATTTCGTCATTCAGAATTTATAGATGTAGAGAACGGTGCCTCCTATATTTACATTTAAACAATAAGAAAAAGGCTCTATGATTAATATTTAAGAATGTTACACCTCAAGGAAGTTGTGTTGGGCATGGAAATTACTACTGACGATATTCGCAGCTAAACTTTTCATCATCTAATATAACATTCTTAAATCTGCTATTTTAATGCTGCTGTTAATTTGTTTGATTGGGTTTGTGCTTGCTTTAGAAATGCAGACAGAACAATGTCCGAAGAGGTCAATAAGTATTTGCCCACTTCTATTGTCAGCAATGATATGAGACCATGCAATGTTCCTTTTGACTTGTGTGCGTCAGATGTCCTCACCAGGCAAGTTTCTAATCTGACCTGTGATGATAAGGGCCCTCTTCAAATTGCACACAATACTGTGGTTGCCATTAAAATCACCAGAACAACACTTGGATGCATCTTAAACACGGCTTGAAAATGGGAGATGTCAACACAACACACAAGGTGACTGATAGACCTGGTAAAAGGGTGAGGTACAGAGGGTCTAAGAAAACAAAACATTAAAATGAGCAAAAGAGGGGGAGACTGAAACTGCTGTCATCCTTCTACAGCCAATAACAGTTTTCTGCCCAGAGGAACACATGGAGATGTTGAATGTCGCAACAAACCACAGATATTTGTGTGAGTGAATGAAGCAGATGAAAGGGCTGAAAATTCTCAGTGTTTGCAAAGTTGTCTAATTCATAGAATCTATTTTGAACAGGTGATAATTTTTTTGCTGGAATTGCCAAGTACAAGCACCTACATTTTATATTGGAGTCTGCGTGATGTCTCTCCATTAACAGTAGATTATCTTCCTGATGTTCAATGAGACACAGGGCAAAAAGCAGAGGTCAAAACTTAGGTGTAAACCTTCAGCATTTTGTGCTATTGGCACGTGAATGTAAAAGCTGGAGGATTTCTTCACAGATGGGAAGAGCAGGAAGTGTACGATTTAAAACAGGCCAGTTTCCGCTGCTCCCAAACATATAGAAGACAGCACTCTTTGGAAATTGCAGGGATCATTAGTTTCAATACAATTCATGCTCTGAAGTTATATTGAATGATTTACAAAGACATCCACTTAATATAAACTATGTCAGGGAACGGGCTGGAGCTTCACTTCAATGAACTGATTCAATTATTGTAGTCAATTGTGATTCATATTAGATATTGCTCCCAAGTTTCTTGTGTGACTTTGATTGCATCAGATTGTTAATAACTGATACACTTACCAGGTGACATTATTTGTCCATTGGCATTGCAGGAGCAGGTTGTTGTTGCTGTGGAGGTGGGAGTCATTGTTACCGTTGTAGACTCGGATGTGCTGGGCGTAGTGGTGGGTGCTGTGGTGGTTTCACATTTTCCCGTATAATTCAAAATTACACAACTCTCAGTACAAAGTGTGAAATTACAGAAGCCTGACTTCCCTGCAGATCTCACGATAGCCTGCCCTGTAAGCAAACGCAGTGGAAATGAGCATTTAGGCATCTAATAGCAATTCTTCATTCAGAAATTATAGATGTAGACAACTGTGTCTCATATATTGACATTTAAGCAATAAGAACAAGGCTCTATGGCTAATATTTAAGAATGTTACACCTCAAGGAAGTTGCGTTGGGCATGGAAATTACTACTGAGGATATTAGCAGCTAAACGTTTCATCATCTCATATAACACTCCCGAGGATGAGTCGCTACCGCGCCTGCGCAGGGCCTCGCATTCTGGGTCGGCCCGGGCAACCGCGAGAGTCCGGGTCACCGACGGAAATCTAAGATGGTGTCAAGATGGCGGCCGTGACGGTCCGGTGCTGAGATGGCTCTCCCTGCTTCGGGCGGTCAGCTCTCGCCGCTCGCTCCCGCAACCGGAGCGAGGTGCTCGGCGAGTCGGGCAGAGGCAGCGCAGCGCGGTGAGCAGCAGCAGCAGCCAAGCCGACCCGCTGGAGCACATCGGCCGGCAGCTCCTCGGCGGGAAGGAATTCCGACTGGGAGCGGGGAGCCGAGCATGGCGGCCAGAGGCTGACCCGCGAAGAGAGAGAAGTAGGCCCCGGGCCGTGGAGCCGGCGACGGTGAAGAGGAGGCCGAATTGGAGCATTCACATCCCGACGATGTGTTCGGCGAGTCGGGTGGAGGAGCGCAGCGCAACGAGCAGCAGCAGCAGACTCACGACACGCTGCAGCACGTCGGCCGGCAGCTCCATTTCGGGTAACTCGCAGTCCGGATGGGAGGAGGGGAGCCGGGCATGGTGGCCAGAGCGGGAGAAGCAGGCCACCACACGTGTAGCCGGCAACAGTGAGGATGAGACCGCGGTGAAGAGGAGGACAGAGAGGCTGAGGGACATCGTGCCCCCACTGCCACGGGAAGCCATTGCATTGACTCTGAACGCGGTGCTGTATGTATAGCTGACGCGTCCCTACGGGGAACAAGCATTCCATTGTACTTGTTACATATGGCAAATAAATCTAAATCTAATCTAATCTAATCTAATCTAATCTAATCTAAATCTGCTATTTTAATGCTGCTGTTAATTTGTTTGATTGGGTTTGTGCTTGCTTCAGAAATGCCAAAAGAACAATGTCCGATGAGGTCATTAAGTATTCACCCGCTTGTATTGTCAGCAATGATATGAGACCATGCAATGTTCCTTTTGGGTTGTGTGCCTCAGATGTCCTCACCAGGCAAGTTTCTAATCTGACCTGTGATGATAAGCGCCCTCTTCAAATTGCACACAATAGTGTGTATTGCCATTAAAATCACCAGAACAACACTTGGATGCATCTTAAACACGGCTTGAAAATGTGAGATATCAACACAACACAGAAGGTGACTGACAGACCTGGTAAAAGGGTGAGGTACGGAGGGCCTAAGAAAACAAAACATAAAAATGAGCAAATCAGGGGGAGACTGAAACTGCTGTCATCCTTCTACAGCCAATAACAGTTTTCTGCCCAGAGGAACACATGGGGATGTTGAATGTCGCAACAAACCACAGATATTTGTGTGAGTGAATGAAGCAGATGAAAGGGCTGAAAATTCTCAGTGTTTGCAAAGTTGTCTAATTCATAGAATCTATTTTGAACAGGTGATAATTTTTTTGCTGGAATTGCCAAGTACAGGCACCTACATTATATATTGGAGTCTGCGCGATGTCTCTCCATTAACAGTAGATTATCTTCCTGATGTTCAATGAGACACAGGGCAAAAAGCAGAGGTCAAAACTTAGGTGTAAACCTTCAGCATTTTGTGCTATTGGCACGTGAAAGTAAAAGCTGGAGGATTTCTTCACAGATGGGAAGAGCAGGAAGTGTACGATTTAAAACAGGCCAGTTTCCGCTGCTCCCAAACATATAGAAGACAGCACTCTTTGGAAAATGTGGGGATCATTGTTTCAATACAATTCATACTCTGAAGATATACTGAATGATTTACAAAGACATCCACTTCATATAAACTCAGGGAACGGGCTGGAGCTTCACTTCAATGAACTGATTCAATTATTGTAGTCAATTGTGATTCATATTAGATATTGCTCCCAAGTTTCTTGTGTGACGTTGATTGCATCAGATTGTTAATAACTGATACACTTACCAGGTGACATTATTTGTCCATTGTCATTGCAGGAGCAGGTTGTTGTTGCTGTGGAGGTGGGAGTCACTGTTACTGTTGTAGATTCGGATGTGCTGGGCGTAGTGGTGGGTGCTGTGGTGGTTTCACATTTTCCCGTATAATTAAAAATTACACAACTCTCAGTACAAAGTGTGAAAATACAGAAGCCTGATTTCCCTGCAGGTCTCACGATAGCCTGCCCTGTAAGCAAACGCAAAGGAAATGAGGATTTAGGCATCCAGTAGCATTTCGTCATTCAGAATTTATAGATGTAGAGAACTGTGCCTCCTATATTTACATTTAAACAATAAGAAAAAGGCTCTATGATTAATATTTAAGAATGTTACACCTCAAGGAAGTTGTGTTGGGCATGGAAATTACTACTGACGATATTCGCAGCTAAACGTTTCATCATCTAATATAACATTCTTAAATCTGCTATTTTAATGCTGCTGTTAATTTGTTTGATTGGGTTTGTGCTTGCTTTAGAAATGCAGACAGAACAATGTCCGAAGAGGTCAATAAGTATTCACCCGCTTGTATTGTCAGCAATGATATGAGACCATGCAATGTTCCTTTTGAGTTGTGTGCCTCAGATGTCCTCACCAGGCAAGTTTCTAATCTGACCTGTGATGATAAGGGCCCTCTTCAAATTGCACACAATACTGTGGTTGCCATTAAAATCACCAGAACAACACTTGGATGCATCTTAAACACGGCTTGAAAATGTGAGATATCAACACAACACAGAAGGTGACTGACAGACCTGGTAAAAGGGTGAGGTACGGAGGGCCTAAGAAAACAAAACATAAAAATGAGCAAATCAGGGGGAGACTGAAACTGCTGTCATCCTTCTACAGCCAATAACAGTTTTCTGCCCAGAGGAACACATGGAGATGTTGGATGTCGCAACAAACCACAGATATTTGTGTGAGTGAATGAAGCAGATGAAAGGGCTGAAAATTCTCAGTGTTTGCAAAGTTGTCTAATTCATAGAATCTATTTTGAACAGGTGATAATTTTTTTGCTGGAATTGCCAAGTACAGGCACCTACATTATATATTGGAGTCTGCGCGATGATTCTCCATTAACATTAGATTATCTTCCTGATGTTCAATGAGACACAGGGCAAAAAGCAGAGGTCAAAACTTAGGTGTAAACCTTCAGCATTTTGTGCTATTGGCACGTGAAAGTAAAAGCTGGAGGATTTCTTCACAGATGGGAAGAGCAGGAAGTGTACGATTTAAAACAGGCCAGTTTCAGCTGCTCCCAAACATATAGAAGACAGCACTCTTTGGAAATTGTGGGGATCATTAGTTTCAATACAATTCATACTCTGAAGTTATACTGAATGATTTACAAAGACATCCACTTAATATAAACTCAGGGAACGGGCTGGAGCTTCACTTCAATGAACTGATTCTATTATTGTTTTCAATTGTGATTCATATTAGATAGTGCTCCCAAGTTTCTTGTGTGACTTTGATTGCATCAGATTGTTAATAACTGATACACTTACCAGGTGACATTATTTGTCCATTGTCATTGCAGGAGCAGGTTGTTGTTGCTGTGGAGGTGGGAGTCATTGTTACTGTTGTAGACTCGGATGTGCTGGGCGTAGTGGTGGGTGCTGTGGTGGTTTCACATTTTCCCGTATAATTGAAAATTACACAACTCTCAGTACATATTGTGAAATTACAGAAGCCTGATTTCCCTGCAGAGCTCACGATAGCCTGCCCTGTAAGCAAATGCAATGGAAATGAGGATTTAGGTATCTAATAGCAATTCGTCATTCAGAAATTATAGATGTAGAGAACTGTGTCTCCTATATTGACATTTAACAATAAGAAAAAGGCTCTATTGTTAATATTTAAGAATGTTACACCTCAAGGAAGTTGTGTTGGGCATGGAAATTACTACTGATGATATTAGCAGCTAAACGTTTCATCATCTCATATAACATTCTTAAATCTGCTATTTCAATGCTGCTGTTAATTTGTTTGATTGGGTTTGTGCTGGCTTTAGAAATGCAGACAGAACAATGGCCGAAGAGGTCAATAAGTATTCACCCGCTTGTATTGTCAGCAATGATATGAGACCATGCAATGTTCCTTTTGGGTTGTGTGCCTCAGATGTCCTCACCAGGCAAGTTTCTAATCTGACCTGTGATGATAAGGGCCCTCTTCAAATTGCACACAATCGTGTGTATTGCCATTAAAATCACCAGAACAAACACTGGGATGCATCTTAAACACGGCTTGAAAATGTGAGATATCAACACAACACAGAAGGTGACTGACAGACCTGGTAAAAGGGTGAGGTACAGAGGGTCCATCAAAACAAAACATAAAAATGAGCAAATCAGGGGGAGACTGAAACTGCTGTCATCCTTCTACAGCCAATAACAGTTATCTGCCCCGAGGAACACATGGAGATGTTGGATGTCTCAACAAACCACAGATATTTGAGTGAGTGAATGAAGCAGATGAAAGGGCTGAAAATTCTCAGTGGTGGTAAAGTTGCCTAATTCATAGAATCTATTTTGAACAGGTGATAATTTTTTTGCTGGAATTGCCAAGTACAGGCACCTACATTATATATTGGAGTCTGCGCGATGTCTCTCCATTAACAGTAGATTATCTTCCTGATGTTCAATGAGACACAGGGCAAAAAGCAGAGGTCAAAACTTAGGTGTAAACCTTCAGCATTTTGTGCTATTGGCACGTGAAAGTAAAAGCTGGAGGATTTCTTCACAGATGGGAAGAGCAGGAAGTGTACGATTTAAAACAGGCCAGTTTCAGCTGCTCCCAAACATAGAAGACAGCACTCTTTGGAAAATGTGGGGATCATTGTTTCAATACAATTCATACTCTGAAGTTATACTGAATGATTTACAAAGACATCTGTAGTGTATGTATCCGTCTACCTTTAAGAAAACCATTGTATGTAACCGTTCACCTTTAAGAGAACTATTTTAGGTGTGGCACTACTTTGTTGGCTTCTGTATACTGTAATACCGACGGTGACCACACCGGTATATAAGTGCTGTGTCAGGATTTATTTGGCAGATTCGCCCTGACCTTCGAATAGTAAAGTCCTGTTTTAAGTTACTCTGGTAGTCTGTGTATTAATTAACTAAACAACCCACAGACTTTACAGTGGCGACGAGTCCGATCGTACCCTGTGGCAACAATACTTCCGAAGCAGTTAACGAGCGTCGAGAAGAGGCAACCGCCCTCGTCATTCTGCTGGGAGAAAACTAGAGGCTGCAGAACTAGAAAGGAGGAAGAAGTTAGAGACAAAGACTTCCATCAGCAACAGGCACTGACTGTCCCTTCTGCCACGGTGAGGAGTGAGCCGATCAGCACGAGAAGCAAGGCGGCCACGTTGACTGTGAGTAAGGGAAAGTAAAAAGAATAACCGGAGGATAAGGGCGGTGCACTCGACCACGGTCGAGGGGGAAAGGAGCCGGACAGAAGCCGGGTCCAGAGGCGCTGAGACTGGGGCAGCGTGGAGCAAGGAATCCGCAGTACAGACAGGCTGGGGGACGCAACGGCGTCGTGAGACAGCTAGACCGCGACCGGCGAAAAAGGCCGGGCAGCGACCGAAGCCACGAAGCGCTGCGACCGGGAGCGTAGGCGCGGGCAGAGATAAACTCAGCCGCAGCCGGGGAGGGAAGCACCGGACTGCGAGAGGGCTGGGAGGCGCGATTGGGAGCCGAGTGAGCGGGAGAGGCAGAGCTGACCAAGGGGGAACTGAGCGAGAGCCAGTCCAGCGGCTGAAACTGTTCTCCGTCAACGGGGTGTACCCAGCGCCGGTAGAGCCGAGCGAGAGGGAGAGAGACAGAGCCCGAGCAAGGGGAACCGAGCGAGAGCCAGCCCAGCGGCTGAAACTGTTCGCCGTCAACGGGGTGTACCCAGTGCCGGTTGCCCTGCCGAGAAAAGGGAAAGCCCTGAAGCTGACGCGCAGGCTGTGAACCTGAAAGCCAGCGGCCGTCGCCCGTGGGGAAAGTGTACCCCTCCCGCTAGGGAAGAAACGCGGGAAGCCGCCATTAGGCGGGGAAGAAGACAGAAGCGGGAAACCGCCATTGAAGTGGGCGGGGAGAGAAGATAAGCGCGTGAAACCGCCATTTTCGCGGGAACCGCCATCTTGAAAAAAAAATAAAAGAAAATTTAAAGAAATAATTCGTGGTGTTATCAGGAAGAGAGGAAGATACCTAAGTGTGGTAACATCAACGATTTTAATTCCGAGGTAGAAGACTGGGCCACGTATGTGGAACGCATTGAGATCTATTGTGAGGCCAATAAAATAGAAAAAGATGACAAAGCTATAGCCTTGCTAAACTCGATGGGCGCGAAGACATACGGGCTCTTGAAGCATCTACTAGCACCAGCTAAACCGGCGGATCAGACTTTCGATGATATTGTGACTGTTCTGAAGGATCACTTGAACCCCACACCGTTGATGTTGGCGGAACGATTCAAATTCTATGCGAGAACGCAAAGGAAAGACGAAAGCAACGCAGAATACTTGGTCGAACTGCGTAGACTAGCGAAACACTGCCAGTTTGGACGGAATCTGACAGAGGCATTGCGAGACAAGTTCGTGTGCGGGTTGTCAAAGGAAGGAACGCAAAAGCGACTACTCGAAGAGAACGACCTTACACTTGACAGGGCTGTCCTTATTGCAGCATCGCACGAAGCCGCAGCGAAGGGAACTGCGGAAATGCAGCTAAAGGCAGCGGCACTCAGTGTGGATCAAATTACCTCGAGTACAACAAAATGCTATCGTTGTGGGAAGACAACACACGACCAGAACCAATGCTGGTTTAAGAAACAGGAATGTAGGAAATGTGGCAAACTGGGTCACATAGCTAAGGTATGCCGGTCAGGGAAGAAGACCAACAACCAAAGGAAGCCATCACAGGAAAAGTACAACAAGGTACACAAGGTGGCTGAGAAGAGTTCAGACGAACAGAATTCGGACTCAGACCCAAACGGCCAGGAGCTGGGTAGTCTGAGAATTCACAATGTGAGTAAGGAAGCTGACCTACAAACTATCTGGGTCATGCTAAAAATAGCTGGAGTCCAAGTGAAAATGGAGTTGGACACTGGATCAGCTCTATCAGTCATAAATCGAAGGGATTACCACCGGCTATTCTCACATATACCCTTAAGAGATACCAAGTTATATTGCAGACATACACGGGGCATAAAGTATACCCCATGGGGAAGATAAGAGTCAAGGTGAGAGATGGGGGTAAAGAACACCCAAGAATGAACGTATACGTACTACCTGAGGGAGGACCACCACTTCTGGGACGGGAGTGGATCAAGAAAATAGACATGGAATGGCACTATCTAAAAGCCATAACGAGTGAGGACTCGGTGCAGACAATCAGCTCAGATTCTGAAACGGATGACGATAAGACCAACCCAAATATGAAAGACAAGGCTAAAATGGACTTGCCGACTAAGGTTGGAAGAACGAAGGCATGCATAAAGGCTTATGCTCCAGAGAAGAACAAAGTTTCAGAACAGAACTCCACCGAACAACGACAACATAGTCTGACAGAGAATTCTGAGTCTGTTCAGTTTACGGACATATCCATGACTGACGAACACCGAGCTCGGACTCAACTTTATTTCAAATTACGACAGCAAGTAGAACAAGTGAGTTACCGTCTCGAACAAGAGATGAAAACAATGAACAAGTTCTATGACACCGAATGGGAGAATCTGGAAAGACAACAGAAGCAGCTAGCTCAAGCAGAGAGCGACCATAGAGCCATTGTGACCAATTACTGATCACATCTCCCTTATGCTGTTCAGGAGTTAGAATATTTGCAGGAAGGAGCAAATGAAGAGGAATCTTCAGGAAGCCAGGATTTTATTCCCGTTCTTCTCTACGACTCCTTACAAGCAGAGTTTGAGAAGTTGAAGGAACAGTATGAACAGGCCCAGGCTACAATCCTGGAGGGGATTAACTCGGCAACCTCCGAAAAGCTAGTTTCAGTAGAAGCATATGAGCAACTAAAGGTTGAACATGAGCAAGAAGTCCAAAGGCTGCAGGAAATTCTTGATGAGCTCAAGGCCAAGACAGACTCATCGGTAGAAGTTCCATCCATAGATGAGAAATTAGAGGTGAAAGACATGGCAGAACATGAAAGACAAGATGTCCAAGAACTCATAAAAATATTGAAGGAAACCCAAGACAAATATGAGGCGGCAATGACCGAGGTTCAACAACTTGAAGAACAGATTCAACTGGGAATCCTTTCAGTGGAAGAAAAGGAAACTGTAAGAAACACAGAGACTGTAAGAATGGCCCCTGAACATGAGCTAGAGAGCATCAAGGCGCAACTTCTCCGAGCGCTGAAAGCCAAAGTACAAGAGGAAAAGAAGGTGAAAGCATTGGAGGAAAAGGTGGATGAAATGGAGAAGACTCTGATCCACAGTGTTCCCGTGGAAGAGTTAACGGTCAGCCAACTCCTTCATATGCTGAGGGACAAGACTCTGCAATGGGAACAATCTGAACACGAGCTTCAATCTTCAAAGGGAAGGAGTTCGGAGCTCTCAAAAGTTATGGAAATAGCTGAGGTTGCAACACAGATTTTACTGGGATGCCAAAAGTACGCTGAATCACGTCTATGTGAACAACAGAATGTTGAAACAGCTGCTCCAGTAGAAGGATTGAATAGCCCGATCAATCAATCCCCGATGGAAGGGGAAGTATTGAAATCACAAATGAGGTCATTAGTGAAGGATTTGCAGGAAACCCAGGAAGAGCGGGATGACTATGAACGCATGAAGAAGTCTCTTCAGGAAAGATGTCTAGGGAGGGAACAACAGTCGGCTAACGTCCAGTTGGGTAAGGAAGAAGTAGCAGGCCCTCTCGCTAGACTAGTTCAGGATGACACCGAATATTACCATGACCTGTTGAGTGACACGGAATATTACGAGGACTTGGTCTGCCCAGCTTGTGATGAAAACTCCCAAAGTGCAGAAATCAGGATGAAGCACTTAAAGTCTAAGGAACATAGGGAGATGGTGGCGCTACAGCTGGCAGCTGATAAGGGAGCCCCGAGAGTCTCCAAGAAGCAGAAAAGAAAAAGACGAAGCAGACGGTGATAACCATCTAAATCATTATCACTTCTACCAGATCATGTACGTGGGCCCTACGAAGGGAGCCAAATCAGTTGGCAAGTAGGAAAAATTACCAAGGCAGTCCAGCTGTTTGTAAAAGTCAGCACTGCTGGTTCAGCAGGACGGAAGTTCAAGCTGTTAATTCAAGGGAAAGACTATTGGATGAGTCACGCTAGCAACGTGAACCGGCTACACCACAGAGATGTTGTTCGGACCGAGTCAAGACCAGAGACTGAATCTGTGAACTGTTCCCGCAGAGACTGAATCTGTAAACTGTTTCCCGCATAGATTATACCTATGAATTGTTTTACATGAAGTTGAATATATGTTATGTTTAATGGCGGACTAAGTATGTTGTAAGCTAAAAAGGGAGGATTGTAGTGTATGTATCCGTCTACCTTTAAGAAAACCATTGTATGTAACCGTTCACCTTTAAGAGAACTATTTTAGGTGTGGCACTACTTTGTTGGCTTCTGTATACTGTAATACTGACGGTGACCACACCGGTATATAAGTGCTGTGTCAGGATTTATTTGGCAGATTCGCCCTGACCTTCGAATAGTAAAGTCCTGTTTTAAGTTACTCTGGTAGTCTGTGTATTAATTAACTAAACAACCCACAGACTTTACAACATCCGCTTAATAAAAACTCAGGAAACGGGCTGGAGCTTCACTTCAATGAACTGATTCAATTATTGTAGTCAATTGTGATTCATATTAGATATTGCTCCCAAGTATCTTGTGTGACTTTGATTGCATCAGATTGTTAATAACTGATACACTTACCAGGTGACATTATTTGTCCATTGTCATTGCAGGAGCAGGTTGTTGTTGCTGTGGAGGTGGGAGTCACTGTTACTGTTGTAGACTCGGATGTGCTGGGCGTAGTGGTGGGTGCTGTGGTGGTTTCACATTTTCCCGTATAATTCAAAATTACACAACTCTCAGTACATATTGTGAAAATACAGAAGCCTGATTTCCCTGCAGATCTCACGATAGCCTGCCCTGTAAGCAAATGCAATGGAAATGAGAATTTAGGCATCTAATAGCAATTTATCATTGAGAAATTATAGATGTAGAGAACTGTGTCTCCTATATTGACATTTAACAATAAGAAAAAGGCTCTATTGTTAATATTTAAGAATGTTACACCTCAAGGAAGTTGTGTTGGGCATGGAAATTACTACTGACGATATTAGCAGCTAAACATTTCATCATCTCATATAACATTCTTAAATCTGCTATTTCAATGCTGCTGTTAATTTGTTTGATTGGGTTTGTGCTGGCTTTAGAAATGCAGACAGAACAATGTCCGAAGAGGTCAATAAGTATATACCCGCTTGTATTGTCAGCAATGATATGAGACCATGCAGTGTTCCTTTTGGGTTGTGTGCCTCAGATGTCCTCACCAGGCAAGTTTCTAATCTGACCTGTGATGATAAGGGCCCTCTTCAAATTGCACACAATAGTGTGTATTGCCATTAAAATCACCAGAACAAACACTGGGATGCATCTTAAACACGGCTTGAAAATGTGAGATATCAACACAACACAGAAGGTGACTGACAGACCTGGTAAAAGGATGAGGTACAGAGGGTCCATCAAAACAAAACATAAAAATGAGCAAAACAGGGGGAGACTGAAACTGCTGTCATCCTTCTACAGCCAATAACAGTTTTCTGCCCCGAGGAACACATGGAGATGTTCGATGTCTCAACAAACCACAGATATTTGAGTGAGTGAATGAAGCAGATGAAAGGGCTGAAAATTCTCAGTGGTGGTAAAGTAGCCTAATTCATAGAATCTATTTTGAACAGGTGATAATTTTTTTGCTGGAATTGCCAAGTACAGGCACCTACATTATATATTGGAGTCTGCGCGATGTCTCTCCATTAACATTAGATTATCTTCCTGATGTTCAATGAGACACAGGGCAAAAAGCAGAGGTCAAAACTTAGGTGTAAACCTTCAGCATTTTGTGCTATTGGCACGTGAAAGTAAAAGTTGGAGGATTTCTTCACAGATGGGAAGAGCAGGAAGTGTACGATTTAAAACAGGCCAGTTTCAGCTGCTCCCAAACATAGAAGACAGCACTCTTTGGAAAATGTGGGGATCATTGTTTCAATACAATTCATACTCTGAAGTTATACTGAATGATTTACAAAGACATCCACTTAATAAAAACTCAGGGAACGGGCTGGAGCTTCACTTCAATGAACTGATTCAATTATTGTAGTCAATTGTGATTCATATTAGATATTGCTCCCAAGTTTCTTGTGTGACTTTGATTGCATCAGATTGTTAATAACTGATACACTTACCAGGTGACATTATTTGTCCATTGTCATTGCAGGAGCAGGTTGTTGTTGCTGTGGAGGTGGGAGTCATTGTTACTGTTGTAGACTCGGATGTGCTGGGCGTAGTGGTGGGTGCTGTGGTGGTTTCACATTTTCCCGTATAATTCAAAATTACACAACTCTCAGTACATATTGTGAAAATACAGAAGCCTGATTTCCCTGCAGATCTCACGATAGCCTGCCCTGTAAGCAAACGTAATGGAAATGAGGATTTAGGCATCTAATAGCAATTCTTCATTCAGAAATTATAGATGTAGAGAACTGTGTCTCCTATATTGAGATTTAACAATAAGAAAAAGGCTCTATTGTTAATATTTAAGAATGTTACACCTCAAGAAAGTTGTGTTGGGCATGGAAGTTACTACTGACGATATTAGCAGCTAAACATTTCATCATCTCATATAACATTCTTAAATCTGCTATTTTAATGCTGCTGTTAATTCATTTGATTGGGTCTGTGCTTGCTTTAGAAATGCAGACAGAACAATGTCCGATGAGGTCAATAAGTATTTGCCCACTTGTATTGTCAGCAATGATATGAGACCATGCAATGTTCTTTTTGATTTGTGTGCCTCAGATGTCCTCACCAGGCAAGTTTCTAATCTGACCTGTGATGATAAGGGCCCTCTTCAAATTGCACACAATAGTGTGTATTGCCATTAAAATCACCAGAACAACACTTGGATGCATCTGAAACACGGCTTGAAAATGTGAGATATCAACACAACACAGAAGGTGACTGACAGACCTGGTAAAAGGGTGAGGTACGGAGGGTCCAAGAAAACAAAACATAAAAATGAGCAAAACAGGGGGAGACTGAAACTGCTGTCATCCTTCTACAGCCAATAACAGTTTTTTGCCCAGAGGAACACATGGAGATGTTGGATGTCGCAACAAACCACAGATATTTCTGTGAGTGAATGAAGCAGATGAAAGGGCTGAAAATTCTCAGTGGTGGTAAAGTTGTCTAATTCATAGAATCTATTTTGAACAGGTGATAATTTTTTTGCTGGAATTGCCAAGTACAGGCACCTACATTATCTATTGGAGTCTGCGCGATATCTCTCCATTAACATTAGATTATCTTCCTGATGTTCAATGAGACACAGGGCAAAAAGCAGTGGTCAAAACTTAGGTGTAAACCTTCAGCATTTTGTGCTATTGGCACGTGAAAGTAAAAGTTGGAGGATTTCTTCACAGATGGGATGACCAGGAAGTGTACGATTTAAAACAGGCCAGTTTCCGCTGCATCCACACATATAGAAGACAGCATTCTTTGGAAAATGTGGGGATCATTGTTTCAATACAATTCATACTCTGAAGTTATACTGAATGATTTACACAGACATCTGTAGTGTATGTATCCGTCTACCTTTAAGAAAACCATTGTATGTAACCGTTCACCTTTAAGAGAACTATTTTAGGTGTGGCACTACTTTGTTGGCTTCTGTATACTGTAATACTGACGGTGACCACACCGGTATATAAGTGCTGTGTCAGGATTTATTTGGCAGATTCGCCCTGAACTTCGAATAGTAAAGTCCTGTTTTAAGTTACTCTGGTAGTCTGTGTATTAATTAACTAAACAACCCACAGACTTTACAACATCCGCTTAATAAAAACTCAGGAAACGGGCTGGAGCTTCACTTCAATGAACTGATTCAATTATTGTAGTCAATTGTGATTCATATTAGATATTGCTCCCAAGTTTCTTGTGTGACGTTGATTGCATCAGATTGTTAATAACTGATACACTTACCAGGTGACATTATTTGTCCATTGTCATTGCAGGAGCAGGTTGTTGTTGCTGTGGAGGTGGGAGTCATTGTTACTGTTGTAGACTCGGATGTGCTGGGCGTAGTGGTGGGTGCTGTGGTGGTTTCACATTTTCCCGTATAATTCAGAATTACACAACTCTCAGTACATATTGTGAAAATACAGAAGCCTGATTTCCCTGCAAATCTCACGATAGCCTGCCCTGTAAGCAAATGCAATGGAAATGAGAATTTAGGCATCTAATAGCAATTTATCATTGAGAAATTATAGATGTAGAGAACTGTGTCTCCTATATTGACATTTAACAATAAGAAAAAGGCTCTATTGTTAATATTTAAGAATGTTACACCTCAAGGAAGTTGTGTTGGGCATGGAAATTACTACTGACGATATTAGCAGCTAAACATTTCATCATCTCATATAACATTCTTAAATCTGCTATTTCAATGCTGCTGTTAATTTGTTTGATTGGGTTTGTGCTGGCTTTAGAAATGCAGACAGAACAATGTCCGAAGAGGTCAATAAGTATATACCCGCTTGTATTGTCAGCAATGATATGAGACCATGCAGTGTTCCTTTTGGGTTGTGTGCCTCAGATGTCCTCACCAGGCAAGTTTCTAATCTGACCTGTGATGATAAGGGCCCTCTTCAAATTGCACACAATAGTGTGTATTGCCATTAAAATCACCAGAACAAACACTGGGATGCATCTTAAACACGGCTTGAAAATGTGAGATATCAACACAACACAGAAGGTGACTGACAGACCTGGTAAAAGGATGAGGTACAGAGGGTCCATCAAAACAAAACATAAAAATGAGCAAAACAGGGGGAGACTGAAACTGCTGTCATCCTTCTACAGCCAATAACAGTTTTCTGCCCAGAGGAACACATGGAGATGTTCGATGTCTCAACAAACCACAGATATTTGAGTGAGTGAATGAAGCAGATGAAAGGGCTGAAAATTCTCAGTGGTGGTAAAGTAGCCTAATTCATAGAATCTATTTTGAACAGGTGATAATTTTTTTGCTGGAATTGCCAAGTACAGGCACCTACATTATATATTGGAGTCTGCGCGATGTCTCTCCATTAACATTAGATTATCTTCCTGATGTTCAATGAGACACAGGGCAAAAAGCAGAGGTCAAAACTTAGGTGTAAACCTTCAGCATTTTGTGCTATTGGCACGTGAAAGTAAAAGTTGGAGGATTTCTTCACAGATGGGAAGAGCAGGAAGTGTACAATTTAAAACAGGCCAGTTTCAGCTGCTCCCAAACATAGAAGACAGCACTCTTTGGAAAATGTGGGGATCATTGTTTCAATACAATTCATACTCTGAAGTTATACTGAATGATTTACAAAGACATCCACTTAATAAAAACTCAGGGAACGGGCTGGAGCTTCACTTCAATGAACTGATTCAATTATTGTAGTCAATTGTGATTCATATTAGATATTGCTCCCAAGTTTCTTGTGTGACTTTGATTGCATCAGATTGTTAATAACTGATACACTTACCAGGTGACATTATTTGTCCATTGTCATTGCAGGAGCAGGTTGTTGTTGCTGTGGAGGTGGGAGTCATTGTTACTGTTGTAGACTCGGATGTGCTGGGCGTAGTGGTGGGTGCTGTGGTGGTTTCACATTTTCCCGTATAATTCAAAATTACACAACTCTCAGTACATATTGTGAAAATACAGAAGCCTGATTTCCCTGCAGATCTCACGATAGCCTGCCCTGTAAGCAAACGTAATGGAAATGAGGATTTAGGCATCTAATAGCAATTCTTCATTCAGAAATTATAGATGTAGAGAACTGTGTCTCCTATATTGAGATTTAACAATAAGAAAAAGGCTCTATTGTTAATATTTAAGAATGTTACACCTCAAGAAAGTTGTGTTGGGCATGGAAGTTACTACTGACGATATTAGCAGCTAAACATTTCATCATCTCATATAACATTCTTAAATCTGCTATTTTAATGCTGCTGTTAATTCATTTGATTGGGTCTGTGCTTGCTTTAGAAATGCAGACAGAACAATGTCCGATGAGGTCAATAAGTATTTGCCCACTTGTATTGTCAGCAATGATATGAGACCATGCAATGTTCTTTTTGATTTGTGTGCCTCAGATGTCCTCACCAGGCAAGTTTCTAATCTGACCTGTGATGATAAGGGCCCTCTTCAAATTGCACACAATAGTGTGTATTGCCATTAAAATCACCAGAACAACACTTGGATGCATCTGAAACACGGCTTGAAAATGTGAGATATCAACACAACACAGAAGGTGACTGACAGACCTGGTAAAAGGGTGAGGTACGGAGGGTCCAAGAAAACAAAACATAAAAATGAGCAAAACAGGGGGAGACTGAAACTGCTGTCATCCTTCTACAGCCAATAACAGTTTTTTGCCCAGAGGAACACATGGAGATGTTGGATGTCGCAACAAACCACAGATATTTCTGTGAGTGAATGAAGCAGATGAAAGGGCTGAAAATTCTCAGTGGTGGTAAAGTTGTCTAATTCATAGAATCTATTTTGAACAGGTGATAATTTTTTTGCTGGAATTGCCAAGTACAGGCACCTACATTATCTATTGGAGTCTGCGCGATATCTCTCCATTAACATTAGATTATCTTCCTGATGTTCAATGAGACACAGGGCAAAAAGCAGTGGTCAAAACTTAGGTGTAAACCTTCAGCATTTTGTGCTATTGGCACGTGAAAGTAAAAGTTGGAGGATTTCTTCACAGATGGGATGACCAGGAAGTGTACGATTTAAAACAGGCCAGTTTCCGCTGCATCCACACATATAGAAGACAGCATTCTTTGGAAAATGTGGGGATCATTG
Organism: Somniosus microcephalus; assembly: GCF_052327205.1. Lineage (NCBI taxonomy): Eukaryota > Metazoa > Chordata > Chondrichthyes > Squaliformes > Somniosidae > Somniosus > Somniosus microcephalus. The sequence continues at coordinate 511,486 of NW_028225351.1, forward strand.
TTTCAATACAATTCATACTCTGAAGTTATACTGAATGATTTACACAGACATCTGTAGTGTATGTATCCGTCTACCTTTAAGAAAACCATTGTATGTAACCGTTCACCTTTAAGAGAACTATTTTAGGTGTGGCACTACTTTGTTGGCTTCTGTATACTGTAATACTGACGGTGACCACACCGGTATATAAGTGCTGTGTCAGGATTTATTTGGCAGATTCGCCCTGAACTTCGAATAGTAAAGTCCTGTTTTAAGTTACTCTGGTAGTCTGTGTATTAATTAACTAAACAACCCACAGACTTTACAACATCCGCTTAATAAAAACTCAGGAAACGGGCTGGAGCTTCACTTCAATGAACTGATTCAATTATTGTAGTCAATTGTGATTCATATTAGATATTGCTCCCAAGTTTCTTGTGTGACGTTGATTGCATCAGATTGTTAATAACTGATACACTTACCAGGTGACATTATTTGTCCATTGTCATTGCAGGAGCAGGTTGTTGTTGCTGTGGAGGTGGGAGTCATTGTTACTGTTGTAGACTCGGATGTGCTGGGCGTAGTGGTGGGTGCTGTGGTGGTTTCACATTTTCCCGTATAATTCAGAATTACACAACTCTCAGTACATATTGTGAAAATACAGAAGCCTGATTTCCCTGCAAATCTCACGATAGCCTGCCCTGTAAGCAAATGCAATGGAAATGAGAATTTAGGCATCTAATAGCAATTTATCATTGAGAAATTATAGATGTAGAGAACTGTGTCTCCTATATTGACATTTAACAATAAGAAAAAGGCTCTATTGTTAATATTTAAGAATGTTACACCTCAAGGAAGTTGTGTTGGGCATGGAAATTACTACTGACGATATTAGCAGCTAAACATTTCATCATCTCATATAACATTCTTAAATCTGCTATTTCAATGCTGCTGTTAATTTGTTTGATTGGGTTTGTGCTGGCTTTAGAAATGCAGACAGAACAATGTCCGAAGAGGTCAATAAGTATATACCCGCTTGTATTGTCAGCAATGATATGAGACCATGCAGTGTTCCTTTTGGGTTGTGTGCCTCAGATGTCCTCACCAGGCAAGTTTCTAATCTGACCTGTGATGATAAGGGCCCTCTTCAAATTGCACACAATAGTGTGTATTGCCATTAAAATCACCAGAACAAACACTGGGATGCATCTTAAACACGGCTTGAAAATGTGAGATATCAACACAACACAGAAGGTGACTGACAGACCTGGTAAAAGGATGAGGTACAGAGGGTCCATCAAAACAAAACACAAAAATGAGCAAAACAGGGGGAGACTGAAACTGCTGTCATCCTTCTACAGCCAATAACAGTTTTCTGCCCAGAGGAACACATGGAGATGTTCGATGTCTCAACAAACCACAGATATTTGAGTGAGTGAATGAAGCAGATGAAAGGGCTGAAAATTCTCAGTGGTGGTAAAGTAGCCTAATTCATAGAATCTATTTTGAACAGGTGATAATTTTTTTGCTGGAATTGCCAAGTACAGGCACCTACATTATATATTGGAGTCTGCGCGATGTCTCTCCATTAACATTAGATTATCTTCCTGATGTTCAATGAGACACAGGGCAAAAAGCAGAGGTCAAAACTTAGGTGTAAACCTTCAGCATTTTGTGCTATTGGCACGTGAAAGTAAAAGTTGGAGGATTTCTTCACAGATGGGAAGAGCAGGAAGTGTACGATTTAAAACAGGCCAGTTTCAGCTGCTCCCAAACATAGAAGACAGCACTCTTTGGAAAATGTGGGGATCATTGTTTCAATACAATTCATACTCTGAAGTTATACTGAATGATTTACAAAGACATCCACTTAATAAAAACTCAGGGAACGGGCTGGAGCTTCACTTCAATGAACTGATTCAATTATTGTAGTCAATTGTGATTCATATTAGATATTGCTCCCAAGTTTCTTGTGTGACTTTGATTGCATCAGATTGTTAATAACTGATACACTTACCAGGTGACATTATTTGTCCATTGTCATTGCAGGAGCAGGTTGTTGTTGCTGTGGAGGTGGGAGTCATTGTTACTGTTGTAGACTCGGATGTGCTGGGCGTAGTGGTGGGTGCTGTGGTGGTTTCACATTTTCCCGTATAATTCAAAATTACACAACTCTCAGTACATATTGTGAAAATACAGAAGCCTGATTTCCCTGCAGATCTCACGATAGCCTGCCCTGTAAGCAAACGTAATGGAAATGAGGATTTAGGCATCTAATAGCAATTCTTCATTCAGAAATTATAGATGTAGAGAACTGTGTCTCCTATATTGAGATTTAACAATAAGAAAAAGGCTCTATTGTTAATATTTAAGAATGTTACACCTCAAGAAAGTTGTGTTGGGCATGGAAATTACTAGTGACGATATTAGCAGCTAAACATTTCATCATCTCATATAACATTCTTAAATCTGCTATTTTAATGCTGCTGTTAATTCATTTGATTGGGTCTGTGCTTGCTTTAGAAATGCAGACAGAACAATGTCCGATGAGGTCAATAAGTATTTGCCCACTTGTATTGTCAGCAATGATATGAGACCATGCAATGTTCTTTTTGATTTGTGTGCCTCAGATGTCCTCACCAGGCAAGTTTCTAATCTGACCTGTGATGATAAGGGCCCTCTTCAAATTGCACACAATAGTGTGTATTGCCATTAAAATCACCAGAACAACACTTGGATGCATCTGAAACACGGCTTGAAAATGTGAGATATCAACACAACACAGAAGGTGACTGACAGACCTGGTAAAAGGGTGAGGTACGGAGGGTCCAAGAAAACAAAACATAAAAATGAGCAAAACAGGGGGAGACTGAAACTGCTGTCATCCTTCTACAGCCAATAACAGTTTTTTGCCCAGAGGAACACATGGAGATGTTGGATGTCGCAACAAACCACAGATATTTCTGTGAGTGAATGAAGCAGATGAAAGGGCTGAAAATTCTCAGTGGTGGTAAAGTTGTCTAATTCATAGAATCTATTTTGAACAGGTGATAATTTTTTTGCTGGAATTGCCAAGTACAGGCACCTACATTATCTATTGGAGTCTGCGCGATATCTCTCCATTAACATTAGATTATCTTCCTGATGTTCAATGAGACACAGGGCAAAAAGCAGTGGTCAAAACTTAGGTGTAAACCTTCAGCATTTTGTGCTATTGGCACGTGAAAGTAAAAGTTGGAGGATTTCTTCACAGATGGGATGACCAGGAAGTGTACGATTTAAAACAGGCCAGTTTCCGCTGCATCCACACATATAGAAGACAGCATTCTTTGGAAAATGTGGGGATCATTGTTTCAATACAATTCATACTCTGAAGTTATACTGAATGATTTACACAGACATCTGTAGTGTATGTATCCGTCTACCTTTAAGAAAACCATTGTATGTAACCGTTCACCTTTAAGAGAACTATTTTAGGTGTGGCACTACTTTGTTGGCTTCTGTATACTGTAATACTGACGGTGACCACACCGGTATATAAGTGCTGTGTCAGGATTTATTTGGCAGATTCGCCCTGAACTTCGAATAGTAAAGTCCTGTTTTAAGTTACTCTGGTAGTCTGTGTATTAATTAACTAAACAACCCACAGACTTTACAACATCCGCTTAATAAAAACTCAGGAAACGGGCTGGAGCTTCACTTCAATGAACTGATTCAATTATTGTAGTCAATTGTGAATCATATTAGATATTGCTCCCAAGTTTCTTGTGTGACGTTGATTGCATCAGATTGTTAATAACTGATACACTTACCAGGTGACATTATTTGTCCATTGTCATTGCAGGAGCAGGTTGTTGTTGCTGTGGAGGTGGGAGTCATTGTTACTGTTGTAGACTCGGATGTGCTGGGCGTAGTGGTGGGTGCTGTGGTGGTTTCACATTTTCCCGTATAATTCAGAATTACACAACTCTCAGTACATATTGTGAAAATACAGAAGCCTGATTTCCCTGCAAATCTCACGATAGCCTGCCCTGTAAGCAAATGCAATGGAAATGAGAATTTAGGCATCTAATAGCAATTTATCATTGAGAAATTATAGATGTAGAGAACTGTGTCTCCTATATTGACATTTAACAATAAGAAAAAGGCTCTATTGTTAATATTTAAGAATGTTACACCTCAAGGAAGTTGTGTTGGGCATGGAAATTACTACTGACGATATTAGCAGCTAAACATTTCATCATCTCATATAACATTCTTAAATCTGCTATTTCAATGCTGCTGTTAATTTGTTTGATTGGGTTTGTGCTGGCTTTAGAAATGCAGACAGAACAATGTCCGAAGAGGTCAATAAGTATATACCCGCTTGTATTGTCAGCAATGATATGAGACCATGCAGTGTTCCTTTTGGGTTGTGTGCCTCAGATGTCCTCACCAGGCAAGTTTCTAATCTGACCTGTGATGATAAGGGCCCTCTTCAAATTGCACACAATAGTGTGTATTGCCATTAAAATCACCAGAACAAACACTGGGATGCATCTTAAACACGGCTTGAAAATGTGAGATATCAACACAACACAGAAGGTGACTGACAGACCTGGTAAAAGGATGAGGTACAGAGGGTCCATCAAAACAAAACATAAAAATGAGCAAATCAGGGGGAGACTGAAACTGCTGTCATCCTTCTACAGCCAATAACAGTTATCTGCCCAGAGGAACACATGGAGATGTTGGATGTCGCAACAAACCACAGATATTTATGTGAGTGAATGAAGCAGATGAAAGGGCTGAAAATTCTCAGTGGTGGTAAAGCAGCCTAATTCATAGAATCTATTTTGAACAGGTGATAATTTTTTTGCTGGAATTGCCAAGTACAGGCACCTACATTATATATTGGAGTCTGCGCGATGTCTCTCCATTAACATTAGATTATCTTCCTGATGTTCAATGAGACACAGGGCAAAAAGCAGAGGTCAAAACTTAGGTGTAAACCTTCAGCATTTTGTGCTATTGGCACGTGAAAGTAAAAGCTGGAGGATTTCTTCACAGATGGGAAGAGCAGGAAGTGTATGATTTAAAACAGGCCAGTTTCCGCTGCATCCACACATATAGAAGACAGCACTCTTTGGAAAATGTGGGGATCATTGTTTCAATACAATTCACACTCTGAAGTTATACTGAATGATTTACAAAGACATCCACTTAATAAAAACTCAGGGAACGGGCTGGAGCTTCACTTCAATGAACTGATTCAATTATTGTAGTCAATTGTGATTCAGATTAGATATTGCTCCCAAGTTTCTTGTGTGACTTTGATTGCATCAGATTGTTAATAACTGATACACTTACCAGGTGACATTATTTGTCCATTGTCATTGCAGGAGCAGGTTGTTGTTGCTGTGGAGGTGGGAGTCATTGTTACTGTTGTAGACTCGGATGTGCTGGGCGTAGTGGTGGGTGCTGTGGTGGTTTCACATTTTCCCGTATAATTCAAAATTACACAACTCTCAGTACATATTGTGAAAATACAGAAGCCTGATTTCCCTGCAGATCTCACGATAGCCTGCCCTGTAAGCAAACGTAATGGAAATGAGGATTTAGGCATCTAATAGCAATTCTTCATTCAGAAATTATAGATGTAGAGAACTGTGTCTCCTATATTGAGATTTAACAATAAGAAAAAGGCTCTATTGTTAATATTTAAGAATGTTACACCTCAAGAAAGTTGTGTTGGGCATGGAAATTACTAGTGACGATATTAGCAGCTAAACATTTCATCATCTCATATAACATTCTTAAATCTGCTATTTTAATGCTGCTGTTAATTCATTTGATTGGGTCTGTGCTTGCTTTAGAAATGCAGACAGAACAATGTCCGATGAGGTCAATAAGTATTTGCCCACTTGTATTGTCAGCAATGATATGAGACCATGCAATGTTCTTTTTGATTTGTGTGCCTCAGATGTCCTCACCAGGCAAGTTTCTAATCTGACCTGTGATGATAAGGGCCCTCTTCAAATTGCACACAATAGTGTGTATTGCCATTAAAATCACCAGAACAACACTTGGATGCATCTGAAACACGGCTTGAAAATGTGAGATATCAACACAACACAGAAGGTGACTGACAGACCTGGTAAAAGGGTGAGGTACGGAGGGTCCAAGAAAACAAAACATAAAAATGAGCAAAACAGGGGGAGACTGAAACTGCTGTCATCCTTCTACAGCCAATAACAGTTTTTTGCCCAGAGGAACACATGGAGATGTTGGATGTCGCAACAAACCACAGATATTTCTGTGAGTGAATGAAGCAGATGAAAGGGCTGAAAATTCTCAGTGGTGGTAAAGTTGTCTAATTCATAGAATCTATTTTGAACAGGTGATAATTTTTTTGCTGGAATTGCCAAGTACAGGCACCTACATTATCTATTGGAGTCTGCGCGATATCTCTCCATTAACATTAGATTATCTTCCTGATGTTCAATGAGACACAGGGCAAAAAGCAGTGGTCAAAACTTAGGTGTAAACCTTCAGCATTTTGTGCTATTGGCACGTGAAAGTAAAAGTTGGAGGATTTCTTCACAGATGGGATGACCAGGAAGTGTACGATTTAAAACAGGCCAGTTTCCGCTGCATCCACACATATAGAAGACAGCATTCTTTGGAAAATGTGGGGATCATTGTTTCAATACAATTCATACTCTGAAGTTATACTGAATGATTTACACAGACATCTGTAGTGTATGTATCCGTCTACCTTTAAGAAAACCATTGTATGTAACCGTTCACCTTTAAGAGAACTATTTTAGGTGTGGCACTACTTTGTTGGCTTCTGTATACTGTAATACTGACGGTGACCACACCGGTATATAAGTGCTGTGTCAGGATTTATTTGGCAGATTCGCCCTGAACTTCGAATAGTAAAGTCCTGTTTTAAGTTACTCTGGTAGTCTGTGTATTAATTAACTAAACAACCCACAGACTTTACAACATCCGCTTAATAAAAACTCAGGAAACGGGCTGGAGCTTCACTTCAATGAACTGATTCAATTATTGTAGTCAATTGTGATTCATATTAGATATTGCTCCCAAGTTTCTTGTGTGACGTTGATTGCATCAGATTGTTAATAACTGATACACTTACCAGGTGACATTATTTGTCCATTGTCATTGCAGGAGCAGGTTGTTGTTGCTGTGGAGGTGGGAGTCATTGTTACTGTTGTAGACTCGGATGTGCTGGGCGTAGTGGTGGGTGCTGTGGTGGTTTCACATTTTCCCGTATAATTCAGAATTACACAACTCTCAGTACATATTGTGAAAATACAGAAGCCTGATTTCCCTGCAAATCTCACGATAGCCTGCCCTGTAAGCAAATGCAATGGAAATGAGAATTTAGGCATCTAATAGCAATTTATCATTGAGAAATTATAGATGTAGAGAACTGTGTCTCCTATATTGACATTTAACAATAAGAAAAAGGCTCTATTGTTAATATTTAAGAATGTTACACCTCAAGGAAGTTGTGTTGGGCATGGAAATTACTACTGACGATATTAGCAGCTAAACATTTCATCATCTCATATAACATTCTTAAATCTGCTATTTCAATGCTGCTGTTAATTTGTTTGATTGGGTTTGTGCTGGCTTTAGAAATGCAGACAGAACAATGTCCGAAGAGGTCAATAAGTATATACCCGCTTGTATTGTCAGCAATGATATGAGACCATGCAGTGTTCCTTTTGGGTTGTGTGCCTCAGATGTCCTCACCAGGCAAGTTTCTAATCTGACCTGTGATGATAAGGGCCCTCTTCAAATTGCACACAATAGTGTGTATTGCCATTAAAATCACCAGAACAAACACTGGGATGCATCTTAAACACGGCTTGAAAATGTGAGATATCAACACAACACAGAAGGTGACTGACAGACCTGGTAAAAGGATGAGGTACAGAGGGTCCATCAAAACAAAACACAAAAATGAGCAAAACAGGGGGAGACTGAAACTGCTGTCATCCTTCTACAGCCAATAACAGTTTTCTGCCCAGAGGAACACATGGAGATGTTGGATGTCTCAACAAACCACAGATATTTGAGTGAGTGAATGAAGCAGATGAAAGGGCTGAAAATTCTCAGTGGTGGTAAAGTAGCCTAATTCATAGAATCTATTTTGAACAGGTGATAATTTTTTTGCTGGAATTGCCAAGTACAGGCACCTACATTATATATTGGAGTCTGCGCGATGTCTCTCCATTAACATTAGATTATCTTCCTGATGTTCAATGAGACACAGGGCAAAAAGCAGAGGTCAAAACTTAGGTGTAAACCTTCAGCATTTTGTGCTATTGGCACGTGAAAGTAAAAGTTGGAGGATTTCTTCACAGATGGGAAGAGCAGGAAGTGTACGATTTAAAACAGGCCAGTTTCAGCTGCTCCCAAACATAGAAGACAGCACTCTTTGGAAAATGTGGGGATCATTGTTTCAATACAATTCATACTCTGAAGTTATACTGAATGATTTACAAAGACATCCACTTAATAAAAACTCAGGGAACGGGCTGGAGCTTCACTTCAATGAACTGATTCAATTATTGTAGTCAATTGTGATTCATATTAGATATTGCTCCCAAGTTTCTTGTGTGACTTTGATTGCATCAGATTGTTAATAACTGATACACTTACCAGGTGACATTATTTGTCCATTGTCATTGCAGGAGCAGGTTGTTGTTGCTGTGGAGGTGGGAGTCATTGTTACTGTTGTAGACTCGGATGTGCTGGGCGTAGTGGTGGGTGCTGTGGTGGTTTCACATTTTCCCGTATAATTCAAAATTACACAACTCTCAGTACATATTGTGAAAATACAGAAGCCTGATTTCCCTGCAGATCTCACGATAGCCTGCCCTGTAAGCAAACGTAATGGAAATGAGGATTTAGGCATCTAATAGCAATTCTTCATTCAGAAATTATAGATGTAGAGAACTGTGTCTCCTATATTGAGATTTAACAATAAGAAAAAGGCTCTATTGTTAATATTTAAGAATGTTACACCTCAAGAAAGTTGTGTTGGGCATGGAAATTACTAGTGACGATATTAGCAGCTAAACATTTCATCATCTCATATAACATTCTTAAATCTGCTATTTTAATGCTGCTGTTAATTCATTTGATTGGGTCTGTGCTTGCTTTAGAAATGCAGACAGAACAATGTCCGATGAGGTCAATAAGTATTTGCCCACTTGTATTGTCAGCAATGATATGAGACCATGCAATGTTCTTTTTGATTTGTGTGCCTCAGATGTCCTCACCAGGCAAGTTTCTAATCTGACCTGTGATGATAAGGGCCCTCTTCAAATTGCACACAATAGTGTGTATTGCCATTAAAATCACCAGAACAACACTTGGATGCATCTGAAACACGGCTTGAAAATGTGAGATATCAACACAACACAGAAGGTGACTGACAGACCTGGTAAAAGGGTGAGGTACGGAGGGTCCAAGAAAACAAAACATAAAAATGAGCAAAACAGGGGGAGACTGAAACTGCTGTCATCCTTCTACAGCCAATAACAGTTTTTTGCCCAGAGGAACACATGGAGATGTTGGATGTCGCAACAAACCACAGATATTTCTGTGAGTGAATGAAGCAGATGAAAGGGCTGAAAATTCTCAGTGGTGGTAAAGTTGTCTAATTCATAGAATCTATTTTGAACAGGTGATAATTTTTTTGCTGGAATTGCCAAGTACAGGCACCTACATTATCTATTGGAGTCTGCGCGATATCTCTCCATTAACATTAGATTATCTTCCTGATGTTCAATGAGACACAGGGCAAAAAGCAGTGGTCAAAACTTAGGTGTAAACCTTCAGCATTTTGTGCTATTGGCACGTGAAAGTAAAAGTTGGAGGATTTCTTCACAGATGGGATGACCAGGAAGTGTACGATTTAAAACAGGCCAGTTTCCGCTGCATCCACACATATAGAAGACAGCATTCTTTGGAAAATGTGGGGATCATTGTTTCAATACAATTCATACTCTGAAGTTATACTGAATGATTTACACAGACATCTGTAGTGTATGTATCCGTCTACCTTTAAGAAAACCATTGTATGTAACCGTTCACCTTTAAGAGAACTATTTTAGGTGTGGCACTACTTTGTTGGCTTCTGTATACTGTAATACTGACGGTGACCACACCGGTATATAAGTGCTGTGTCAGGATTTATTTGGCAGATTCGCCCTGAACTTCGAATAGTAAAGTCCTGTTTTAAGTTACTCTGGTAGTCTGTGTATTAATTAACTAAACAACCCACAGACTTTACAACATCCGCTTAATAAAAACTCAGGAAACGGGCTGGAGCTTCACTTCAATGAACTGATTCAATTATTGTAGTCAATTGTGAATCATATTAGATATTGCTCCCAAGTTTCTTGTGTGACGTTGATTGCATCAGATTGTTAATAACTGATACACTTACCAGGTGACATTATTTGTCCATTGTCATTGCAGGAGCAGGTTGTTGTTGCTGTGGAGGTGGGAGTCATTGTTACTGTTGTAGACTCGGATGTGCTGGGCGTAGTGGTGGGTGCTGTGGTGGTTTCACATTTTCCCGTATAATTCAGAATTACACAACTCTCAGTACATATTGTGAAAATACAGAAGCCTGATTTCCCTGCAAATCTCACGATAGCCTGCCCTGTAAGCAAATGCAATGGAAATGAGAATTTAGGCATCTAATAGCAATTTATCATTGAGAAATTATAGATGTAGAGAACTGTGTCTCCTATATTGACATTTAACAATAAGAAAAAGGCTCTATTGTTAATATTTAAGAATGTTACACCTCAAGGAAGTTGTGTTGGGCATGGAAATTACTACTGACGATATTAGCAGCTAAACATTTCATCATCTCATATAACATTCTTAAATCTGCTATTTCAATGCTGCTGTTAATTTGTTTGATTGGGTTTGTGCTGGCTTTAGAAATGCAGACAGAACAATGTCCGAAGAGGTCAATAAGTATATACCCGCTTGTATTGTCAGCAATGATATGAGACCATGCAGTGTTCCTTTTGGGTTGTGTGCCTCAGATGTCCTCACCAGGCAAGTTTCTAATCTGACCTGTGATGATAAGGGCCCTCTTCAAATTGCACACAATAGTGTGTATTGCCATTAAAATCACCAGAACAAACACTGGGATGCATCTTAAACACGGCTTGAAAATGTGAGATATCAACACAACACAGAAGGTGACTGACAGACCTGGTAAAAGGATGAGGTACAGAGGGTCCATCAAAACAAAACATAAAAATGAGCAAATCAGGGGGAGACTGAAACTGCTGTCATCCTTCTACAGCCAATAACAGTTATCTGCCCAGAGGAACACATGGAGATGTTGGATGTCGCAACAAACCACAGATATTTATGTGAGTGAATGAAGCAGATGAAAGGGCTGAAAATTCTCAGTGGTGGTAAAGCAGCCTAATTCATAGAATCTATTTTGAACAGGTGATAATTTTTTTGCTGGAATTGCCAAGTACAGGCACCTACATTATATATTGGAGTCTGCGCGATGTCTCTCCATTAACATTAGATTATCTTCCTGATGTTCAATGAGACACAGGGCAAAAAGCAGAGGTCAAAACTTAGGTGTAAACCTTCAGCATTTTGTGCTATTGGCACGTGAAAGTAAAAGCTGGAGGATTTCTTCACAGATGGGAAGAGCAGGAAGTGTATGATTTAAAACAGGCCAGTTTCCGCTGCATCCACACATATAGAAGACAGCACTCTTTGGAAAATGTGGGGATCATTGTTTCAATACAATTCACACTCTGAAGTTATACTGAATGATTTACAAAGACATCCACTTAATAAAAACTCAGGGAACGGGCTGGAGCTTCACTTCAATGAACTGATTCAATTATTGTAGTCAATTGTGATTCAGATTAGATATTGCTCCCAAGTTTCTTGTGTGACTTTGATTGCATCAGATTGTTAATAACTGATACACTTACCAGGTGACATTATTTGTCCATTGTCATTGCAGGAGCAGGTTGTTGTTGCTGTGGAGGTGGGAGTCACTGTTACTGTTGTAGATTCGGATGTGCTGGGCGTAGTGGTGGGTGCTGTGGTGGTTTCACATTTTCCCGTATAATTCAAAATTACACAACTCTCAGTACATATTGTGAAAATACAGAAGCCTGATTTCCCTGCAGATCTCACGATAGCCTGCCCTGTAAGCAAATGCAATGGAAATGAGAATTTAGGCGTCTAATAGCAATTTATCATTGAGAAATTATAGATGTAGAGAACTGTGTCTCCTATATTGACATTTAACAATAAGAAAAAGGCTCTATGGTTAATATTTAAGAATGTTACACCTCAAGGAAGTTGTGTTGGGCATGGAAATTACTACTGACGATATTAGCAGCTAAACATTTCATCATCTCATATAACATTCTTAAATCTGCTATTTTAATGCTGCTGTTAATTTGTCTGATTGGGCTTGTGCTGGCTTTAGAAATGCAGACAGAACAATGTCCGAAGAGGTCAATAAGTATATACCCGCTTGTATTGTCAGCAATGATATGAGACCATGCAATGTTCCTTTTGGGTTGTGTGCCTCAGATGTCCTCACCAGGCAAGTTTCTAATCTGACCTGTGATGATAAGGGCCCTCTTCAAATTGCACACAATAGTGTGTATTGCCATTAAAATCACCAGAACAAACACTTGGATGCATCTAAAACACGGCTTGAAAATGTGAGATATCAACACAACACAGAAGTTGACTGACAGACCTGGTAAAAGGATGAGGTACGGAGGGCCTAAGTAAACAAAACATAAAAATGAGCAAAACAGGGGGAGACTGAAACTGCTGTCATCCTTCTACAGCCAATAACAGTTTTCTGCCCAGAGGAACAAATGGAGATGTTGGATGTCTCAACAAACCACAGATATTTGTGTGAGTGAATGAAGCAGATGAAAGGGCTGAAACTTCTCAATGTTTGCAAAGTTGTCTAATTCATAGAATATATTTTGAACAGGTGATAATTTTTTTGCTGGAATTGCCAAGTACAGGCACCTACATTATATATTGGAGTCTGCGTGATGTCTCTCCATTAACATTAGATTATCTTCCTGATGTTCAATGAGACACAGGGCAAAAAGCAGAGGTCAAAACTTAGGTGTAAACCTTCAGCATTTTGTGCTATTGGCACGTGAAAGTAAAAGCTGGAGGATTTCTTCACAGATGGGAAGAGCAGGAAGTGTACGATTTAAAACAGGCCAGTTTCCGCTGCTCCCAAACATATAGAAGACATGACACTCTTTGGAAAATGTGGGGATCATCAGTTTCAATACAATTCATACTCTGAAGTTATACTGAATGATTTACAAAGACATCCACTTAATATAAACTATGTCAGGGAATGGGCTGGAGCTTCACTTCAATGAACTGATTCAATTATTGTAGTCAATTGTGAATCATATTAGATATTGCTCCCAAGTTTCTTGTGTGACTTTGATTGCATCAGATTGTTAATAACTGATACACTTACCAGGTGACATTATGTGTCCATTGTCATTGCAGGAGCAGGTTGTTGTTGCTGTGGAGGTGGGAGTCATTGTTACTGTTGTAGATTCGGATGTGCTGGGCGTAGTGGTGGGTGCTGTGGTGGTTTCACATTTTCCCGTATAATTCAAAATTACACAACTCTCAGTACATATTGTGAAATTACAGAAGCCTGATTTCCCTGCAGATCTCACGATAGCCTGCCCTGTAAGCAAATGCAATGGAAATGAGAATTTAGGCATCTAATAGCAATTTATCATTGAGAAATTATAGATGTAGAGAACTGTGTCTCCTATATTGACATTTAACAATAAGAAAAAGGCTCTATGGTTAATATTTAAGAATGTTACACCTCAAGGAAGTTGTGTTGGGCATGGAAATTACTACTGACGATATTAGCAGCTAAACATTTCATCATCTCATATAACATTCTTAAATCTGCTATTTTAATGCTGCTGTTAATTTGTCTGATTGGGTTTGTGCTGGCTTTAGAAATGCAGACAGAACAATGTCCGAAGAGGTCAATAAGTATATACCCGCTTGTATTGTCAGCAATGATATGAGACCATGCAATGTTCCTTTTGGGTTGTGTGCCTCAGATGTCCTCACCAGGCAAGTTTCTAATCTGACCTGTGATGATAAGGGCCCTCTTCAAATTGCACACAATAGTGTGTATTGCCATTAAAATCACCAGAACAAACACTGGGATGCATCTTAAACACGGCTTGAAAATGTGAGATATCAACACAACACAGAAGGTGACTGACAGACCTGGTAAAAGGATGAGGTACGGAGGGTCCATCAAAACAAAACATAAAAATGAGCAAATCAGGGGGAGACTGAAACTGCTGTCATCCTTCTACAGCCAATAACAGTTTTCTGCCCCGAGGAACACATGGAGATGTTGGATGTCGCAACAAACCACAGATATTTGAGTGAGTGAATGAAGCAGATGAAAGGGCTGAAAATTCTCAGTGGTGGTAAAGTAGCCTAATTCATAGAATCTATTTTGAACAGGTGATAATTTTTTTGCTGGAATTGCCAAGTACAGGCACCTACATTATATATTGGAGCCTGCGCGATGTCTCTCCATTAACATTAGATTATCTTCCTGATGTTCAATGAGACACAGGGCAAAAAGCAGAGGTCAAAACTTAGGTGTAAACCTTCAGCATTTTGTGCTATTGGCACGTGAAAGTAAAAGCTGGAGGATTTCTTCACAGATGGGAAGAGCAGGAAGTGTACGATTTAAAACAGGCCAGTTTCAGCTGCTCCCAAACATAGAAGACAGCACTCTTTGGAAAATGTGGGGATCATTGTTTCAATACAATTCATACTCTGAAGTTATACTGAATGATTTACAAAGACATCCACTTAATAAAAACTCAGGGAACGGGCTGGAGCTTCACTTCAATGAACTGATTCAATTATTGTAGTCAATTGTGATTCATATTAGATATTGCTCCCAAGTTTCTTGTGTGACTTTGATTGCATCAGATTGTTAATAACTGATACACTTACCAGGTGACATTATTTGTCCATTGTCATTGCAGGAGCAGGTTGTTGTTGCTGTGGAGGTGGGAGTCACTGTTACTGTTGTAGACTCGGATGTGCTGGGCGTAGTGGTGGGTGCTGTGGTGGTTTCACATTTTCCCGTATAATTCAAAATTTCACAACTCTCAGTACAAAGTGTGAAAATACAGAAGCCTGACTTCCCTGCAGATCTCACGATAGCCTGCCCTGTAAGCAAATGCAATGGAAATGAGAATTTAGGCATCCAATAGCAATTTATCATTGAGAAATTATAGATGTAGAGAACTGTGTCTCCTATATTGACATTTAACAATAAGAAAAAGGCTCTATTGTTAAAATTTAAGAATGTTACACCTCAAGGAAGTTGTGTTGGGCATGGAAA
The DNA here is from genome assembly GCF_052327205.1 of Somniosus microcephalus. Classification (NCBI taxonomy): domain Eukaryota; kingdom Metazoa; phylum Chordata; class Chondrichthyes; order Squaliformes; family Somniosidae; genus Somniosus; species Somniosus microcephalus. The sequence goes on from NW_028225351.1 coordinate 526,949, forward strand.
TTACTACTGACGATATTAGCAGCTAAACGTTTCATCATCTCATATAACATTCTTAAATCTGCTATTTCAATGCTGCTGTTAATTTGTTTGATTGGGTTTGTGCTTGCTTTAGAAATGCAGACAGAACAATGTCCAAAGTGGTCAATAAGTATTCACCCGCTTGTATTGTCAGCAATGATAGGAGACCATGCAATGTTCCTTTTGGGTTGTGTGCCTCAGATGTCCTCACCAGGCAAGTTTCTAATCTGACCTGTGATGATAAGGGCCCTCTTCAAATTGCACACAATAGTGTGTATTGCCATTAAAATCACCAGAACAAACACTTGGATGCATCTTAAACACGGCTTGAAAATGTGAGATATCAACACAACACAGAAGGTGACTGATAGACCTGGTAAAAGGGTGAGGTACAGAGGGTCCAAGAAAACAAAACATAAAAATGAGCAAAACAGGGGGAGACTGAAACTGCTGTCATCCTTCTACAGCCAATAACAGTTTTCTGCCCAGAGGAACACATGGAGATGTTGGATGTCGCAACAAACCACAGATATTTGTGTGAGTGAATGAAGCAGATGAAAGGGCTGAAAATTCTCAGTGTTTGCAAAGTTGTCTAATTCATAGAATCTATTTTGAACAGGTGATAATTTTTTTGCTGGAATTGCCAAGTACAGGCACTTACATTATATATTGGAGTCTGCGCGATATCTCTCCATTAACATTAGATTATCTTCCTGATGTTCAATGAGACACAGGGCAAAAAGCAGTGGTCAAAACTTAGGTGTAAACCTTCAGCATTTTCTGCTATTGGCACGTGAAAGTAAAAGCTGGAGGATTTCTTCACAGATGGGATGACCAGGAAGTGTACGATTTAAAACAGGCCAGTTTCCGCTGCATCCACACATATAGAAGACAGCATTCTTTGGAAAATGTGGGGATCATTGTTTCAATACAATTCATACTCTGAAGTTATATTGAATGATTTACAAAGACATCCACTTAATATAAACTCAGGGAACGGGCTGGAGCTTCACTTCAATGAACTGATTCAATTATTGTAGTCAATTGTGATTCATATTAGATATTGCTCCCAAGTTTCTTGTGTGACTTTGATTGCATCAGATTGTTAATAACTGATACACTTACCAGGTGACATTATTTGTCCATTGTCATTGCAGGAGCAGGTTGTTGTTGCTGTGGAGGTGGGAGTCATTGTTACTGTTGTAGACTCGGATGTTCTGTGCGTAGTTGTGGGTGCTGTGGTGGTTTCACATTTTCCCGTATAATTCAAAATTACACAACTCTCAGTACAAAGTGTGAAAATACAGAAGCCTGATTTCCCTGCAGATCTCACGATAGCCTGCCCTGTAAGCAAACGCAATGGAAATGAGAATTTAGGCATCTAAGAGCAATTCTTCATTCAGAAATTATAGATGTAGACAACTGTGTCTCATATATTGACATTTAAGCAATAAGAACAATGCTCTATGGTTAATATTTAAGAATGTTACGCCTCAAGCAAGTTGTGTTGGGCATGGAAATTACTGCTGTGTAGGTTTTCGTGTTGACCTCTCGGGACGAATACCTACTAAATAAGTTAGTTCGACTTCGGATGAATAATCACTAAGTTGTTTATTAACTGGAACTGACGAAATACAATAGGTAAGCTGGCTTTACACAGGAGCAATGCAAGGTAGGTCTTACTCTGACGGGGACTCCACGAGGACTGAGTCCATAGTCCTCGGGAGAGCGTGATGACGTCATCACGCTTAGTCGCGTTTTCCCGCTCTTTGGGTGTCATGTGATCGCGTCCTGACGTTAGCGCGTTGGCCTGCGCTTGGGGCAGTCATGTGACCGGCGCCGATACGTCGGCGCGTTCACCCGGTGTGGAAGCTGGCCGTTGAGGCTGCAGTCGCGACCGCGGGAGCAGGAGCTGGAGGCCGAGCTGAGCCGGCGCTTGCCGCGGGGGATCGCGTCGCTCATGTTTGCCGGCCGATGCGGCCGAAGTCGCGGTAGGCCGGGCTGTGCCGGCGGCCGTCATGGGAGGCCGAGTCGGGCCGGCAGCCACCGCGCGTACGTCACGTAATGCGTGACGTGACGTCAGCGCTACGGCGCGTCTTAAAGGGGCAACGGCCCCCACCGGTAAGTTAAAGGGGCAACGACCCAAACAGGTAAGTAATATACAGACAGTTAGGTTAAAGTGAATTATACACATTAAATGTGCAAGGGACACCCGGTGGAACTGCCACAACTGACGATATTAGCAGCTAAACGTTTCATCATCTTATATAACATTCTTTAATCTGCTATTTCAATGCTGCTGTTAATTTGTTTGATTGGGTTTGTGCTTGCTTTAGAAATGCAGACAGAACAATGTCCAAAGTGGTCAATAAGTATTTGCCCACTTGTATTGTCAGCAATGATAGGAGACCATGCAATGTTCCTTTTGGGTTGTGTGCCTCAGATGTCCTCACCAGGCAAGTTTCTAATCTGACCTGTGATGATAAGGGCCCTCTTCAAATTGCACACAATAGTGTGGATTGCCATTAAAATCACCAGAACAAACACTTGGATGCATCTTAAACACGGCTTGAAAATGTGAGATATCAACACAACACAGAAGGTGACTGATAGACCTGGTAAAAGGGTGAGGTACAGAGGGTCCAAGAAAACAAAACATAAAAATGAGTAAAACAGGGGGAGACTGAAACTGCTGTCATCCTTCTACAGCCAATAACAGTTTTCTGCCCAGAGGAACACATGGAGATGTTGGATGTCGCAACAAACCACAGATATTTGTGTGAGTGAATGAAGCAGATGAAAGGGCTGAAAATTCTCAGTGGTGGTAAAGTTGTCTAATTCATAGAATCTATTTTGAACAGGTGATAATTTCTTTGCTGGAATTGCCAGGTACAGGCACCTACATTATATATTGGAGTCTGCGCAATGTCTCTCCATTAACAGTAGATTATCTTCCTGATGTTCAATGAGACACAGGGCAAAAAGCAATGGTCAAAACTTAGGTGTAACCGTTCAGCATTTTGTGCTATTGGCACGTGAAAGTAAAAGCTGGAGGATTTCTTCACAGATGGGAAGAGCAGGAAGTGTACGTTTTAAAACAGGCCAGTTTCCGCTGCTCCCAAACATATAGAAGACAGCACTCTTTGGTAAATGTGGGGATCATTGTTTCAATACAATTCATACTCTGAAGTTATACTGAATGATTTACAAAGACATCCACTTAATATAAACTCAGGGAACGGGCTGGAGCTTCACTTCAATGAACTGATTCAATTATTGTAGTCAATTGTGATTCATATTAGATATTGCTCCCAAGTTTCTTGTGTGACTTTGATTGCATCAGATTGTTAATAACTGATACACTTACCAGGTGACATTATTTGTCCATTGTCATTGCAGGAGCAGGTTGTTGTTGCTGTGGAGGTGGGAGTCATTGTTACTGTTGTAGATTCGGATGTGCTGGGCGTAGTGGTGGGTGCTGTGGTGGTTTCACATTTTCCCGTATAATTCAAAATTACACAACTCTCAGTACAAAGTGTGAAAATACAGAAGCCTGATTTCCCTGCAGATCTCACAATAGCCTGCCCTGTAAGCAAACGCAAAGGAAATGAGGATTTAGACATCCAATAGCATTTCGTCATTCAGAATTTATAGATGTAGAGAACTGTGCCTCCTATATTTACATTTAAACAATAAGAAAAAGGCTCGATGATTAATATTTAAGAATGTTACACCTCAAGGAAGTTGTGTTGGGCATGGAAATTACTACTGACGATATTAGCAGCTAAACGTTTCATCATCTCATATAACATTCTTAAATCTGCTATTTTAATGCTGCTGTTAATTTGTTTGATTGGGTTTGTGCTTGCTTTAGAAATGCAGACAGAACAATGTCCGAAGAGGTCAATAAGTATTCGCCCACTTGTATTGTCAGCAATGATATGAGAGCATGCAATGTTCCTTTGATTTGTGTGCGTCAGATGTCCTCACCAGGCAAGTTTCTAATCTGACCTGTGATGATAAGGGCCCTCTTCAAATTGCACACAATACTGTGGTTGCCATTAAAATCACCAGAACAACACTTGGATGCTTCTTAAACACGGCTTGAAAATGTGAGATATCAACACAACACAGAAGGTGACTGACAGACCTGGTAAAAGGGTGAGGTACGGAGGGTCCAAGAAAACAAAACATAAAAATGAGCAAAACAGGGGAGACTGAAACTGCTGTCATCCTTCTACAGCCAATAACAGTTTTCTGCCCAGAGGAACACATGGAGATGTTGGATGTCGCAACAAACCACAGATATTTCTGTGAGTGAATGAAGCGGATGAAAGGGCTGAAAATTCTCAGTGGTGGTAAAGTTGTCCAATTCATAGAATCTATTTTGAACAGGTGATAATTTTTTTGCTGGAATTGCCAAATACAGGCACCTACATTATATATTGAAGTCTGCGCAATGTCTCTCCATTAACAGTAGATTATCTTCCTGATGTTCAATGAGACACAGGGCAAAAAGCAGTGGTCAAAACTTAGGTGTAAACCTTCAGCATTTTGTGCTATTGGCACGTGAAAGTAAAAGCTGGAGGATTTCTTCACAGATGGGAAGAGCAGGAAGTGTACGATTTAAAACAGGCCAGTTTCCGCTGCTCCCAAACATATAGAAGACAGCACTCTTTGGAAAATGTGGGGATCATTGTTTCAATACAATTCATACTCTGAAGTTATACTGAATGATTTACAAAGACATCCACTTAATATAAACTCAGGGAATGTGCTGGAGCATCACTTCAATGAACTGATTCAATTATTGTAGTCAATTGTGATTCATATTAGATATTGCTCCCAAGTTTCTTGTGTGACTTTGATTGCATCAGATTGTTAATAACTGATACACTTACCAGGTGACATTATTTGTCCATTGTCATTGCAGGAGCAGGTTGTTGTTGCTGTGGAGGTGGGAGTCATTGTTACTGTTGTAGACTCGGATGTGCTGGGCGTAGTGGTGGGTGCTGTGGTGGTTTCACATTTTCCCGTATAATTCAAAATTACACAACTCTCAGTACAAAGTGTGAAAATACAGAAGCCTGATTTCCCTGCAGATCTCACGATAGCCTGCCCTGTAAGCAAACGCAGTGGAAATGAGCATTTAGGCATCTAATAGCAATTCTTCATTCAGAAATTATAGATGTAGACAACTGTGTCTCATATATTGACATTTAAGCAATAAGAACAAGGCTTTATGGCTAATATTTAAGAATGTTACACCTCAAGGAAGTTGTGTTGGGCATGGAAATTACTACTGAGGATATTAGCAGCTAAACGTTTCATCATCTCATATGACACTCCCGAGGATGAGTTGCTACCGCGCCTGCGCAGGGCCTCGCATTCTGGGTCGGCCCGGGCAACCGCGAGAGTCCGGGTCACCGACGGAAATCTAAGATGGTGTCAAGATGGCGGCCGTGACAGTCCGGTGCTGGGATGGCTCTCCCTGCTTCGGGCGGCCAGCTCTCGCCGCTCGCTCCCGCAACCGGAGCGAGGTGCTCGGCGAGTCGGGCAGAGGCAGCGCAGCGCGGTGAGCAGCAGCAGCAGCCAAGCCGACCCGCTGGAGCACATCGGCCGGCAGCTCCTCGGCGGGATGGAATTCCGACTGGGAGGAGGGCAGCCGAGCATGGCGGCCAGAGGCCGACCCGCGAAGAGAGAGAAGTAGGGCCCGGGCCGTGGAGCCGGCGACAGTGAAGAGGAGGCCGAATTGGAGCATTCGCATCCCGACGATGTGTTCGGCGAGTCGGGCGGAGGAGTGCAGCGCAACGAGCAGCAGCAGCAGACTCACGACATGCTGCAGCACGTCGGCCGGCAGCTCCATTTCGGGTAACTCACAGTCCGGGTGGGAGGAGGGGAGCCGGGCATGGTGGCCAGAGCGGGAGAAGCAGGCCACCACACGTGTAGCCGGCAACAGTGAGGAGCAGACCGTGGTGAAGAGGAGGACGGAGAGGCTGAGGGACACCGTGCTCCCACTGCCACGGGAAGCCATTGCATTGACTCTGAACGCGGTGCTGTATGTATAGCTGACGCGTCCCTACGGGGAACAAGCATTCCATTGTACTTGTTACATATGGCAAATAAATCTAAATCTAATCTAATCTAATCTAATCTAATCTAATCTAAATCTGCTATTTTAATGCTGCTGTTAATTTGTTTGATTGGGTTTGTGCTTGCTTTAGAAATGCCAAAAGAACAATGTCCGATGAAGTCAATAAGTATTCACCCGCTTGTATTGTCAGTAATGATATGAGACCATGCAATGTTCCTTTTGAATTGTGTGCCTCAGATGTCCTCACCAGGCAAGTTTCTAATCTGACCTGTGATGATAAGGGCCCTCTTCAAATTGCACACAATAGTGTGGATTGCCATTAAAATTACCAGAACAACACTTGGATGCATCTTAAACACGGCTTGAAAATGTGAGATATCAACACAACACAGAAGGTGACTGACAGACCTGGTAAAAGGGTGAGGTACGGAGGGTCCAAGAAAACAAAACATAAAAATGAGCAAAACAGGGGGAGACTGAAACTGCTGTCATCCTTCTACAGCCAATAACAGTTTTCTGCCCAGAGGAACACATGGAGATGTTGGATGTCGCAACAAACCACAGATATTTCTGTGAGTGAATGAAGCGGATGAAAGGGCTGAAAATTCTCAGTGGTGGTAAAGTTGTCTAATTCATAGAATCTATTTTGAACAGGTGATAATTTTTTTGCTGGAATTGCCAAGTACAGGCACCTACATTATATATTGGAGTCTGCGCGATATCTCTCCATTAACATTAGATTATCTTCCTGATGTTCAATGAGACACAGGGCAAAAAGCAGTGGTCAAAACTTAGGTGTAAACCTTCAGCATTTTGTGCTATTGGCACGTGAAAGTAAAAGTTGGAGGATTTCTTCACAGATGGGATGACCAGGAAGTGTACGATTTAAAACAGGCCAGTTTCCGCTGCATCCACACATATAGAAGACAGCATTCTTTGGAAAATGTGGGGATCATTGTTTCAATACAATTCATACTCTGAAGTTATACTGAATGATTTACAAAGACATCCACTTAATATAAACTCAGGGAACGGGCTGGAGCTTCACTTCAATGAACTGATTCAATTATTGTAGTCAATTGTGATTCATATTAGATATTGCTCCCAAGTTTCTTGTGTGACTTTGATTGCATCAGATTGTTAATAACTGATACACTTACCAGGTGACATTATTTGTCCATTGTCATTGCAGGAGCAGGTTGTTGTTGCTGTGGAGGTGGGAGTCATTGTTACTGTTGTAGACTCGGATGTGCTGGGCGTAGTGGTGGGTGCTGTGGTGGTTTCACATTTTCCCGTATAATTCAAAATTTCACAACTCTCAGTACAAAGTGTGAAAATACAGAAGCCTGATTTCCCTGCAGATCTCACGATAGCCTGCCCTGTAAGCAAACGCAATGGAAATGAGGATTTAGGCATCTAAGAGCAATTCTTCATTCAGAAATTATAGATGTAGACAACTGTGTCTCATATATTGACATTTAAGCAATAATAACAATGCTCTATGGTTAATATTTAAGAATGTTAGGCCTCAAGGAAGTTGTGTTGGGCATGGAAATTACTACTGTGTAGGTTTTCGTGTTGACCTCTCGGGACGAATACATACTAAATAAGTTCGTTCGACTTCGGATGAATAATCACTAAGTTGTTTATTAACTGGAACTGACGAAATACAATAGGTAAGCTGGCTTTACACAGGAGCAATGCGAGGTAGGTCTTACTCTGACGGGGACTCCACGAGGACTGAGTCCATAGTCCTCGGGAGAGCGTGATGACGTCATCACGCTTAGTCGCGTTTTCCCGCTCTTTGGGTGTCATGTGATCGCGTCCTGACGTTAGCGCGTTGGCCTGCGCTTGGGGCAGTCATGTGACCGGCGCCGATACGTCGGCGCGTTCACCCGGTGTGGAAGCTGGCCGTTGAGGCTGCAGTCGCAACCGCGGGAGCAGGAGCTGGAGGCCGAGCTGAGCCGGCGCTTGCCGCGGGGGATCGCGTCGCTCATGTTTGCCGGCCGATGCGGCCGAAGTCGCGGTAGGCCGGGCTGTGCCGGCGGCCGTCATGGGAGGCCGAGTCGGGCCGGCAGCCACCGCGCGTACGTCACGTAATGCGTGACGTGACGTCAGCGCTACGGCGCGTCTTAAAGGGGCAACGGCCCCCACCGGTAAGTTAAAGGGGCAACGACCCAAACAGGTAAGTAATATACATACAGTTAGGTAAAAGTGAATTATATACATTAAATGTGCAAGGGACACCCGGTGGAACTGCCACAACTGACGATATTAGCAGCTAAACGTTTCATCATCTTATATAACATTCTTTAATCTGCTATTTCAATGCTGCTGTTAATTTGTTTGATTGGGTTTGTGCTTGCTTTAGAAATGCAGACAGAACAATGTCCAAAGTGGTCAATAAGTATTCGCCCACTTGTATTATCAGCAATGATAGGAGACCATGCAATGTTCCTTTTGAGTTGTGTGCCTCAGATGTCCTCACCAGGCAAGTTTCTAATCTGACCTGTGATGATAAGGGCCCTCTTCAAATTGCACACAATACTGTGGTTGCCATTAAAATCACCAGAACAACACTTGGATGCATCTTAAACACGGCTTGAAAATGTGAGATATCAACACAACACAGAAGGTGACTGACAGACCTGGTAAAAGGGTGAGGTACAGAGGGTCCAAGAAAACAAAACATAAAAATGAGCAAAACAGGGGGAGACTGAAACTGCTGTCATCCTTCTACAGCCAATAACAGTTTTCTGCCCAGAGGAACACATGGAGATGTTGGATGTCTCAACAAACCACAGATATTTCTGTGAGTGAATGAAGCGGATGAAAGGGCTGAAAATTCTCAGTGGTGGTAAAGTTGTCTAATTCATAGAATCTATTTTGAACAGGTGATGATTTTTTTGCTGGAATTGCCAAGTACAGGCACCTACATTGGAGTCTGCGCAATGTCTCTCCATTAACAGTAGATTATCTTCCTGATGTTCAATGAGACACAGGGCAAAAAGCAGTGGTCAAAACTTAGGTGTAAACCTTCAGCATTTTGTGCTATTGGCACGTGAAAGTAAAAGCTGGAGGATTTCTTCACAGATGGGAAGAGCAGGAAGTGTACGATTTAAAACAGGCCAGTTTCCGCTGCTCCCAAACATATAGAAGACAGCACTCTTTGGAAAATGTGGGGATCATTGTTTCAATACAATTCATATTCTGAAGTTATACTGAATGATTTACAAAGACATCCACTTAATATAAACTCAGGGAACGGGCTGGAGCTTCACTTCAATGAACTGATTCAATTATTGTAGTCAATTTTGATTCATATTAGATATTGCTCCCAAGTTTCTTGTGTGACGTTGATTGCATCAGATTGTTAATAACTGATACACTTACGAGGTGACATTATTTGTCCATTGTCATTGCAGGAGCAGGTTGTTGTTGCTGTGGAGGTGGGAGTCATTGTTACTGTTGTAGATTCGGATGTGCTGTGCGTAGTTGTGGGTGCTGTGGTGGTTTCACATTTTCCCGTATAATTCAAAATTACACAACTCTCAGTACAAAGTGTGAAAATACAGAAGCCTGATTTCCCTGCAGATCTCACGATAGCCTGCCCTGTAAGCAAACGCAGTGGAAATGAGCATTTAGGCATCTAATAGCAATTCTTCATTCAGAAATTATAGATGTAGACAACTGTGTCTCATATATTGACATTTAAGCAATAAGAACAAGGCTCTATGGCTAATATTTAAGAATGTTACACCTCAAGGAAGTTGTGTTGGGCATGGAAATTACTACTGAGGATATTAGCAGCTAAACGTTTCACCATCTCATATAACACTCCCGAGGATGAGTTGCTACCGCGCCTGCGCAGGGCCTCGCATTCTGGGTCGGCCCGGGCAACCGCGAGAGTCCGGGTCACCGACGGAAATCTAAGATGGTGTCAAGATGGCGGCCGTGACAGTCCGGTGCTGAGATGGCTCTCCCTGCTTCGGGCGGCCAGCTCTCGCCGCTCGCTCCCGCAACCGGAGCGAGGTGCTCGGTGAGTCGGGCAGAGGCAGCGCAGCGCGGTGAGCAGCAGCAGCAGCCAAGCCGACCCGCTGGAGCACATCGGCCGGCAGCTCCTCGGCGGGAAGGAATTCCGACTGGGAGGAGGGGAGCCAAGCATGGCGGCCAGAGGCCGACCCGCGAAGAGAGAGAAGTAGGCCCCGGGCCGTGGAGCCGGCGACAGTGAAGAGGAGGCCGAATTGGAGCATTCGCATCCCGACGATGTGTTCGGCGAGTCGGGCAGAGGAGCGCAGCGCAACGAGCAGCAGCAGCAGACTCACGACACGCTGCAGCACGTCGGCCGGCAGCTCCATTTCGGGTAACTCGCAGCCCGGATGGGAGGAGGGGAGCGGGGCATGGTGGCCAGAGCGGGAGAAGCAGGCCACCACACGTGTAGCCGGCAACAGTGAGGAGGAGACCGCAGTGAAGAGGAGGACGGAGAGGCTGAGGGACATCGTGCTCCCACTGCCACGGGAAGCCATTGCATTGACTCTGAACGCGGTGCTGTATGTATAGCTGACGCGTCCCTACGGGGAACAAGCATTCCATTGTACTTGTTACATATGGCAAATAAATCTAAATCTAATCCAATCTAATCTAATCTAATCTAATCTAAATCTGCTATTTTAATGCTGCTGTTAATTTGTTTGATTGGGTTTGTGCTTGCTTTAGAAATGCCAAAAGAACAATGTCCGATGAGGTCAATAAGTATTCGCCCACTTGTATTATCAGCAATGATATGAGACCATGCAATGTTCCTTTTGAGTTGTGTGCCTCAGATGTCCTCACCAGGCAAGTTTCTAATCTGACCTGTGATGATAAGGGCCCTCTTCAAATTGCACACAATAGTGTGTATTGCCATTAAAATCACCAGAACAAACACTTGGATGCATCTTAAACACGGCTTGAAAATGTGAGATATCAACACAACACAGAAGGTGACTGACAGACCTGGTAAAAGGGTGAGGTACAGAGGGTCCAAGAAAACAAAACATAAAAATGAGCAAAACAGGGGGAGACTGAAACTGCTGTCATCCTTCTACAGCCAATAACAGTTTTCTGCCCAGAGGAACACATGGAGATGTTGGATGTGGCAACAAACCACAGATATTTGTGTGAGTGAATGAAGCAGATGAAAGGGCTGAAAATTCTCAGTGTTTGCAAAGTTGTCTAATTCATAGAATCTATTTTGAACAGGTGATAATTTTTTTGCTGGAATTGCCAAGTACAGGCACTTACATTATATATTGGAGTCTGCGCGATATCTCTCCATTAACATTAGATTATCTTCCTGATGTTCAATGAGACACAGGGCAAAAAGCAGTGGTCAAAACTTAGGTGTAAACCTTCAGCATTTTGTGCTATTGGCACGTGAAAGTAAAAGTTGGAGGATTTCTTCACAGATGGGATGACCAGGAAGTGTACGATTTAAAACAGGCCAGTTTCCGCTGCATCCACACATATAGAAGACAGCATTCTTTGGAAAATGTGGGGATCATTGTTTCAATACAATTCATACTCTGAAGTTATACTGAATGATTTACAAAGACATCCACTTAATATAAACTCAGGGAACGGGCTGGAGCTTCACTTCAATGAACTGATTCAATTATTGTAGTCAATTGTGATTCATATTAGATATTGCTCCCAAGTTTCTTGTGTGACTTTGATTCCATCAGATTGTTAATAACTGATACACTTACCAGGTGACATTATTTGTCCATTGTCATTGCAGGAGCAGGTTGTTGTTGCTGTGGAGGTGGGAGTCATTGTTACTGTTGTAGACTCGGATGTGCTGGGCGTAGTGGTGGGTGCTGTGGTGGTTTCACATTTTCCCGTATAATTCAAAATTACACAACTCTCAGTACAAAGTGTGAAAATACAGAAGCCTGATTTCCCTGCAGATCTCACGATAGCCTGCCCTGTAAGCAAATGCAATGGAAATGAGAATTTAGGCATCTAAGAGCAATTCTTCATTCAGAAATTGTAGATGTAGACAACTGTGTCTCATATATTGACATTTAAGCAATAAGAACAATGCTCTATGGTTAATATTTAAGAATGTTACGCCTCAAGGAAGTTGTGTTGGGCATGGAAATTACTACTGTGTAGGTTTTCGTGTTGACCCCTCGGGACGAATACCTACTAAATAAGTTAGTTCGACTTCGGATGAATAATCACTAAGTTGTTTATTAACTGGAACTGACGAAATACAATAGGTAAGCTGGCTTTACACAGGAGCAATGCAAGGTAGGTCTTACTCTGACGGGGACTCCACGAGGACTGAGTCCATAGTCCTCGGGAGAGCGTGATGACGTCATCACGCTTAGTCACGTTTTCCCGCTCTTTGGGTGTCATGTGATCGCGTCCTGACGTTAGCGCGTTGGCCTGCGCTTGGGGCAGTCATGTGACCGGCGCCGATACGTCGGCGCGTTCACCCGGTGTGGAAGCTGGCCGTTGAGGCTGCAGTCGCGACCGCGGGAGCAGGAGCTGGAGGCCGAGCTGAGCCGGCGCTTGCCGCGGGGGATCGCGTCGCTCATGTTTGCCGGCCGATGCGGCCGAAGTCGCGGTAGGCCGGGCTGTGCCGGCGGCCGTCATGGGAGGCCGAGTCGGGCCGGCAGCCACCGCGCGTACGTCACGTAATGCGTGACGTGACGTCAGCGCTACGGCGCGTCTTAAAGGGGCAACGGCCCCCACCGGTAAGTTAAAGGGGCAACGACCCAAACAGGTAAGTAATATACAGACAGTTAGGTTAAAGTGAATTATATACATTAAATGTGCAAGGGACACCCGGTGGAACTGCCACAACTGACGATATTAGCAGCTAAACGTTTCATCATCTTATATAACATTCTTTAATCTGCTATTTCAATGCTGCTGTTAATTTGTTTGATTGGGTTTGTGCTTGCTTTAGAAATGCAGACAGAACAATGTCCAAAGTGGTCAATAAGTATTCGCCCACTTGTATTATCAGCAATGATAGGAGACCATGCAATGTTCCTTTTGAGTTGTGTGCCTCAGATGTCCTCACCAGGCAAGTTTCTAATCTGACCTGTGATGATAAGGGCCCTCTTCAAATTGCACACAATAGTGTGTATTGCCATTAAAATCACCAGAACAAACACTTGGATGCATCTTAAACACGGCTTGAAAATGTGAGATATCAACACAACACAGAAGGTGACTGACAGACCTGGTAAAAGGGTGAGGTACGGAGGGTCCAAGAAAACAAAACATAAAAATGAGTAAAACAGGGGGAGACTGAAACTGCTGTCATCCTTCTACAGCCAATAACAGTTTTCTGCCCAGAGGAACACATGGAGATGTTGGATGTCGCAACAAACCACAGATATTTGTGTGAGTGAATGAAGCAGATGAAAGGGCTGAAAATTCTCAGTGTTTGCAAAGTTGTCTAATTCATAGAATCTATTTTGAACAGGTGATAATTTTTTTGCTGGAATTGCCAAGTACAGGCACCTATATTATATATTGGAGTCTGCGCGATATCTCTCCATTAACATTAGATTATCTTCCTGATGTTCAATGAGACACAGGGCAAAAAGCAGTGGTCAAAACTTAGGTGTAAACCTTCAGCATTTTGTGCTATTGGCACGTGAAAGTAAAAGCTGGAGGATTTCTTCACAGATGGGATGACCAGGAAGTGTACGATTTAAAACAGGCCAGTTTCCGCTGCATCCACACATATAGAAGACAGCATTCTTTGGAAAATGTGGGGATCATTGTTTCAATACAATTCATACTCTGAAGTTATACTGAATGATTTACAAAGACATCCACTTAATATAAACTCAGGGAACGGGCTGGAGCTTCACTTCAATGAACTGATTCAATTATTGTAGTCAATTGTGATTCATATTAGATATTGCTCTCAAGTTTCTTGTGTGACGTTGATTGCATCAGATTGTTAATAACTGATACACTTACCAGGTGACATTATTTGTCCATTGTCATTGCAGGAGCAGGTTGTTGTTGCTGTGGAGGTGGGAGTCATTGTTACTGTTGTAGACTCGGATGTGCTGGGCGTAGTGGTGGGTGCTGTGGTGGTTTCACATTTTCCCGTATAATTCAAAATTTCACAACTCTCAGTACATAGTGTGAAAATACAGAAGCCTGATTTCCCTGCAGATCTCACGATAGCCTGCCCTGTAAGCAAACGCAATGGAAATGAGAATTTAGGCATCTAAGAGCAATTCTTCATTCAGAAATTATAGATGTAGACAACTGTGTCTCATATATTGACATTTAAGCAATAAGAACAATGCTCTATGGTTAATATTTAAGAATGTTACGCCTCAAGGAAGTTGTGTTGGGCATGGAAATTACTACTGTGTAGGTTTTTGTGTTGACCTCTCGGGACGAATACCTACTAAATAAGTTAGTTCGACTTCGGATGAATAATCACTAAGTTGTTTATTAACTGGAACTGACGAAATACAATAGGTAAGCTGGCTTTACACAGGAGCAATGCGAGGTAGGTCTTACTCTGACGGGGACTCCACAAGGACTGAGTCCATAGTCCTCGGGAGAGCGTGATGACATCATCACGCTTAGTCGCGTTTTCCCGCTCTTTGGGTGTCATGTGATCGCGTCCTGACGTTAGCGCGTTGGTCTGCGCTTGGGGCAGTCATGTGACCGGCGCCGATACGTCGGCGCGTTCACCCGGTGTGGAAGCTGGCCGTTGAGGCTGCAGTCGCAACCGCGGGAGCAGGAGCTGGAGGCCGAGCTGAGCCGGCGCTTGCCGTGGGGTATCGCGTCGCTCATGTTTGCCGGCCGATGCGGCCGAAGTCGCGGTAGGCCGGGCTGTGCCGGCGGCCGTCATGGGAGGCCGAGTCGGGCCGGCAGCCACCGCGCGTACGTCACGTAATGCGTGACGTGACGTCAGCGCTACGGCGCGTCTTAAAGGGGCAACGGCCCCCACCGGTAAGTTAAAGGGGCAACGACCCAAACAGGTAAGTAATATACATACGGTTAGGTTAAAGTGAATTATACACATTAAATGTGCAAGGGACACCCGGTGGAACTGCCACAACTGACGATATTAGCAGCTAAACGTTTCATCATCTTATATAACATTCTTTAATCTGCTATTTCAATGCTGCTGTTAATTTGTTTGATTGGGTTTGTGCTTGCTTTAGAAATGCAGACAGTGTCCAAAGTGGTCAATAAGTATTCACCCGCTTGTATTGTCAGCAATGATATGAGATCATGCAATGTTCCTTTTGAGTTGTGTGCCTCAGATGTCCTCACCAGGCAAGTTTCTAATCTGTCCTGTGATGATAAGGGCCCTCTTCAAATTGCACACAATAGTGTGTATTGCCATTAAAATCACCAGAACAAACACTTGGATGCATCTTAAACACGGCTTGAAAATGTGAGATATCAACACAACACAGAAGGTGACTGACAGACCTGGTAAAAGGGTGAGGTACAGAGGGTCCAAGAAAACAAAACATAAAAATGAGCAAAACAGGGGGAGACTGAAACTGCTGTCATCCTTCTACAGCCAATAACAGTTTTCTGCCCAGAGGAACACATGGAGATGTTGGATGTCGCAACAAACCACAGATATTTCTGTGAGTGAATGAAGCAGATGAAAGGGCTGAAAATTCTCAGTGGTGGTAAAGTTGTCTAATTCATAGAATCTATTTTGAACAGGTGATAATTTTTTTGCTGGAATTGCCAAGTACAGGCACCTACATTATATATTGGAGTCTGCGCAATGTCTCTCCATTAACATTAGATTATCTTCCTGATGTTCAATGAGACACAGGGCAAAAAGCAGTGGTCAAAACTTAGGTGTAAACCTTCAGCATTTTGTGCTATTGGCACGTGAAAGTAAAAGCTGGAGGATTTCTTCACAGATGGGAAGACCAGGAAGTGTACGATTTAAAACAGGCCAGTTTCCGCTGCTCCCAAACATATAGAAGACAGCATTCTTTGGAAAATGTGGGGATCATTGTTTCAATACAATTCATACTCTGAAGTTATACTGAATGATTTACAAAGACATCCACTTAATATAAACTCAGGGAACGGGCTGGAGCTTCACTTCAATGAACTGATTCAATTATTGTAGTCAATTGTGATTCATATTAGATATTGCTCCCAAGTTTCTTGTGTGACGTTGATTGCATCAGATTGTTAATAACTGATACACTTACCAGGTGACATTATGTGTCCATTGTCATTGCAGGAGCAGGTTGTTGTTGCTGTGGAGGTGGGAGTCATTGTTACTGTTGTAGATTCGGATGTGCTGGGCGTAGTTGTGGGTGCTGTGGTGGTTTCACATTTTCCCGTATAATTCAAAATTACACAACTCTCAGTACAAAGTGTGAAAATACAGAAGCCTGATTTCCCTGCAGATCTCACGATAGCCTGCCCTGTAAGCAAACGCAGTGGAAATGAGCATTTAGGTATCTAATAGCAATTCTTCATTCAGAAATTATAGATGTAGACAACTGTGTCTCATATATTGACATTTAAGCAATAAGAACAAGGCTCTATGGCTAATATTTAAGAATGTTACAGCTCAAGGAAGTTGTGTTGGGCATGGAAATTACTACTGAGGATATTAGCAGCTAAACGTTTCATCATCTCATATAACACTCCCGAGGATGAGTTGCTACCGCGCCTGCGCAGGGCCTCGCATTCTGGGTCGGCCCGGGCAACCGCGAGAGTCCGGGTCACCGACGGAAATCTAAGATGGTGTCAAGATGGCGGCCGTGACAGTCCGGTGCTGAGATGGCTCTCCCTGCTTCGGGCGGCCAGCTCTCGCCGCTCGCTCCCGCAACCGGAGCGAGGTGCTCGGCGAGTCGGGCAGAGGCAGCGCAGCGCGGTGAGCAGCAGCAGCAGCCAAGCCGACCCGCTGGAGCACATCGGCCGGCAGCTCCTCGGCGGGAAGGAATTCCGACTGGGAGGAGGGGAGCCGAGCATGGCGGCCAGAGGCCGACCCGCGAAGAGAGAGAAGTAGGCCCCGGGCCGTGGAGCCGGCGACAGTGAAGAGGAGGCCGAATTGGAGCATTCGCATCCCGACGATGTGTTCGGCGAGTCGGGCGGAGGAGCGCAGCGCAACGAGCAGCAGCAGCAGACTCACGACACGCTGCAGCACGTCGGCCGGCAGCTCCATTTCGGGTAACTCACAGTCCGGATGGGAGGAGGGGAGCCGGGCATGGTGGCCAGAGCGGGAGAAGCAGGCCACCACACGTGTAGCCGGCAACAGTGAGGAGGAGACCGCGGTGAAGAGCAGGACGGAGAGGCTGAGGGACACCGTGCTCCCACTGCCACGGGAAGCCATTGCATTGACTCTGAACGCGGTGCTGTATGTATAGCTGACGCGTCCCTACGGGGAACAAGCATTCCATTGTACTTGTTACATATGGCAAATAAATCTAAATCTAATCTAATCTAATCTAATCTAATCTAATCTAAATCTGCTATTTTAATGCTGCTGTTAATTCATTGATTGGGTTTGTGCTTGCTTTAGAAATGCAGACAGAACAATGTCCGAAGAGGTCAATAAGTATTCGCCCGCTTGTATTGTCAGCAATGATATGAGACCATGCAATGTTCCTTTTGGGTTGTGTGCCTCAGATGTCCTCACCAGGCAAGTTTCTAATCTGACCTGTGATGATAAGGGGCCTCTTCAAATTGCACACTATACTGTGGATTGCCGTTAAAATCACCAGAACAACACTTGGATGCATCTTAAACACGGCTTGAAAATGTGAGATGTCAACACAACACAGAAGGTGACTGACAGACCTGTTAAAAGGGTGAGGTACGGAGGGTCCATCAAAACAAAACACAAAAATGAGTAAAACAGGGGGAGACTGAAACTGCTGTCATCCTTCTACAGCCAATAACAGTTTTCTGCCCAGAGGAACACACGGAGATGTTGGGTGTCGCAACAAACCACAGATATTTGTGTGAGTGAATGAAGCAGGTGAAAGGGCTGAAAATTCTCAGTGTTTGCAAAGTTGTCTAATTCATAGAATCTATTTTGAACAGGTGATAATTTTTTTGCTGGTATTGCCAAGTACAGGCACTTACATTATATATTGGAGTCTGCGTGATGTCTCTCCATTAACATTAGATTATCTTCCTGATGTTCAATGAGACACAGGGCAAAAAGCAGTGGTCAAAACTTAGGTGTAAACCTTCAGCATTTTGTGCTATTGGCACGTGAAAGTAAAAGTTGGAGGATTTCTTCACAGATGGGATGACCAGGAAGTGTACGATTTATAACAGGCCAGTTTCCGCTGCATCCACACATATAGAAGACAGCATTCTTTGGAAAATGTGGGGATCATTGTTTCAATACAATTCATACTCTGAAGTTATACTGAATGATTTACAAAGACATCCACTTAATAAAAACTCAGGGAACGGGCTGGAGCTTCACTTCAATGAACTGATTCAATTATTGTAGTCAATTGTGATTCATATTAGATATTGCTCCCAAGTTTCTTGTGTGACTGTGATTGCATCAGATTGTTAATAACTGATACACTTACGAGGTGACATTATTTGTCCATTGTCATTGCAGGAGCAGGTTGTTGTTGCTGTGGAGGTGGGAGTCATTGTTACTGTTGTAGACTCGGATGTGCTGGGCGTAGTGGTGGGTGCTGTGGTGGTTTCACATTTTCCCGTATAATTCAAAATTACACAACTCTCAGTACAAAGTGTGAAATTACAGAAGCCTGATTTCCCTGCAGATCTCACGATTGCCTGCCCTGTAAGCAAACGCAGTGGAAATGAGCATTTAGGCATCTAATAGCAATTCTTCATTCAGAAATTATAGATGTAGACAACTGTGTCTCATATATTGACATTTAAGCAATAAGAACAAGGCTTTATGGCTAATATTTAAGAATGTTACACCTCAAGGAAGTTGTGTTGGGCATGGAAATTACTACTGAGGATATTAGCAGCTAAACGTTTCATCATCTCATATGACACTCCCGAGGATGAGTTGCTACCGCGCCTGCGCAGGGCCTCGCATTCTGGGTCGGCCCGGGCAACCGCGAGAGTCCGGGTCACCGACGGAAATCTAAGATGGTGTCAAGATGGCGGCCGTGACAGTCCGGTGCTGAGATGGCTCTCCCTGCTTCGGGCGGCCAGCTCTCGCCGCTCGCTCCCGCAACCGGAGCGAGGTGCTCGGCGAGTCGGGCAGAGGCAGCGCAGCGCGGTGAGCAGCAGCAGCAGCCAAGCCGACCCGCTGGAGCACATCGGCCGGCAGCTCCTCGGCGGGAAGGAATTCCGACTGGGAGGAGGGGAGCCGAGCATGGTGGCCAGAGGCTGACCCGCGAAGAGAGAGAAGTAGGCCCCGGGCCGTGGAGCCGGCGACAGTGAAGAGGAGGCCGAATTGGAGCATTCGCATCCCGACGATGTGTTCGGCGAGTCGGGCGGAGGAGCGCAGCGCAACGAGCAGCAGCAGCAGACTCACGACACGCTGCAGCACGTCGGCCGGCAGCTCCATTTCGGGTAACTCACAGTCCGGATGGGAGGAGGGGAGCCGGGCATGGTGGCCAGAGCGGGAGAAGCAGGCCACCACACGTGTAGCCGGCAACAGTGAGGAGGAGACCGCGGTGAAGAGGAGGACGGAGAGGCTGAGGGACATCGTGCTCCCACTGCCACGGGAAGCCATTGCATTGACTCTGAACGCGGTGCTGTATGTATAGCTGACGCGTCCCTACGGGGAACAAGCATTCCATTGTACTTGTTACATATGGCAAATAAATCTAAATCTAATCTAATCTAATCTAATCTAATCTAATCTAACTCTGCTATTTTAATGCTGCTGTTAATTCATTGATTGGGTTTGTGCTTGCTTTAGAAATGCAGACAGAACAATGTCCGATGAGGTCAATAAGTATTCACCCGCTTGTATTGTCAGCAATGATATGAGACCATGCAATGTTCCTTTTGGGTTGTGTGCCTCAGATGTCCTCACCAGGCAAGTTCCTAATCTGACCTGTGATGATAAGGGCCCTCTTCAAATTGCACACTATACTGTGGATTGCCGTTAAAATCACCAGAACAACACTTGGATGCATCTTAAACACGGCTTGAAAATGTGAGATATCAACACAACACAGAAGGTGACTGACAGACCTGGTAAAAGGGTGAGGTACGGAGGGTCCATCAAAACAAAACACAAAAATGAGCAAAACAGGGGGAGACTGAAACTGCTGTCATCCTTCTACAGCCAATAACAGTTTTCTGCCCAGAGGAACACATGGAGATGTTGGATGTCGCAACAAACCACAGATATTTGTGTGAGTGAATGAAGCAGGTGAAAGGGCTGAAAATTCTCAGTGTTTGCAAAGTTGTCTAATTCATAGAATCTATTTTGAACAGGTGATAATTTTTTTGCTGGAATTGCCAAGTACAGGCACTTACATTATATATTGGAGTCTGCGCGATATCTCTCCATTAACATTAGATTATCTTCCTGATGTTCAATGAGACACAGGGCAAAAAGCAGTGGTCAAAACTTAGGTGTAAACCTTCAGCATTTTGTGCTATTGGCACGTGAAAGTAAAAGCTGGAGGATTTCTTCACAGATGGGATGACCAGGAAGTGTACGATTTAAAACAGGCCAGTTTCCGCTGCATCCACACATATAGAAGACAGCATTCTTTGGAAAATGTGGGGATCATTGTTTCAATACAATTCATACTCTGAAGTTATACTGAATGATTTACAAAGACATCCACTTAATATAAACTCAGGGAACGGGCTGGAGCTTCACTTCAATGAACTGGTTCAATTATTGTAGTCAATTGTGATTCATATTAGATATTGCTCCCAAGTTTCTTGTGTGACTTTGATTGCATCAGATTGTTAATAACTGATACACTTACCAGGTGACATTATTTCTCCATTGTCATTGCAGGAGCAGGTTGTTGTTGCTGTGGAGGTGGGAGTCATTGTTACTGTTGTAGACTCGGATGTGCTGGGCGTAGTGGTGGGTGCTGTGGTGGTTTCACATTTTCCCGTATAATTCAAAATTTCACAACTCTCAGTACATAGTGTGAAATTACACAAGCCTGATTTCCCTGCAGATCTCACGATAGCCTGCCCTGTAAGCAAACGCAATGGAAATGAGGATTTAGGCATCTAAGAGCAATTCTTCATTCAGAAATTATAGATGTAGACAACTGTGTCTCATATATTGAGATTTAAGCAATAATAACAATGCTCTATGGTTAATATTTAAGAATGTTACGCCTCAAGGAAGTTGTGTTGGGCATGGAAATTACTACTGTGTAGGTTTTCGTGTTGACCTCTCGGGACGAATACCTACTAAATAAGTTAGTTCGACTTCGGATGAATAATCACTAAGTTGTTTATTAACTGGAACTGACGAAATACAATAGGTAAGCTGGCTTTACACAGGAGCAATGCGAGGTAGGTCTTACTCTGACGGGGACTCCACGAGGACTGAGTCCATAGTCCTCGGGAGAGCGTGATGACGTCATCACGCTTAGTCGCGTTTTCCCGCTCTTTGGGTGTCATGTGATCGCGTCCTGACGTTAGCGCGTTGGCCTGCGCTTGGGGCAGTCATGTGACCGGCGCCGATACGTCGGCGCGTTCACCCGGTGTGGAAGCTGGCCGTTGAGGCTGCAGTCGCGACCGCGGGAGCAGGAGCTGGAGGCCGAGCTGAGCCGGCGCTTGCCGCGGGGGATCGCGTCGCTCATGTTTGCCGGCCGATGCGGCCGAAGTCGCGGTAGGCCGGGCTGTGCCGGCGGCCGTCATGGGAGGCCGAGTCGGGCCGGCAGCCACCGCGCGTACGTCACGTAATGCGTGACGTGACGTCAGCGCTACGGCGCGTCTTAAAGGGGCAACGGCCCCCACCGGTAAGTTAAAGGGGCAACGACCCAAACAGGTAAGTAATATACATACAGTTAGGTTAAAGTGAATTATATACATTAAATGTGCAAGGGACACCCGGTGGAACTGCCACAACTGACGATATTAGCAGCTAAACGTTTCATCATCTTATATAACATTCTTTAATCTGCTATTTCAATGCTGCTGTTAATTTGTTTGATTGGGTTTGTGCTTGCTTTAGAAATGCAGACAGAACAATGTCCAAAGTGGTCAATAAGTATTCGCCCACTTGTATTATCAGCAATGATAGGAGACCATGCAATGTTCCTTTTGAGTTGTGTGCCTCAGATGTCCTCACCAGGCAAGTTTCTAATCTGACCTGTGATGATAAGGGCCCTCTTCAAATTGCACACAATAGTGTGTATTGCCATTAAAATCACCAGAACAAACAGTTGGATGCATCTTAAACACGGCTTGAAAATGTGAGATATCAACACAACACAGAAGGTGACTGACAGACCTGGTAAAAGGGTGAGGTACGGAGGGTCCAAGAAAACAAAACATAAAAATGAGCAAAACAGGGGGAGACTGAAACTGCTGTCATCCTTCTACAGCCAATAACAGTTTTCTGCCCAGAGGAACACATGGAGATAGCAAAATACTGCAGATGTTGGAAATCCGAAATAACAACAGAAAATGCTGGAAAAACTCATGGAGATGTTGGATGTTGGATGTTGCAACAAACCACAGATATTTGTGTGAGTGAATGAAGCAGATGAAAGGGCTGAAAATTCTCAGTGGTGGTAAAGTTGTCTAATTCATAGAATCTATTTTGAACAGGTGATAATTTTTTTGCTGGAATTGCCAACTACAGGCACCTACATTATATATTGGAGTCTGCACTCTGCGCGATGTCTCTCCATTAACAGTAGATTATCTTCCTGATGTTCAATGAGACACAGGGCAAAAAGCAGAGCTCAAAACTTAGGTGTGAACCTTCAGCATTTTGTGCTATTGGCACGTGAAAGTAAAAGCTGGAGGATTTCTTCACAGATGGGAAGAGCAGGAAGTGTATGATTTAAAACAGGCCAGTTTCAGCTGCATCCAAACATATAGGGCTAGAAATTCGGTATCGCCCCTGTGATGAAATATTTCCATTCATCACTGCCTGTGACTTAGATCGGTTTCAGTGTCATTTCCCTTCCCCCAGACCTCATTGTATTGTGTACTGGAATGTGCTGTGTTGTATACTGGAATGTGCTGGAATGTGCTGTGTGTAGGGCTCCGCCCATACCTGGCCCCGTTTGTAAGCTAGCTTCAGTCTAGCCCCAGTCTCCAGAAGGATGACATCTCTCTCGCTTACGTGTTTCGTTCTAAGTTAATAAAAGCCTTGTTTTGTTCTGCTACCTTCGAGCCTCGGAATTATTGAGGCACATCAATTTTATTAACTTATTTTTCAACACTATGGATCAACTCCTGAAACCCGAACGTTTGGATTTGGATCAACATGCTCCGGACGCATCAGCACACTTTGGACACTGGTTTGAGTGTATGGAATTCTTCCTGGACAATTCCGCAGCCGTCAAAGACGCTACGGACGCTGCAAGGATGAGACTCGGAATTCTGCGGAATTGGGTAAGCCACCGGGTTTACCCCCTCATCCAAGACGCCGAGACGTACCTGGCCGCCTGCGACATCTTAAAGGCGCATTACCAGCAGCCTACGAATGAGGTGTATGCTAGGCACCTGCTCGCCACCCGCGCACAGCGACCTGGGGAATCGGTGGAGGAGTTCCTAAGCACCCTGAAAATGCTTGGCAAAGACTGCAAGTGCCGAGATGTAAACGCCGCAGTGTACACTGACGAGCTTGTTCGCGATGCCTTCATCACAGGCCTCAGCTCCACTTACATCCGGCAAAGACTGCTGGAAAAAACGGGGTTGGACCTGAAACAGGCTGCGGACACCGCGCGATCCCTGGATGTGGCCCAGAGAAACTTGGACGCCTACTCTTCAGCCCGCGCCGTCCACGCCGCCACGTGTGCACCGAGGGCGCCGCCATCTTGGAAGGCATCTTCCCCGCCCGACAGCCCGACACTGGCTGGGCCCCGCTCTCCCCCCAGAAGCCCTACGACAGCCGCGACGCGTCAGGGACCCAACTGCTACTTCTGCGGGCAGCCAAAGCACACCAGAAACCTGTGCCCGGCGAAAGGCACCACCTGCTTTAAGTGCGGTAAGAAGGGGCACTTCGGGAAGGTGTGCAGAGGGAACCCCGCCGGAAAACCAACCACCGGAAAACCCGCCACCGCCACGTGTGCGCCATGGGAGCGGCCATCTTGGACGCCATCTTGCCCGACCTCGTGGGGTCCGCCATCTTGTGAGCAGACAGCGTGGACGCCATCTTGTATCGATCAGGGCCCTACAGTGGCATCGGTCACAGTGGACCAGACCAGGCCGCACCCGCTATCCAGATCAATGGTGGACATCGAGGTAAATGGGTGCCGGGTTAAATGCTTAATTGACAGTGGAAGCACGGAGAGCTTTATCCACCCAGAACTGGCACAACAACTCTCCCTAAAGGTGGTCCCTACTCAGGGTACCATCTCTATGGCTGACAAAACCCAGACATCGACCATTCTGGGTTACTGCACGGTACAATTGTGCGTTAACGGAACTGTATATGATAATTTTAAAGTATTAATCATGAAGAACCTATGTGCGAGTGTGATCTTGGGCCTGGATTTCCAGTGCAACCACCAAAGCATCACGCTCAAGTACAGTGGGTCCCAGCCGCCCCTCACAGTGTGCGGTCTGGCTACCCTGAAGGTAAAGCCGCCTTCGCTATTCGCGAACCTTACCCTTAACTGCCGGCCAATAGCGACCAAAAGCAGGAGGTACAGCTGGGAGGACAGGCGATTTATCGCGACCGAGGTAGACAGGCTCCTGAAAGAGCGCATTATTGAACGCAGCAACAGCCCGTGGCGCGCCCAAGTGGTAGTGGTAAGGGGTAGCGAGAAGAAACGGATGGTGATCGACTATAGTCAAACGATCAACAGGTACACCCTACTAGACGCCTACCCGCTACCCCGCATATCAGAAATGGTGAACCAAATCGGCCAATACCGGGTGTTCTCCACCATCGACCTCAAGTCAGCGTACCACCAGCTCCCTATCAGACCAGAGGACCGCCCGTACACCGCCTTCGAGGCGAACGGACGCCTCTACCAATTCCTCAGAGTCCCCTTTGAGGTGACGAATGGGGTCTCGGTCTTCCAGAGGGAGATGGACCGCATGGTCGATGACCACCACTTGCAGGCAACCTTCCCCTACCTCGACAACGTCACCATCTGCGGCCACAATCAGCAGGATCACGACTCGAACCTCGAGAGGTTCCTAGAAACCGCACAAAAACTCAACCTCACCTACAACGAGGACAAGTGCGTTTACAACACCACGCGCCTCTGCATACTAGGCAGCGTGGTGGAGAATGGGGAAATCGGACCAGACCCCGACCGATTGCGCCCCCTACGGGAGCTGCTCCTGCCCAACACTCCCAAAGCCCTGAAAAGGTGCCTGGGGTTATTTTCTTATTATTCCCAATGGGTCCCCGACTACTCCGACAAAGCCCGCCCCCTCTTGAAAGCATCCTCTTTCCCGCTCTCTGCTGAGGCCCACGCCGCCTTCAAAAGCATTAAGCAGGATATTGAGCGGGCCACGCTACAGGCAGTGGACGAGAACACTCCATTTCAAGTGGAAAGTGATGCGTCTGACTTCGCCTTGGCGGCCACCCTCAACCAGGCGGGGCGGCCCGTAGCTTTCTTCTCGAGGACCCTCCAAGGGCCCGAGATCAGACACTCCTCCGTGGAAAAGGAGGCCCAAGCCATCGTGGAGGCAGTGCGCCACTGGCGCCACTACCTAGCCGGCAAACGCTTCACCCTACTTACCGACCAGCGGTCGGTAGCATTTATGTTCAATAATAAACAGAGGGGGAAGATTAAAAATGATAAGATTCTTAGGTGGCGGATCGAGCTCTCCACCTTCGAGTACGACATCATTTACCGGCCAGGGGCCCTCAACGAATCCCCTGACGCCCTCTCACGAGGGATGTGTGCCAGCGCCACCGGGGATCGGCTACAGACCCTCCACAACGACCTCTGCCACCCAGGGGTCACGCGGCTGTTCCACTTCATAAAGTCCCGTAACTTACCCTACTCGATTGAGGAAGTTCGGTCCCTGACCAGGAACTGCCGCACTTGCGCTGAGTGCAAGCCTCGGTTCTACCGCCCAGATAGAGTCCACTTAATCAAAGCTACACGGCCCTTTGAGCGGCTCAGCTTAGATTTCAAGGGCCCCCTCCCGTCCGTCGACCGCAATGTTTACTTCCTGAACATTGTGGACGAATACTCCCGGTTCCCATTCGCCTTCCCCTGCCCAGACATGACCAGCGCCACGGTCATTAAATGCCTCAACAGCCTGTTCTGCCTGTTCGGTATGCCAAGCTACATCCATACGGATAGGGGGGCGTCCTTCATGAGTGAAGAGCTACGCCAGTACATGCTGTCCAGGGGGATCGCCACGAGCCGTACCACCAGCTACAACCCCCGGGGTAATGGCCAAGTGGAGCGAGAGAACGGGACAGTATGGAAAGCAGTCACTCTAGCTCTAAGGACCAAGGGCCTCCCTATCTCCCGCTGGCAGGAAGTCCTCTCGGATGTGCTCCATTCGATACGGTCGCTATTGTGTACGGCCACTAATACCACGCCTCATGAACGAATGTTTGTCTTTCCCCGGAAATCCACCTCAGGCGTATCCATGCCGTCATGGCTCTCCACCCCAGGTCTGGTACTCGTGCGAAGGCATGTGAGGGGCCACAAGACGGACCCTCTCGTGGAGCCAGTACACCTACTCCACGCCAACCCCCAATACGCATATGTCCGGCACGCCGACGGAAGGGAGGACACCGTGTCCATAAAAGACGTCGCCCCAGCCGGCATCGACAACAACCACGGCAATAGCGGCAACGACGATCACAGCAACTCTTACCCACCCACTACTCTTTCATCACCCCCGGAAGAACACCGACCAACGGCACCCCCACCAACTACCCCTTCAACAACCCTGGCGGCACCCCCGGCAGAGACCCAGGAGGCTACCGGGGACACCCAGCCAACACCCGCGGCACCGCAACAGCCACGTCGGTCGCAGAGGACTATCAAACCCCCGAACAGACTAAATCTATAGAAGGGGTGAATGTGATGAAATATTTCCATTCATCACTGCCTGTGACTGAGATCGGTTTCAGTGTCATTTCCCTTCCCCCAGACCTCATTGTATTGTGTACTGGAATGTGCTGTATTGTATACTGGAATGTGCTGGAATGTGCTGTGTGTAGGGCTCCGCCCATACCTGGCCCCGTTTGTAAGCTAGCTTCAGTCTAGCCCCAGTCTCCAGAAGGACGACATCTCTCTCGCTTACGTGTTTCGTTCTAAGTTAATAAAAGCCTTGTTTTGTTCTGCTCCCTTCGAGTCTCGGAATTATTGAGGCACATCAGCCCCGTTTGGGGCGCTAGACCTGGCGCAGCGCAAAGTTTAGCGCCAGGCGCAACTTTGCACCACCTGGCGCCATATTGGGCCGCTGCACCCCTGATGGTGATTGCGGCGCTAAATCAGGCGCTGCACGCTACTCTTAAGGCACTAACTCGGCGGCGCAACCCAATATCGCGGCGGCGGCACGCAGCGCAGGTGCTGTCAATAATCACTGACCCCGAGACAAACTGGCGCCGGACAGCTCTTAAAGGGGCGGGTTCATTAGGATCACCAGACACAACACTTCCTGGCACGCCTTCAATTCGGTGCAGACTTTCCAGAGGCGCTGCAGGCTGTGCAGACATGCAAAGGGTGAGGCAGAGGGCTGTGCGCTTTGATGGAGTGGCCCTGGAGGCTTTGGTTGGCGTTGTGGAGCACTGCCGCCATACACTGTATCCTGAGGATGGCAGGAGGGTGCCACATGTGGAATACCGGCGCGCCTGGAGGGAGGTGGCCACCAGAGTGTCCTCCAGAAGCGTGGTCCCTAGGAGTGCGGTCCAATGCAGGAAGAAGTTCAACGACCTCACTCGGGTCGTCGGGGTGAGTGCCTTTTCCACGATTTTCTTCATCCCTCCATGTGCACCTGACTTTATGGCTAGAGGGTGGTCGAACTCCCAAAGGCCATCTGTCAGCCAGCACCCATGGCCCTTTCAGGAAACACACATGCACATGCTGCTCAGTGCATGATGTAAGGGCTATTCAACCATGGGGGGCAGGTGATGTGTGCTCAGTGCATGATGCAAGGGCTATTCAACCATGGGGGGCAGGTGATGTGTGCTCAGTGCATGATGTAATGGCTCTTCAACCATGGGGGGCAGGTGATGTGTGCTCAGTGCAGCATGTAAGGGCTATTCAACCATGGGGGGCAGGTGATGTGTGCTCAGTGCATGATGCAAGGGCTCTTCAACCATGGGGGGCAGGTGATGTGTGCTCAGTGCAGCATGTAAGGGCTATTCAACCATGGGGGGCAGGTGATGTGTGCTCAGTGCAGCATGTTTCAGCAATTCCCATCCTTTCTCTTGCAGGCGAAGCTGGCCCATAATCGGCGCCAGCAACTGCTCACCGGAGGAGGCCATCCGAACATCCAGACCCTAAGCGACCTGGAGGAGAGGGTCCACACGATCATGGGGACCCGGCTGACTGGACCTGTCGCCTCTGGAGATTCCGACCCCATAGTGGCCTACGAAGGTAAGGCTATCACCTTTTGGATCTCTCTCCTACCGCTTGTTCCCCCCACCAGCATAATCTCTGACTGTCGATCCACTACAGTACATTGCAGCACTCATGCCTCCCTCGTTGCCACCCTGTCCTCACGCTAAAGCCACTCCTGTACCTCCCTGCTTTCAGCTGCTGACTCATCCGGGGAGGAAGCGGGCCCTGAAGCTGCCACTATGGGTGACTCTGGAGGCGACGATCAGGAGGAAGCCGGACGATCGGATGAAGCCTCAGGTGAGCCAGCGCAGCGGCGGACTGGGGGCACACCTTCCCGGGAGGGGAGCGGGGGGGCCAGCTCGGACGAGGAGCCAGTTGCGGGCACCAGCGGGCTGCAGCAACGCAGGGGGAGTAGTGAAGCTCGGGGGCCGACTCCCCGGAGGGCGAGTCAGGCCACCAGTGTTGCTGCAGAGAGCGCAGAGGAGGTGCGTGCCCTCACGGAGATGAGCGCCCAGGCTGGCCAGAGGCACACTGAGCTCATGGCTGCAGTGTCCAGGTTCCCTGAAACGACTGAGACACTGGCGACCAGTGTCCAAGACATCAGCGCAACACAGGCCCGGAGTGCGCAGGACTTCGGGGCAGCCTTGGAAAGGTCTGTCCAGGGCTTCAGCGCAGCACTGGAAAGGACTGTCCAGGGCTTCGCTGAAGCACTAGGACCTGCCATCCAAGTGCTAAGTGCTGCCACGCAGTCACTCGCTGGTCTCCTACAGATGCACATGGAGGCCATGCGACCAGTGACTGCTGCCACCCTCGATGGCTCAGGCAGGATTACCCGGGGCCCTCACAGCACCGCAGCAGGCCAGCAATCTGTGCTCCAACAGATTGCTCCGGATGCTGAGGTGCAGCCCCGTGGGAGTGCCAGTGTGTTGGTGGAGCAGGGAGGTGCTGTCCTCTCTCAGGATGATAGCATTCCTGCTGCCACCACTGGCACTTCACCACTGCAGCTGCCAGCACCTGCAGGACAGACTGCCTCCACCCATCCACAGGTGGAGCAGTCAGCAGCTGGGCCCTCTAGGCCCAGAGGTCGTCCAGGCTGCACCTCAGGGGCATCTGTGCTCAGGGACAGTCAGCAGGTCTCCCCCAGCCTTGCTGCAGCCACTGGGGTACCCTTAAGGAGGAGCTCCAGGGCGGGAAGGGGACAGACCTCCAAAAGACCACGTTCCCCATCAGGGGGCAAGAACTGAAGGGTGCCCCTGAAGCCCCTGTCCAGGTGGAAGCAAGCCCAGGGGAATGTGTCTGGGGCATGAAAAGTTTTATTTCACCAGTCTCATGGGAGGGAGAGACGAATGTGTATGTGTGTGAGTTTGCTTTCTGTTCGTTTTGTTTAATAATGTTAGCAGGGAGCACCTTTTTTGTAATAAACACTTTATTCATTCAAAATGGCCATGCCTGCTATTTACATGCATCTTGCCCTTCAGAGGCTTGGGGGTATGAGGTCGCTTCCATTCCTGTTCAAGGATTGGCTACAAGCATTCCGTCAGAGGGGCCTAGAAGCGATTTGTGATCAGCCTCAAACACACGGCCCTTCCAGTTAGTACCTCCCTCCCATCCTCCTCCTCCTCCTCCTCTGCTGGGGCGGCAATGTCTGCTGGTATTGGCTGGGTACGTAGGATAGCGAGGTTATGGAGCACGCAGCAAACAACCACGAAGTGGGAGACTCGCTCAGGCGAGTACTGCAGTGCTCCTCCGGAATGGTCCAGAAAACGGAACCGCTGCTTCAGCACGCCGATTGTGTGCTCCACAATGTTCCTCGTGGCCTGATGGCTCGCATTGTAGCGTTCTTCAGCAGGGGTACTAGGCATCCGGAGCGGGGTCATCAGCCATGGGCACAGAGGATAGCCCTTGTCCCCAAGAAGCCAGCCTTCTGGGCGAGGCGGGGCCTCGAAAAGGTCTGCAACAGTAGCCTGGTGCAGGATGAAGGCGACGCGGCTGCTGCCTGGGTACTGCGCATTCACTGCGAGGATCAGCTGTCGGTGGTCACAGACCAGCTGGACATTCAAGGAATGGAACCCCTTGCGGTTGCGGAACTCCTCCGGATTGAATACAGGTGCCCGCAAAGCCACATGCGTGCAGTCAATGGCACCCTGCACCATGGGGAAGTCCGCGATTGCTGCGAAGCCCTCTGCGCGCTCCAGCTGCTTGTCTGGGGTCATTGGGAAGGAGATGTACTGGCGCCTCCTTGCATACAGGGCATCAGTCACTTGATGGATGCAGCAATGCACCGCAAACTGCGAGATGCTGGCTATGTCCCCAGATGCAGCCTGAAAAGAGCCGCTCGCGTAGAAGTTCAGGGCAACAGTCATCTTCACAGCCACCAACAGAGATGTCCTGCACCTTATCTGAGGCTGCAGATCTGTCCGAAGCAGGTGGCACAGCTCAGTCACCACCTCCTTTCTAAAGCGCAGCCTTCGGACACGCTGCTCCTCCGATATGTTCATGTAGGAAAACTGCTGTCGGAAAACCCTGGCAGCGTAAGGTCTGGTGTGGCGACGTCTGTTAGCCCTCCTCGGCCTGGCCATGGCTGCCCCCGTCTCCCTGCGTCTCAGTGCCCTTTGCAGATGATGCAGCAGCAGGACGTTCGCGTCCAATGCAGCCCCCATAATAAGTTCGCACAGGTAGTTTTCCCGTTGTAAATGCTCACCAACAGCAAGGCGATGGTCAGAAGGCTGAAGTTCCTCTGCCAGCGTGGGCCCGGTGGTCCAAAGGCTCTCTGTGTGCAGCTCAGCAACTGTTTGTAGCGCTCGAGGAAGTTGTGCTGCAGAAATGGCTGCCGCTTTTAAACCACACCAGTCCCCTTGAAATAACGCCCCTACAGCCTGAGAGTGACTTGGTAAGGTTCAAGGTAAGCTGTCACTGGTAGCGCCAGGCGCTACGGTGGGGGGCGCCATCGAATTTCCGGTCCAGGGCGCCCAAAAGGCGTTGCACACACAAATAACGTCATAATCTGCATGCACCCATGACCGGGCGCTAAGATTTAGCGCCGGCGCTAAATGCACGGTCAATATGGGGCAAGGCGCTAGGCACCCTGTGCCCACCCGGAAATTGGTTAGCGCCTCACTTTTCAGCCTCTTTAGGCGCTAATCGGTGGTGCTAACAACCGAATTTCTATATAGAAGACAGCACTCTTTGGAAAATGTGGGGATCATTGTTTCAATACAATTCATACTCTGAAGTTATACTGAATGATTTACAAAGACATCCACTTAATATAAACTCAGGGAACGGGCTGGAGCTTCACTTCAATGAACTGATTCAATTATTGTAGTCAATTGTGATTCATATTAGATATTGCTCCCAAGTTTCTTGTGTGACTTTGATTGCATCAGATTGTTAATAACTGATACACTTACCAGGTGACATTATTTGTCCATTGGCATTGCAGGAGCAGGTTGTTGTTGCTGTGGAGGTGGGAGTCATTGTTACTGTTGTAGACTCGGATGTGCTGGGCGTAGTGGTGGGTGCTGTGGTGGTTTCACATTTTCCCGTATAATTCAAAATTTCACAACTCTCAGTACATAGTGTGAAATTACACAAGCCTGATTTCCCTGCAGATCTCACGATAGCCTGCCCTGTAAGCAAACGCAATGGAAATGAGGATTTAGGCATCTAAGAGCAATTCGTCATTCAGAAATTATAGATGTAGACAACTGTGTCTCATATATTGACATTTAAACAAAGTGAAAAAGGCTCTATGGCTAATATTTAAGGGCCCAGTAATTCGGACCCCAACGCGTGAGTAAGCACCGTGTACTCACGCATGGGCCCAATGGAAGTGCCGGTTTTCAGCATGCACAGCGCATGCGCGGAAAACCGGCATTTCCTTTCCTCTGAACCAAGGGGTTCAGAGGTGGAACGCGTGCGCGCAGGAGTCTGCGCCTGCGCTGAAATTCCTTTTTTTTTAAAGCTTTGCCCGTGCGTGAAGGTCTCCAGTTTTTACGCGAGAAAAAAGCAGACGTAAGTACTTGGGGCTAGATTTTCAGTATAGACAGTTTTGGGGCGCTAACCTTAGCGCCCGCCCCAAAGTAGCGCCCCGTTGCTGGAAATTCAGTGGCTTCGCCCTAAGAGGTTGGTGGAGCGCTAAAAGAGGTGTTCCACTACTATCTTTAGGCGCTAAGCCGGCGGTGCAGAGCGCAACACCCGAGCTCGGGCGCAGCGCACGGCAGACACTCTGGTGCCAGTGAGCTCTTAAAGGGGAAGGGTGCATGTGTTTTTTTCAAAGGCAGAGTCTGGGGGGGAAAACAGGAGGAGGAGGAGGAGGAGGAGGAGGAGGAGGAGGAGGAGGGGGAGGAGGAGGAGGAGGAGGAGGAGGAGGTGGTGGTGGCCAGAAACATAAATACACCGTTCACAACAACACACTGGATCCTTCCACACACCACATGCAGACTGCCTTTTATAGTGCAGGAGGAGTGCCCTTTAATGTGCGCTCCCCAGGGTGTGTTGCGTTCCATTTTACAAACGCTCTGGACGCCAGCCGCACAATGGGGCGGTCCGACTGAAGTTTGGATTCGGGGCGGCCAAAGGGCGTTGCACGAGGATGTGACGTCATTTTCTGCGTGCGCATCCGGGCGGCCGCTAAACTTTGCGCCGGCGCTAACGGGCAACTTAATTTGGGGCGGGGCGCAAACTGCGCTGCGCCCGGGCGCTACACGCATAGCGCCCGAAAATCACTTCTCTTAAGGCGCTAACTGCTGGCGCAAGCAGCTGAAAATCTAGCCCTTAGTTTTAAAAGTTAAGTGGTCTATTAATTAAAGTTAGACATTTTTTTCCACACGTTTATTATTTTTAAAGACTTTACAGTAAGGTAAGTGTATTTTTAGACCTGATTTTTTTTTAAATTATTTTTTTCAAAAATTTGAATAATTGTTTTAATTAGTTTTTTACAGTTATTAATTGGTGGGATTTTTTTTAACTTTTATTTGAAGTTTAAGTACTGTTTTGGGCACCCGGAGTTTTCATGAGTTTGACAGTTCTTACTATCAAACTCATGAATGAACTTTTGCAACCTCCGATTGGTTGCCCAGTGCTCACGTGGTCCCAGCCGGCTCATCGAACTAACTACGCCACTGGATCACGCAAGCACAGCGCGCCGGGAGCTGATCCGGGCCACTGACAGGAAATCCACGCAGGGCCAGGCTTCAACTGTCGGCGCGCTATGTAAGTGTAGGTCGGGGGCTTGCACCCGCGGGAAGCCCCCGACACCAATTTCTGGGCCAAGAATGTTACACCTCAAGGAAGTTGTGTTGGGCATGGAAATTACTACTGACGATATTAGCAGCAAAACATTTCATCATCTCATATAACATTCTTAAATCTGCTATTTTAATGCTGCTGTTAATTTGTTTGATTGGGTTTGTGCTTGCTTTAGAAATGCAGACAGAACAATGTCCGATGAGGTCAATAAGTATTCACCCACTTGTATTGTCAGCAATGATATGAAACCATGCAATGTTCCTTTTGGGTTGTGTGCCTCAGATGTGCTCACCAGGCAAGTTTCTAATCTGACCTGTGATGATAAGGGCCCTCTTCAAATTGCACACAATAGTGTGTATTGCCATTAAAATCACCAGAACAACACTTGGATGCATCTTAAACATGGTTTGAAAATGTGAGGTATCAACACAACACAGAAGGTGACTGACAGACCTGGTATAAGGGTGAGGTACGGAGGGTCCAAGACAACAAAACATAAAAATGAGCAAAACAGGGGGAGACTGAAACTGCTGTCATCCTTCTACAGCCAGTAACAGTTTTCTGCCCAGAGGAACACATGGAGATGTTGGATGTCTCAACAAACCACAGATGTTTGTGTGAGTGAATGAGCAGATGAAAGGGCTGAAAATTCTCAGGGGGAGAAATTGGGTGTGTAGCGCCACCTGTTAGCACCTAAGGAGGCAGTCAGTGGCTGTAGCGCCACTGGCCGCGCCTCCCGCGATATTCAGCGGGGGCGCTAATGGTGGCGTTAGCCTGTTGCGCTACGCCGCCACCGATGATGTCATCGGTGTGCGTAGTGCCCCATTAGCGCCCCGATCGCGATATTTGGTAGCGTACGCCGCTGTAGCGCCGTTCGCTACCTGCGCCTGGCTCACGGGGCCTTGCTGTGCCGGCAGAGGCGCAAGTTAAGGTGGAGGTGCGGGGTGGCCGCTTTTTCCGGCGGCCGCCTGCCAGCACCACCGTCCCCGGCCTCCTGACCCCCCCCCCCCCCGAGAGCCCGGCACTGCTCCTTGGTGACGGGCTCTTTTGCCGGCACTCGCGATCGGGGATCGTGCTGTTGCAGGCCCCTCCCCCTTAACAATGGGAGGAAGGCCTGCAGTACCGCAGCGTGCCGTGCCGCAGCGTCTGGCGGTGCGGCACGTTGTGCTGCGATATTCAGTTTCAGCGCCCTATGAGGGACGCGGAGCGCCTCGAGCCTCCCCCCGTGTCCCTCTAGTGGCGCTGAAACTGAATTTCTGGCGTTCGCAATTGCTCCGAACGCGGCGCAAAATTCAGCGCCCAAGCGAACTTGGCACCACTTTGGAGCCTCCGCCGAATTTCTAGCCCTCAGTGTTTGCAAAGTTGTCTAATTCATAGAATCTATTTTGAACAGGTGATAATTTTTTTGCTGGAATTGCCAAGTACAGGCACTTACATTATATATTGGAGTCTGCGTGATGTCTCTCCATTAACATTAGATTATCTTCCTGATGTTCAATGAGACACAGGGCAAAAAGCAGAGGTCAAAACTTAGGTGTAAACCTTCAGCATTTTGTGCTATTGGCACGTGAAAGTAAAAGCTGGAGGATTTCTTCACAGATGGGAAGAGCAGGAAGTGTACGATTTAAAACAGGCCAGTTTCCGCTGCTCCCAAACATATAGAAGACAGCACTCTTTGAAAAATGTGGGGATCATTGTTTCAATACAATTCATACTCTGAAGTTATACTGAATGATTTACAAAGACATCCACTTAATATAAACTCAGGGAACGGGCTGGAGCTTCACTTCAATGAACTGATTCAATTATTGTAGTCAATTGTGATTCATATTAGATATTGCTCCCAAGTTTCTTGTGTGACTTTGATTGCATCAGATTGTTAATAACTGATACACTTACCAGGTGACATTATTTGTCCATTGTCATTGCAGGAGCAGGTTGTTGTTGCTGTGGAGGTGGGAGTCATTGTTACTGTTGTAGACTCGGATGTGCTGGGCGTAGTGGTGGGTGCTGTGGTGGTTTCACATTTTCCCGTATAATTCAAAATTTTACAACTCTCAGTACATAGTGTGAAATTACAGAAGCCTGATTTCCCTGCAGAACTCACGATAGCCTGCCCTGTAAGCAAACACAATGGAAATGAGGATTTAGGCATCTAATAGCAATTCTTTATTCAGAAATTATAGATGTAGACAACTGTGTCTCATATATTGACATTTAAGCACTAAGTACAATGCTGTATGGTTACAATTTAAGAATGTTACATCACTAGGAAATAGCAGCTAAACATTTCATGGGCTTGGCAACAATTATTTCTTTTGAGTGTTTCTTTTGAGTTGTGTGCTCTCCGTTTTCCTCAAATTGCTCCACAAAATTATGTATTTGCATTAAAGCCACCAGACCAACACTTTTATACATCTCAAGATATGGCTTGAAAATGTGTGATGTCGAGACAATGCAGACGACTGATAGACCAGGTAAAATGGTGTGGTAAGGAGGGACCTTAAAAAAAGCACAAAAATGAGCCTCCTTCACCAATTAATTGCCTGAAAGTCTAATATCATTCTGGCAGTAATGTCTATCTAGCCATGATCTGACCTTCGATTGGGACTGTTGTGTATTATCTATTACCTGCTAATGTGGTGTTTTGCTTGGAGGCACCTCTTTGTTGTAGCTTCATTAGGTTGGTGCCTAAGTCTAAGGTATGTCGGCCTGGTCCAGGCATACCCTTCTAAATTTTCCATTGAACCATGGTTGATCTCCTAGCTTGCTGGAGATGGAGGATCAAGGGATGTGTCTGGCCACGAGTTTACATACTGTGACGGTATACAATTATGTTGCTGTGCACGGCCCACAGATGCTTGATTTGTCATTGGTCTATCTCACTCAACATGCTATGCTACACAATGGAGAGAAACGTCACTGTGAATATGACAGTTTGTCTTCACAAAAAACGTGCAATGGTCATTCCTACCAATGCTACCCTGGGCAGATGTGTCTGTGATAGGGAGGTTGCTGAGGTAATGTTGTTCCCTCACCATTTGTTGCAAGCCCAATCTGGCAGCTATGTCCTTTCAGACCTGGCCAGTTTGGTCAGATATGGTACCATTGAGTGACTACTACTTGATGGTTGATGCAGAAATTCCTATCCAGGGTACATTCTGTGCCCTTTCTTTTCATAGTGCTTCCTCCAAATAATGTTCAACATGAAGGAATACTATTTTGTAAGTTGAGATGATGGGTAATAGGTGGCAATCAGCAGGAGGTTTCCTTGATCTTGTTTGACCTCGATTGTATATGACCCAAATCTAGTGGGTCTATGCTGGTTTGTTGGCTGACGGAAGTGACCAGGTCAGGCTGTTGCTTGACGAGTGTGTGGGACAACTCTTCCACAGACCCCAGGTGTCAATAAGGACTTTATAGGGGTTGCCCGAATGATTCGACAGCTGGCCTACTCTCCTTTTGGTGAGCTTGTTTGACCACTTCAGAACTCATTCAGAGTCACCCACAAATGGAAGGACTGGAATCATGTGCAGGCTAGGCCAACTTGAGTGGGCAGGTTCCCTTCCCTGAGACTACTTGGATTTTCACAAAAATCTGACAACTTTTGTGCTCTTTTTTCTGGTCTGAGCCTGCAAATTACCAGATTTATTTTGACAACTTTTACAACCTGCCATGCTGAGATTTGGAACAACAAACAGAAAACAACAAGAAGCATTTACATGGTGCTTTGTGGAAAAACATTCCAAGGCACTTCACAGAA
The DNA here is from genome assembly GCF_052327205.1 of Somniosus microcephalus. NCBI lineage: Eukaryota > Metazoa > Chordata > Chondrichthyes > Squaliformes > Somniosidae > Somniosus > Somniosus microcephalus. The sequence goes on from NW_028225351.1 coordinate 564,708, forward strand.
GCGTAATGAGACAAAAGTTGACACTAAGTTAAAGAATGAGATATTAGGAAAGGCAACTAAAAGCTTAGTCAAAGAGATGGGTTTTAAGGAGGGTCTTAAAGAAGTAGAGGGAGGTGGACAGGCGGAGTTGTTTAGGGAAATAATTCCAGAGTAAGACCCAGGCAGGTCAAGGCGTGGCTGTCAATAGTAGAATGAAGGGAGTTGGGAATGCATGAGGCCAGAGTTGGAGGAACATAGAGTTTCTGGAGGTTTGTAGGGTTGGATGAAGTTACACAGATAGGGCGGGGTGAGGCCATGAAAGGATTTAAACAGGAGGAAGAGAATTTTAAATTTGATGTGTTTAGGCACTGGGACCCAATGTAGGCCAGTGAGCGCAGGGGCGATGGGAGCGGGGCAACCTTGGGTTGCTAGTCTAGTACCAGTATTACTAATCTGCAGTACACGCTGGACAGCGTATCAGAAATGTACACTGTCAGCACATTAACCATTGCTCATTGTCAATGGATTCTGTTTCTGTGGACAAATTCAACAGAGAGCAAAGAATTGAGGAGTAGACATCCGCATAGGGCAACACACTAAGCAAGATTCTGATATTTTGTCACAATGTATGTGGGAGGCACACCCTGTTCTAGATAGAGAATGAAAGATGGTGGTTGGTTCATCTGGGGAACTCTTGCATATATTCCAGATTGGCTGGGACATAGCATAGAAAAAGCTTCAATGGCTGAGGAATACTGTATAACAGAGACCAATCCAAAATGGATGAAAAGGAGGACAACACAATTCATTTGGAAGGGTCAGGAAGTAATTATCTAAATAAGCTGAATGAATATGAAGAAAATTTTTCAATCACCTGTTTAAAGTAGTTAATATAACAAATTTTAATCATTAGCACACTTACCAGGTGACAGTATCTGCCCACTTACAAAGCATGAGCAAATTATTGCCGGTAAGGAAGTAGTTGGTATTGTTTCACTTCGTTCTGATGTCACTTCAGTAGTTGTTGTTGTGCTCGGTGCAGTGGTTGGGGTTGTTGTTGTGCTCGGTGTAGTGGTTGGGGTTGTTGTTGTGCTCGGCGTAGTGGTTGGGGTTGTTGTTGTGCTCAGTGTAGTGGTTGGGGTTGTTGTTGTGCTCGGTGTAGTGGTTGGGGTTGTTGTTGTGCTCGGTGTAGTGGTTGGGGTTGTTGTTGTGCTCGGTGTAGTGGTTGGGGTTGTTGTTGTGCTTGGTGTAATGGTTGGGGTTGTTGTTGTGCTCGGTGCAGTGGTTGGGGTTGTTGTTGTGCTCGGTGTAGCGGTTGGGGTTGTTGTTGTGCTCGGTGTAGTGGTTGGGGTTGTTGTTGTGCTCGGTGCAGTGGTTGGGGTTGTTGTTGTGCTCGGTGTAGTGGTTGGGGTTGTTGTTGTGCTCGGTGTAGTGGTTGGGGTTGTTGTTGTGCTCGGTGTAGTGGTTGGGGTTGTTGTTGTGCTCGGTGCAGTGGTTGGGGTTGTTGTTGTGCTCGGTGCAGTGGTTGGGGTTGTTGTTGTGCTCGGTGTAGTGGTTGGGGTTGTTGTTGTGCTCGGTGTAGTGGTTGGGGTTGTTGTTGTGCTCGGTGTAGTGGTTGGGGTTGTTGTTGTGCTCGGTGCAGTGGTTGGGGTTGTTGTTGTGCTCGGTGTAGTGGTTGGGGTTGTTGTTGTGCTCGGTGCAGTGGTTGGGGTTGTTGTTGTGCTCGGTGTAGTGGTTGGGGTTGTTGTTGTGCTCGGTGCAGTGGTTGGGGTTGTTGTTGTGCTCGGTGTAGTGGTTGGGGTTGTTGTTGTGCTCGGTGTAGTGGTTGGGGTTGTTGTTGTGCTCGATGCAGTGGTTGGGGTTGTTGTTGTGCTCGGTGTAGTGGTTGGGGTTGTTGTTGTGCTCGGTGTAGCGGTTGGGGTTGTTGTTGTGCTCGGTGTAGTGGTTGGGGTTGTTGTTGTGCTCGGTGTAGTGGTTGGGGTTGTTGTTGTGCTCGGTGTAGTGGTTGGGGTTGTTGCTGTGCTCGGTGTAGTGGTTGGAGTTGTTGTTGTGCTCGGTGTAGTGGTTGGGGTTGTTGTTGTGCTCGGTGTAGTGGTTGGGGTTGTTGTTGTGCTCGGTGTAGTGGTTGGGGTTGTTGTTGTGCTCGGTGTAGTGGTTGGGGTTGTTGTTGTGCTCGGTGTAGTGGTTGGGGTTGTTGTTGTGCTCGGTACAGTGGTTGGGGTTGTTGTGCTCGGTGTAGCGGTTGGGGTTGTTGTTGTGCTCGGTGTAGCGGTTGGGGTTGTTGTTGTGCTCGGTGTAGTGGTTGGGGTTGTTGTTGTGCTCGGTGTAGTGGTTGGGGTTGTTGTTGTGCTCGGTGTAGTGGTTGGGGTTGTTGTTGTGCTCGGTGCAGTGGTTGGGGTTGTTGTTGTGCTCGGTGTAGTGGTTGGGGTTGTTGTTGTGCTCGGTGTAGTGGTTGGGGTTGTTGTTGTGCTCGGTGTAGTGGTTGGGGTTGTTGTTGTGCTCGGTACAGTGGTTGGGGTTGTTGTGCTCGGTGTAGTGGTTGGGGTTGTTGTTGTGCTCGGTGTAGTGGTTGGGGTTGTTGTTGTGCTCGGTGTAGTGGTTGGGGTTGTTGTTGTGCTCGGTGTAGTGGTTGGGGTTGTTGTTGTGCTCGGTGTAGTGGTTGGGGTTGTTGTTGTGCTCGGTGCAGTGGTTGGGGTTGTTGTTGTGCTCGGTACAGTGGTTGGGGTTGTTGTGCTCGGTGTAGTGGTTGGGGTTGTTGTTGCCTTGCTAGTATGCAATGCTGCTGTCTCAGCAGTAGTTGTAGCAGTGACAGAGACTATTTTTGTTGAAATAGTAGTTGTGGGGCTGACTGTTGTTGCTGAGGAAGTAGTTGGTGTTGTTTCACTTCGTTCTGATGTACTTTCCATTGTGGTCGAGGTTGAAGTACTAGATGCCGTAGTTGGAGTTGTTGTTTCGAAGGTAAGTGTTGTACTGGGGACTGTGGAGGTCTTAGGAGTACATGGGTAGACTTTTCTGCTTATTGTGCCATTCACACTGCAGGTTGCTTTGATGCACCCTCCAATCCCATCCGTTGTATGGTAGATAATATCACCTTCATGGAAGGTTTTACCATCATAAACGCAGGTGCACTCTGACAAGGTAAAATAACAATAATGACATAGCAACATAGGAACAAGAGTAAACATAGAAACATAGAAGATAGGAGCAGGAGTAGGCCATTCGGCCCCTCGAGCCTGCTCCGCCATTCAATGCGATCATGGCTGATCATCCAAATTCAGTACCCGGTCCCTGCTTTCTCCCCATACCCCTTGGTCCCTTTAGCGTTAAGAAATATATCCAACTCCTTCTTGAATATATTTAATCAATTGGCCTCTACTGCCTTCTGTGGTAGAGAATTCCACAGGTTCACCACTCTCTGGGTGAAGAAATTCCTCCTCATTTCTGTCCTAAATGGCTTACCCCTTATCCTTAGGCTGTGACCCCTGGTTCTGGACTCCCCGACCATCGGGAACATCCTTCCTGCATCTAGTCTGTCCAGTCCTGCCAGAATTTTATAAGTTTCAATGAGATCCCCTCTCATTCTTCTAAGCTCCAGCGAGTACAAACCCAATCAACCCAATCTCTCCTCATACATCATTCCTGCCATCCCTGGTATCAGCCTGGTGAATCTTCGCTGAACTCCCTCCATGGCAAGAACATCCTTCCTCAGATAAGGTGACCAAAACTGCACACAATACTCAAGATGTGGTCTCACCAAGGCCCTGTCCAACTGCAGCAAGTCATCCTTGTTCCTGTACTCGAACCCTCTCACTACGAAGGCCAACATACCATTTGCCTTCTTAACTGCCTGCTGCACCTGCATGCTTACCTTCAGCGACTGGTGCACAAGGACACCCAGGTCTCGTTGCACTTCCCCTTCTCCCAATCTATTGCCATTCAGATAATAATCTGCCTTCCTGTTTTTGCCACCAAAGTGGATAACCTCACATTTATCCAAGTTATATTGCATCTGCCATGCTTCTGCCCAATCACCCAACCTGTCCAAATCATCCTGTAGTTTCTCGGCATCCTCCTCACAGCACACACGCCCACCCAGCTTTGTGTCGTCTGCAAATTTGGAGATATTACATCTAGTTCCCTTGTCTAGATCATTAATATATATTGTGAATAGCTGAGGTCCAAGGACTGATCCCTGCGGTACCCCACTAGTCACTGCCTGCCACTCGGAAAAAGACCTGTTTATTCCAACTCTTTGCTTTCTGTCTGCCAACCAGTTTTCTATCCAAGTCAATACCTTGCCCACAATCCCATGTGCCATAACTTTACACGCTAATCTCTTATGTGGGACCTTATTGAAATCCTTCTGAAAGTCCAAATATACCACATCCACTGGTTCTCCCTTATCTATTTTACCAGTTACATCCTCAAAAAATTCCAGTAGATTGGTCAAGCACGATTTACCTTTTGTAAATCCGTGTTGACTTTGTTTGATCATGTCACTGTTTCCAAGTGCTCTGCTATTACATCTTTTATAATGGACTCTAACATTTTCCCCACTACCGATGTCAGGCTTACCGGTCTGTAATTCCCCGTTTTCTCCCGACCACCTTTTTTGAATAGTGGGGTAACATTAGCTACCCTCCAATCCATGGGTACTGTTCCAGATTCCATCGAATATTGGAAGATGATCAGCAATGTATCTACTATTTCTAGGGCCACTTCCTTAAGTGCCCTAGGACGTAGATTATCAGGCCCTGGGGATTTATCGGCCTTCAGTCCCATCAATTTCCTTAACACCATTTCCTTACAAATGCTGATTTCTTTCAGTTCCTCCCCTTCATCAGACCCTATGTTCCCCGACATCTCTGGGAGGCTATTTGTGTCCTCCTTTGCGAAGACAGAACCAAAGTATGTATTTAATTGGTCTTCCATTTCTTTGTTCCCCATTATAAATTCCCCTGATTCTGACTGCAAGGGACCTACGTTTGACTTCACCAATCTTTTTCTCTTCACATATCTATAAAAGCTTTTACAGTCAGTAGGTCATTTAACCCCTTGATCTTTTTCCACTATGGCTGATCTGTGACCTAACTCCATATACCCGCCTTTGCCCCATATGCCTTAATATCTTTGGTTAACAGAAATCCATTCAACCTCAGATTTAAAATTAACAATTGACCCAGCATCAACTGGGTTTATGGAAGAGAGTTCCAAACTTCTACCATCCTTTGTGTGTAGAAGTGTTTCCTAATTTCACTCCTGAAAGGTCTGGCTCTAATTTTTAGACTATGTCCCCTAGTCCTAGAATCCCCAACCAGCAGAAACAGTTTCTCTCTATCGACCCAATCAGTTCCCCTTAATATCTTGAAAACTTTGATCATCAGTAAAAAGACATCAACAACATTCCATCAAATGGCTTATTCATAAATGAATAAAATATCCAAGAAGAATACATTATGTAGAATGAACCTACCCGATTTGTCATAGGTGCACTGTACTTCGCTGTTTATACACTTGCTAAAAAAATTAACACAATATTATGGTTACTTATTTTCATACTTCTTGGAGTACTTTAGTTTAATAAAATACAATAAAATCGGTCTAGGTTTTTTTATAATGACTTCACTTCTCTTGCCATAGTTTAAAATTGTGACATTATCATGGATATATAAGAAAGCATGGAATGAGAACAGGTTATTGGCCCATGAAGAACATCTTTGGGTGGCCTTGAACTGGTAACCTTTTAGTTAATAACCGAGGGCACTGACCAACTCCATCCAGCACAGAGTTTGCCAAAATTAACATTTTATATAAAGCATCATTCCATAGTTTATTGTAGTCGGAAAATCAGCTGCATAGATCTATACTTTACACAATTGTGTGATTTCTACATAATGGAGTAGAGTTCCTGCTTGGAGTGCAATCGGTAATTCAGGCTCAAATTGTGCCCAAAATTACGCTAGTTTTGAGAAGTGTTTTTTTTCCTCAAGTTTCCACTCAAATATATTTGCATGTTGGCAAACACAAAATCTGCCATAAACCAGCATAGTCGAGCAGCGTTTTAGAACATAATTTTTTTTTTTAATTTGCTTTAATAAATATTCCTTGATATATTTAAGAGTGGTAACTTTGTGTGATTTGATTAATACAGCTGAAAATGGGTTTATCACAAAAAATAAGCATTTTAATCAGTGACTCTGGTTCACTACCTGTGAGTAATCCAATTTTAAATAACTCAGAAATACTTTTAAAAAAACTATACAGGACCATTTCCTAGTTATAGTGGTGTGCAGTACTCAGTTTCTTAGTAAATTTTTTTTAAATGAAAAAAAAATTAAACTTAAAAGGCTTTTAAAACATAACCCATTAGTGTCCTTGCGCCTAAAATAACCAGCTTAATGTTAAGAGCTTCCTCGAAGGCCCGCATTTGTGCGCAATTACAGGAAACTCCCAATGGTGAGTAATTGGATCTGGGGTGTGGCCAGTTTTGTGGGCGGGTCCAGCTTCTAGCACAATGTTTTTTAAACCAGTGCAAAAGATCGCGGAAATTCGATTTGCGCTGGATGTAATTTGCGCTGAAAATTCTACGATCTTCTGCGCTGCTTTGGTCAATTTTGGGTGAATTGCGCCAAAAAAAACCCAGCACAACCGAGCGGAAACTCCAGGCTGTAAAATTGCTGTAGGATATATAGTAACTATTAAAGCTCTCAATGCAATACAGTACTGACTTTTTTGTTCATAATGTGCTGTATCACAAACTCTTTCTGATAGCTGATATATCATAGCTGAGGATTTGGCCACGCATGTTGTTGTAATCCCTCCATTTGTTACACAACATAATAATCCCCACTCTCCAGAAAACAGTAGGTTTGCCAACCCTCCTGGATTACCCAGCAATTTCCTGGATTGGGGCATAGATCTCCCGGGCATTGCTGCTCACACCCCAGGAGAACTTTATGTTTTAAATTTCCCACCGTAACAGCAACACTTCCTCGCTCTGTAACATCACCGGCTGCCGCAGCAGAGATACTTCCTAATCAGTGAAGTCATGTTCCACCACTGCAGAGAACGAAACCAGATGTTGTGCTGGGGACAATCAATAGTTGAGAGTCATGGGGAGTGAGAGAGGCTAAAAGGGGTTCGGGGGAGAGAGGGAGACTGGGGAATGGGGACTCACGGGAAAGAGGGAGATTGGGGAATGTGCATTTGGGGGTCAGGGAGAGAAGGGGGATAGGGGTTGGGGATAGGGGCTCAAGAGGAGAAAGGAAGACTCGGAAATGGGAGTCGGAGCTTGGGGAATCAGGTTGAGAGGGAGAATGGAGATGGCGGTTCTGGGAAGAGGGGGAGTGGGGATTGGGGTTTGGGGGAGAGTATGGAATGGAGGGGGTCGGGAGAGGGTGAATGGTGATGGGTCTTGGGGGAGAGAGGAACTGGGCGATGGGGGCTCGGAAGAGAGAGGGAAACTGGGGAATGTCAGTTGGGATGGGTGGTCAGGGAGAGAGGGAGACTGCAGAATGGGGGTCAGGAGATGGGAAGGTTGGAGGAGACAGGGATACTGGGGACTGATCTTCGGGGGGATTGTGGCAAATGTGGGGAGGGAAGAGAGGGAGATTGGGGAATATGGGGAGCTTGAGGACCATAATTTTCTGCAGAATCCGGAGCTGCAGCAGCAATATGGTGAACCTGAGTACAAACCAGAGTCCAAGATGATAGAGAGATCGGGCCTATTAAAAGTAGCATCGACTGGGGAGCCTGACCACACCTTGTGTAGTACAGGAGAATTCCAGCTGTAGTTTCAGGGTGACTATCAGTGGGTTATAGGATTACTATGAGTAACATGTAGAATATCGGGGCATTACACCTATTACTACCAGTTACATATAGACTATCAGTAAGTTAATGTATTACTGTGGTTATGAAAGATTCTGAGTGTTACAGGAAACTTTCGATTTACCGGCACCTAAATAACCGGAAACCTCGGTTAACCGGCAAAATTCAGGAGTAGGTTTTACTTCATATTGTACTTGCCTTCCTCCATTTGTTGCTGTGCAAGGGTGTGGCTGCAGCTGTTGCTAAGCTACAGAGATGCTTGGAACTTGTGGCCATTGTTCTACACTTGTTGCTAAGCAACAGGGTTTGTTGCTTTATACAGAGCTGTCAGCTCTCCCTATCTTTTACTATAGCAGTCGGTTATCCAGAATTTTTGATGAACCGACACCACGTCGGTCCCGTCGTGCTGGATAAAAAAGTTTCCTGTACTAGTATTACTATTATTTATTGGTGCAATTGCAGTGAATTGCTCCCACCCAGTCAAAGTCCCCGCCACCTTTGGTTTACCCTCTTCCCCGCCCTCGGTTTTCCTTCTTCGCCTGCTCACGGGTAGCCTCCTGATTCTTGGAATTTCTATCACAACAGATGCTGCACGAAACAACGAGCAACAATACTCAACTACAGGGGATCCAACCTTTATAAGGTAAATACAATAACATTTGCAGATATTATATGATCACACGTCATGTAGCCAGAATGTCATGTAATCGAACCTCCAGGAATGCTTCCTACCAGAGTTGGCAACCCTAGAGGACTGTCAACAAGAACTTGCATTTAAATAATACCATTAACATAATGATTATCCCAAGGTGCTTCACATAAGAGAAAACAGACACCAAGCAGTGGAAGGAAAAGACAGACTGTTGAAGTAGAGTAGAGGAAAGTTTGCTCTGTCTCTAACCCATGCTGTGCTGATTTAGGAACACTTCCTGCTAATACTGAATTCTGAAAGAGGAAAGTTCCCCATTGCCCAGCATCAGTTTCCCTCAACTGGCCCGATTCCAAACCCGCGGCCCGCGATCGCTGCCATCTTGGTAAAGGCTGGCGGGGCGGGACGGAGCCCAGTGTAGCCACCACCGCCATCTTGGTAAAGGCTGGTGGGCAGAAACTCGGGCTTTCCCCCCCTCAGCCCGGTCCCGGGGCTCGGCTCCGTTTGCGCCCACCGGCCGGGGACTCGGCCTTTCCCCCCCTTGGCCCGGTCCCGGGGCTCGGCTCCGTTTATGGCCGGGGACTCAGCCTTTCCCCCTGTCGGCCCGGTCCCTGGGCTCGGCTCCGTTTGCGCCCGCGGGCCGGGGACTCGGCCTTTCCCCCCCTCGGCCCGGTCCCGGGGCTCAGCTCCATTTGCGGCCGAGGGCCGGGGACTCGGCCTTTCCCCCCCTCGGCCCGGTCCCGGGGCTCAGCTCAGTGTCCGGGCCTGAGGCGCTAGGGAGGGAGGGAGAGGGGAGGGAGGGACAGAGAGGAGACCAGGGAGAGACAGGGGGAGGGAGAGAGAAAGGGGGAGGGAGGGAGAGGAGAGGGGGAGAGGGAGAGAGAGGGAGAGGGGAGGGAGGGGGTGAGAAAGAGGGGAGAGACAGGGGCAGGGAGAGAGAGAGGGGCAGGGAGAGAGAGGGGGAGGGAGAGAGAGAGTGGAAAGGGAGGGAAAGAGTGAGGGGGTGGGAGAGGGAGGGAGAGCTCGCCTTCTTCCTTCCTTCCTTCCTTCGCAGGGGTCCATCGGGCCAGGTCTGAGGCGCTCCTTCCCCCCCTCTCTCTCTCCAGGCTAATCCCGAACTAAATCCAGCAGTCTCTCTCACTCTCTTCCCCCCGTCTCTCTCTTCTCCCCCCAGTCTCTCTCTCTCTCTTCCTCCCCGCCTCTCTCTTCTCCCCCCAGTCTCTCTCTCTCTCTCTCTCTCTCTCCCCCCAGTCTCTCTCTCTCTCTCTCCCCCAGTCTCTCTCTCTCTCCCCCCCAGTCTCTCTCTCTCTCTCTTCCCCCCAGTCTCTCTCTTCCCCCCGTCTCTCTCTTCTCCCCCAGTCTCTCTCTCTCTCTTCCTCCCCGTCTCTCTCTTCTCCCCCCAGTCTCTCTCTCTCTCTCTCTCTCTCTCCCCCCAGTCTCTCTCTCTCTCTCCCCCCAGTCTCTCTCTCTCTCTCTCTCTCCCCCCAGTCTCTCTCTCTCTCTCTCTCTTCCCCCAGTCTCTCTCTCTCTCTCTCTTCCCCGTCTCTCTCTCTCACTTCCCACCAGTCTCTCTCTCTCTCTCTTCCCCCCAGTCTCTCTCTCTCTTCCCCCCAGTCTCTCTCTCTTTCTCTCTCTCCGCCCCAGTCGCTCTCTCCCCCCCAGTCTCTCTCTCCCCCCCAGTCTCTCTCTTCTCCCCCCAGTCTCTCTCTCTCTCTCTTTCTTCCAACAACAACATGCCCTCAAAAAGCCCTCGGCACCGCCGGGCACTCCAGCTAGTTAATAATAAATGCATGAATGTTTATGGTAAAACCTACCATGATTCACAGTTCTGAGTGCTTGGCACAGTCTGGCCTGGCTCATAGTGTTTCCCATTAATATGACAGGGACAGTCACCCTGTTCAACACATTGCATTCTTTCCTCATCCAAAAATGGCTTATCATCAGGACAGTCTGGGTAGCAGCCTATGGGATGTGACAATGATATTAGATTACTGTTCACTCTCTAACAGCAGTCAGCTCCACATCAGTGAACTCTTGATAAGTGAACAGCTCAAACTTATAGAGTAGAGAGAAGTTAGCTCTGTCTCTAACCCATGTCGTGCCGATTTAGGAACACTTCCCATTGATCTCCACCAGATTTATTGATTCCTAATCATAGAGTAATTTAGCCATAGCTTAAGGTTCAATGGACACCCTACATCTAACCCTGTTAATTGTCGGTGTAACCTGCTGTGTAGTTTATGTTTTTTAAAATTCATTCTCGGGATGTGGACATCACTGGAAATGCTGCCATTTATTGCCCATCCCTGGTTACCCTTGAGAATGTGATGGTGGGCCTTCTTCTTGAACCATTGCAGTTCATGTTGTGAAGATGCTCTCACAATGCTGTAAGCTAGGTAGTTCCAGAGTTTTGACTCAGCGACACTTAAGAAAAGGCAATTTGCATACAAATCAGGATAGTGTGTGACTTTAAAATGAACTTGGAAGTGATGGTGTTCCTATGAACCTGCTGCCCTTGTCCTTCTAGGTGATGTGGGTCATGGGATTGGGAAATGTTGCAGAAGAAGCCTTAGCAAGTTGCTGCAGTGCATCCTGTGAATAGGACACACTGCGACCATGGTAAATCGATGGTGGAGGGGGTGGATGTTTAGGCTAGTGGATGAAGTGCCAATCAAGCGGGCTGCTTGTTATTTCAATGAATTGTTTAGGGCAGTGTGAAACAGTTCATATTTTGATTTTCACAATTAAAGTCCGTAATAAAGTGTATAATCTGTTTTGTCCACCTCAGATTTCACTGTGTAAGAAAGCTTTTGTGTGAAATGGAAATGGATTGTGTTCACTTAACTAGAACAAACAAAATATTTCTGAAATTATGTAATTTTAGCAAGTAAATAAACATTTAATAAAATAATAAATCATATTACCATATTGATGAACAAGTAGAAATATTACCTTCAAGCTTGGGGATAATTTTGGAGCATGCTCCACTAGGATTTTGGCAGGTTTTCAGACAGGGGATCCCACAAGGTGCATAGTGCTGTTCGCACTCATCATCAGGATTGTAATAATCACAAAACAGAGCTGAAAAGAAAGAATGCATCGAATGAGTTTTTCTCCTTGGTATTCAAAAATCATGGGGTAGATTCTCGTCTTCACTGCCTGGGCGGTAATCTGGTGGAGTGGATCCCCTGCCTGGGCGGTAATCTGGTGGAGTGGATCGCCCACCTGGGTGCTATTCTGGTGGAGTGGATCCCCTGCCTGGGCGGTAATCTGGTGGAGTGGATCGCCCACCTGGGTGCTATTCTGGTGGAGTGGATCCCCGCCTGGGTGGTAATCTGGTGGAGTGGATCGCCCACCTGGGTGCTATTCTGGTGGAGTGGATCCCCTGCCTGGGCGGTAATCTGGTGGAGTGGATCGCCCACCTGGGTGCTATTCTGGTGGAGTGGATCCCCTGCCTGGGTGGTAATCTGGCGGAGTGGATCGCCCGCCTGGGTGCTATTCTGGTGGAGTGGATCCCCTGCCTGGGTGGTAATCTGGCGGAGTGGATTGCCCATCTTTTATTTTATTTAAAATCTACCCCTTAAATGTCTTCTCCTAGCTGAGGATGGAGTTATATTGATAGTAAATCCACAGAAAATGTACAGCTATTTCACTGGTAACTTGCAGCAAAATTGCAAAACAGATGATTCTAATAAGGTGGTTTAAAACTGAGTGAGGCTCAGTTCAAAGTTCCATGAAAGGAGTTTCTTAAATTCTAACTGAAAAATATAAAATTGTTCTGGAGTTTTATTTCATTTTATTTTTCTTCTGATAAAAACATTCGTGTGAAACTATGTTCTGAATCCCACTTAAAACACTGTAAAAGATAATGAAGGTGGTACACAAGACATTAAGAACACTAGCATGCAAAGACAATGGAGGAGATGGCAGGATGCAGGTTCAAATTGTCGCTGAGTTCTCAATCTCATGCTCCTGTGAGGAAGCAACACAGTGGCTCGATATCTCCTCAAGGACGGGGATGCAAAACTGAGGAAGATACCACCCTTTGCATATCCTCTGGTGACTGACTCAGGATTAGTATTGCTCGAGGACTGGAGAACCTTAGGGGCCTAGCCTCTCAGCTGAGGTTTGGCGAATAACCCTGAGAGGTGGGGGACTGGATGGAAAGAAGTGGCATTAACTATCCTCCCTCGCTTAAAACTGAATGAAAGCAGAATATTACTCACGACAAACTTCAGGACTTCTCCAGGAAATGCACACCCCAACCAAACTGCAGGCCAAAGAGTAGGCAGCTACAGCTGTACACAAACATTCACAATCTCCACCAGTGTCACAGGCACATGCATCACGTACACAAGCCTCATAATATGGGGCTGGGTTGATCTGAAAAGTAAACATGAAAAAATTTGGCACCTCATATGAAAAAAAAATAGATGGATATCTTGATCGATGTGAAACAGTCCTGCATATTCATATAGATGCACCTACATAGCTAACATTGTATGTCTTTGAAGAGAAGGAATGAAAATGCTGCAGCTCTCTCCTCAGCTTCTCAGGCTGTGCTTAGAATTGAAGAAAATATGCACCATGAAAAGGTCATTGCTGGCACTCAGCCTATTTCTTCCAAAAGGTCACCTGGGATTTGCAATGGATTCTCCTCAGATTAGCCTCTTCTCGCAGCTCAAAAAAACTCCAGGTAAATCCTTCTAGGAGAGAAAAATTTCTCTCTTGTGCAATTGATTAATTTATATGCGTGCGTGCGCTATTCAATCCAAATTTGATGCATCTCACAGATAGCAAATACCATGGCCTCTGCGGGTCTGAACCATTGGAATGTATTTTAACACAGAGCGAGCTTCCGATGGAAAACCATAGGAGCAGTTTATTACTCGCCCAGCAGAACCAGCGGGAGGCCACAGCAATTTCCGTCCAGAATGGGTGTGAAGAGGGCTCAGAGTGGCTATCAGCAGATGAAGATCAGGTGGCACTTGGCCACCTGCTGGGTCACAGGTAACTGGCGGGGAGGTTTCAGGAGGGTATTGAAGGGGGGAGGGGGGGTGTGGGGCTAGGAAAGACACGAATTTCCCTGTAAGAAGCAGATGAGCACTCCAACCCCTCCTGGTCCCACAAAGGAAAGATTTATCACTTATCTGAATGGCCTCTAATATCTGCAGGCCAGCTGTACACCTGCTTCTCCTGAGCGGAAAAGCCACAGCAGTTTCCTCACAGAGTAGGGCTGCCAACTCTGGTTTGAGGCATTCCTGGAGGTTGATTACATGGTGTTCTGACCACATGACATCTGATCATGTGATGTCTGATCTCATGATATCCAATCATAGGACATCTACAAATGTTATTGCATTTACCTTATGAAGGTTATGTTCCCTGTAGTTGAGAAATTTTGCTCGTAGTTTCACACCAGCAGCTGTTGTGCTAGAAATTCCAAGAACCAGGCAGCCACCCATGAGCAGGCACAGAGGGGAAATCGAGAGCGGGGAAGAGGGGAAACCAAAGGTGGGAAGAACTTTGATTTCACCAATAACTAACGGCAACTCACTGAAATTAATGAATAGTAATGCTGGTAACACTCAGATTCCCCTCATAACCAACAGTAATACAATAACTCATTGATAGTCTATAATTAACTGGTAGTAATAGGTGTAATTCCCCAATATTCCATCTATAATTAGTATTAATCCTATAACCTGCTGATATTCACCCTGAACATCTGTCTGAGGCTGAACCACACTGTTCGCAACCTTGGTGTCATATTTGACCCTGAAATGAGCTTCCGACCACATAACCGCAGCATAATAAAGACCGCCTACTTATACCTCCGTAATATCGCCCGACTCCGCCCTTGCCTCAGCTCATCCGCTGTTGAAACCCTCATCCATGCCTTTGTTACCTCTAGACTTGACTATTCCAACGCACTCCTGGCTCCCACATTCCACCCTACGTAAACTTGAGGTCATCCAAAACTTGGCTGCCGGTGACCTAACTCGCACCAAGTCCCGTTCACCCATCACCCCTGTGCTCGCTGACCTACATTGGTTCCCGGTTAAGCAGCGCCTCGATTTCAAAATTCTCATCCTTGTTTTCAAATCCCTCCATGGCCTTGCCCCTTCCTATCTCAGTAATCTCCTTCAGCTCCACAACCCCCCGAGATATCTGCGCTCCTCTAATTCTGCTCTCTTGAGGATCCCTGATTATAATCACTCAACCTTTGGTGGCCGTGCCTTCTGTTGCCTCAGCCCTAAGCTCGAATTCCCTGCCTAAACCTGTCCACCTCGCTCCCTCTCATTCCTCCTTTAAGACGCTCCTTAAAGCCTACCTCTTTGACCAAGCTTTTGGTCACCTGCCCTAATTTATCCTTATATGGATCCGTGTCAAATTTTTTGTCTTAAAATACTCCTGTGCAGCGCCTTGGGACGTTTTACTATGTTAAAGGCGCTATATAAATGCAACTTGTTTTTGTTGTTGAAGACATAGCCAGAATCCCCCTGCACAGCACAAGGAGCGGTCAGGCTCCCCAGTTGTAATAGGCTCGATCTCTCTCCCTATCTCCTTGGACTCTGGTTTGGACTTCGGTTCCATGTGAAGGTGACAGCTCTGGACTGGGAGCCTCAGTCAGAGCTGATCTGTACTTGGACTTCACATGTCAAAACTGACTGGTACAGACCGACCTGAACCAAACCGAGAGATCGCACAAAGGGCAGCGGGCTCAGTGTTTGGGGCACTTCTCACAGGGCAGATCGTCCCAAACTCAGCTCAGCACCAACAATTCTAATCCACTCCCTGAGCTCAGACTCAATATCGGGAGAGTTTTCGTGGAATTATAGAAATTACAGCACAGGAGGAGCTCTCTCCTGTAACCCCATTCCTCCAGATCCTTTTATATTCCTCAATTTCAAATATTTATCCCATTCTCTTAAATGATGTTCTACTCTACCTCAATAGCCACTTTTGGTGAAGGAGCCACAGTATAATAGTCCTCAGTTCAAGGATCTTCCTCTTCCCTTCCTGTAGTGTATGTACCCGTCTACCTTTAAGGGAACTATTGAATGTAACCGTTCACCTTTAAGAGAACTACTTTAGGTGTGGCACTATTTGTTTGGCTTCTGTATACTGTAATACCGATAGTGACCACACCAGTATATAAGTGTTGTGGCAGGATTGCTGGGGCAGATTCGCCCGGACCCTCGAATAGTAAAGACCTGTTTGTTTGTTACTTCTGAAGTCTGTGTATTTATTAACTGCACAACCCACAGACTTTACAGTGGCGACGAGTCCGATCGTACCCTGCGGCAAGACTACCAAAGCAACGAAGAGCGTCGAAGAGAGGCAACCGCCCTCGGCGTGCTGCTGAAAGAAAACACGAGGCTGCAGCAGGAGGAAGGAGGAAGACTTTAGCAACAAAAGCTTCCATCTGCAACAGGCACTGACTACCCTTCTACCACGGTGCGGAGTGAGCCGATCAGCTGGAAACAAGGCGGCCGCGGAGACTGTGAGTAGGGGAAGGTGTAGAGAATATCCGGAGGATAAGGGCTGTGCACTCGACCACGGTCGAGGGGGGAACGGAGCCGGTCAGAAAGTCGGGTCCAACGGCGTCGTGAGACAGTCGGACCTCGATCGGCGGGAAAACCGGGCAGCGACCGCAGCCACGAAGCGCTGAGACTGCGAGTAGGCGCGGGAAGAGACACCCAGCCGCAGCCGGGGAGGGAAACACCAGTCTGCGAGAGGGCTGGGAGGCGAACAGGAACCGTGCGGGTGGGAGAGAGAGACAGAGCCGAGCAAGGGGAGAGAGACTGTGCGAGAGCCAGTCCAGCGGCTGAGCTGTCCTCCACCAACGGGGTACCCAGAGCCGGTAGAACCAATCGTGCGGGAGAGGGAGAGACAGAGCCGAGCAAGGGGAGAGAGACTGTGCGAGAGCCAGTCCAGCGGCTGAACTGTTCTCCACCAACGGGGTACCCAGGGCCGGTAGCACCGAACGTGCGGGAGAGAGAGCGACAGAGCCGGGTACGGAGAGAGAGGCTGCGCGAGAGCCAGTCCAGCGGCTGAACTGTCCTCCGTTAACGGGGTGTACCCAGCGCCGGTAGAGCCGTGCGGGCGGGAGGAAAAGACAGAGCCGAGTAAGGGGAGCTGTGCGGAAGCCAGCCAACGGCTGAACCTGTCCGCTGTGGGGGAAGCGTACCCCTTCCACCGGGAAGAAACGCGGGAAGCCGCCATTAGGCGGAGAAGACGCCAGAAGCGGGAAACCGCCATTGAAGTGGGAGGGGCGAGAAAGGAAGAGCGGGAAACCGCCATTTTCGCGGGAAAACCACCATCTTAACTGACATACCGCCATTGAAGTGGGCGGGGAGAGAAGGAAAGAGCGGGAAACCGCCGATTTCGCAGGAAAACCGCCATCTTAGAAATAAACAAATAAATAAGAATACTTAAAGAAATACTGGTGCTGCTCCCAAGGGAAGAAAGATGCCTAAGCGAGGGAATATTAACGACTTTAATTCTGAAATAGAAGACTGGGCCACGTACGTGGAACACATAGAGATCTATTGCGAAGCCAACAAAATAGAGGAAGACGACAAGGCGATAACATTGCTAAACTCGATGGGGGCAAAAACATACGGGCTCTTGAAGCATCTAATAGCACCAAATAAACCAGCGGATCAGACCTTCGAAGAGATTGTGGCTGTGCTGAAGGACCACTTGAACCCCACACCGTTGATGCTGGCTGAACGATTCAAATTCTACGCAAGAACGCAGAGGAATGACGAAAGCAATGCGGAGTACTTGGTCGAACTGCGTAGGCTAGCGAAATACTGCCAGTTCGGAGGGAATCTGACAGAAGCGCTGCGGGACAAGTTCGTATGCGGATTGTCCAAAGAAGGGACGCAGAAGCGACTACAGGAAGAGAACGACCTCACACTGGACAGGGCTGTCCTTATAGCTGCATCGCATGAAGCCGCAGCGAAAGGAACGGCGGAAATGCAACTAAAGGCAGCGGCACTCGGGGTGGACCAAATTACTTCAAGCACAACAAAATGCTACCGTTGTGGGAAGACAACGCATGACCAGAATCAATGCTGGTTTAAGAACCAAGAGTGTAGGAAATGTGGCAAACTGGGTCACATCGCGAAGGTATGCCGGTCCGGGAAAAAGACCAACAATCAAAGGAAGCCACCACAAGAAAAGTACAACAAGGTACACAAGGTGGCTGAGAAGAGTTCAGACGAACAGAATTCAGACTCAGACCCAAACAACCAGCAGCTGGGTAGTCTGAGAATCCACAATGTGGGTAAAGAAACGGATCTACAGACCATCTGGGTCATACTAAAAATAGCTGGAGTCCAAGTAAGAATGGAGCTGGACACTGGATCAGCTCTATCAGTCATCAACCGAAGGGACTACCACCGGCTATTCTCTCACATACCTTTAAGAAATACCAAGTTCGTATTACAGACATACACGGGGCATAACGTATACCCCGTGGGGAAAATAAGAGTCAAGGTGAGAGATAGGGGTAAGGAACACCCAAGAATGAACTTGTACGTATTACCTGAGGGAGGACCACCACTTCTAGGACGGGAGTGGATTAAGAAAATAGACATGGAATGGCATTACCTAAAAGCCATAATGAGGGAGGACTCGGTGCAAGCTATTAGCTCAGATTCTGAAAGGGATGATGATAAGACCAAGTCGAATATGGAAGACAAGGCTAAAAGGGACTTGCCGACGATGGGGAAGAAAATGAAGACATGCAGAAGGACTTATGGTACCAAGAAGAATAAAGCTGCAGAGCAGAACTCCAGGTTGACAGAGAATTCTGAGCCTGTTCAAGCAAAGGATTCATCCACGACGGAAGAACACCGAGCTCGGACGCAAACTTATGTCAAAGTACGACAACAAGTAGAACAGTTGAGTGACCGTCTCGTACAAGAGATGAAAAATATGGAAAAGTTCTGGGACACCGAATGGGAGAACCTGGAAAGACAACAGAGACAGCTAGCTCAAGCAGAGAGCGACCATAGAGCCATCGTGGTCAAATACCAATCACATTCCCCTGATGCTGTTCAGGAACTAGAATATTTACAGAACGAACCAAAGGAAGAGGAATCTTCAGGAAGCCAGGATTTTATTCCAGTTCTTCTCTACGACTCCTTACAAGCAGAGTGTGAGAAGTTGAAAGAACAGTATGAACAGGCCCAGGCTACAATTCTGGAGGGGGTTAACTCGGCAGCCTCCGAAAAGCTAGTTTCAGTAGAAGCATATGAACAACTAAAGGTTGAATATGAGCAAGAAGTCCAAAGGCTGCAGGAAATTCTTGATGAGCTCAAGGCCAAGACAGACTCATCGGTAGAAGTTCCATCCATTGATGAGAAATTAGAGGTGAAAAACATGGCAGAGCATGAAAGACAGGATGTCCAAGAACTCATAAAAACATTGAAGGACACCCAAGACAAATATGAGGCGGCAATGACCGAGGTTCAACAACTTGAAGAACAGATTCAACTGGGAATCCTTTCAGTGGACGAAAAGGAAACTGTAAGAAACTCAGCGACTGTAAGAATGGTCCCTGAACATGAACTAGAGAGCATCAGGGCGCAACTTTTCCGAGCGCTGAAAGCCAAAGTTCAAGAGGAACGTAAGGTGGAAGTATTGGAGAAAGAGGTGGATGAAATGGAGAAGACTCTGATCCACCGTGTTCCCAGGGAAGAGTTAACGGTCAGCTAACTCCTTCATATGCTGAAGGACAAGACTCTGCAAGGGGAACAATCTGAACATGAGCTTCAATCTTCAGGGGGAACGAGTTCGGAGCTCTCAAAAGTCACGGAGATAGCTGAGGTGGCAACACAAATTTTACAAGGATGCCAAAAGTACGTTGAATCACGTCAAGGGGAACAGAAGAATGTGGAACCCGTTACTTCAGTAGAAGGTTTAAATAGCCTGATAACGCAATTCCCGATGGAAGGGAAGGTATTGAACTCACAAATGAGGTCCGTCGTGAAGGAATGGCAGATAACCCAGGAAGAGCGGGATGAATATGAATGCATGAAGAAGTCTTTTCAAGAAAGATGTCTAGGGAAGGAACCACCGTCAGCTAACGTCCAGACGGGTGAGGAGGAAGAAGAAGGCTCTCTCGCGGGCCTAACTCAGGACGGACCGGAATATTACCATGACCTGTTGAGTGACACTGAATATTACGAGGATGTGGTCTGCCCAGCTTGTGATGAAAACTCCCAAAGTGCTGAAATCCGGATGAAGCACTTAAGGTCTAAGGAACATAGAGAGTTGGTGGCGCTACAGCTGGCAGCCGAGAAAGGAGCTCCGAGAGTTTCAAAAAGGCAGAAAAGAAAAAGAAGAAGCAGAAGATAATAACTGTCTAAAACATTAGCACTTCTACCATCCCAGGCGGGACATTACGAAAGGAGCTAAATTAGTTGAAAAACTGTAAAATGTCAAGACAGCCAGTTGGTTGTAAAAGTCCGCACTGCTGGTTCAACAGGACGAAAGTTCAAGCTGTTACGTCAAGAAAAAGGCTATGGAGGAGTCACGCTAGCCAGGTGAACCGGCTGCACCAAAGAAACGTTGTTCGGAACGAGTCAAGATCAGAGACTGAATCTATGAACTGTTTCCGCAGAGACTGAACCTGTGAGCTGTTTCCACCGAGATTATATCTGTAAATTGTTTTATATGACATTGACTCCACCGAGATTATATCTGTAATTTGTTTTATAGGAAGTTGAAGATATGTATGTTTAACGGGGACTCTGTAAGTAATAAGCTAAAAAGGGAGGATTGTAGTGTATGTACCCGTCTACCTTTAAGGGAACTATTGAATGTAACCGTTCACCTTTAAGAGAACTACTTTAGGTGTGGCACTATTTGTTTGGCTTCTGTATACTGTAATACCGATAGTGACCACACCAGTATATAAGTGTTGTGGCAGGATTGCTGGGGCAGATTCGCCCGGACCCTCGAATAGTAAAGACCTGTTTGTTTGTTACTTCTGAAGTCTGTGTATTTATTAACTGCACAACCCACAGACTTTACACTTCCCCCTCAGTAATTCCTAGTGTGAATCCTAGGTTTCGGTTCACTCGTTCCCCATTCACCCACCAGCGGAAACAATATTTCACTATTTACCCGGGTCCCCAGCTTTCACATCACTGCTGTTCCTGGATCTGCAGGAAATGCTGGTTCCCACACCCACTCCCAACCCCATTCTCCGCCCCTCCAACTTGAGCCCCAATCCCCGATCCCCAGTCTCCTTCACTTCCCCACACCCCAGTCCCCAACATCACATCCTCTGATCCCCATACGCCAGTCTCTATCTCTCCCCCCCAAGCCCCCATTCCCTAGTCTTCTACTCTCGCCCCAAGCCCCCATTCCCTATCTCTCTCCCCCCCCGAGCCCCCAATCCCTCGTCTCTTACTCTCGCCCCAAGCCCCCATTCCCTATCTCTCTCCCTCCCGAGCCCCCAATCCCTCATCTCTTACTCTCGCCCCAAGCCCCCATTCCCTATCTCTCTCCCTCCCGAGCCCCCAATCCCTCATCTCTTACTCTCGCCCCAAGCTCCCATTCCCTATCTCTCTCCCCCGCGAGCCCCCAATCCCTTGTCTCTTACTCTCGCCCCAAGCCCCCATTCACCATCTCTCCCCCTCCATTCTCGAGCCTCCCCGATTCCCAAGCCCTCCATTCTAGACTTCCCAGCCCCCTCCCGACTGCACACCAGCCTGTCAGGGCTCTCTGTGGTGATGGTCAGGTGATGTCATCGAGCGGAAGGCTTCTCCAAGCAGCAGCCGGGGGTAACCACATGGAGCAGGGAGCGCACTGCGACAGGAAACGTAAAGCGCTGATGTCCTGGGCTGCTGGAGGCAGCGCTCGGGAGAGGAATCGCTGATTTCGGGAGATTCTCACCAAAAGCAGGAGGGTTGGAAACCCTTCCACTGAGGCTCCAGATTTCTATTGATGTAGTAGGAGTTAGATTTGCATACATTTATGAGGCTCCCACCTTCTTTAGCAGACAGATGATCTACCTGCAAAACCCTGCAGGTTAAAATCAGAATTGGTCAGGATCTGAGCAGGTAAGTAACCCCTTTGTTTTTTACCTGCCCAGTTTCTACATGTATTCATACCTTGTGCTTCTTATTCATATCTTCAGGAACATACTATATAGTATTACTTACAAGGTCAATTGGACTTGCATTGCTTCATGTGAAAGGAAAGTCTATGGGCGTACTTTTTATGTAAAATATTCTCCTTTTCATAATGGAAAAGCAACTCACCTTTAATTTGTTTTTTTGAAATTGTTAATTTTCTTATCATCATGGAGTCCCTGAGGTACCATATCCCTCCCTGCCAAGTAGCTCTAGTACTTCCAATCGCAGGGAATGTCCCAGGTGCCCGGAGTGGGAAGGTGAAGTAACTTGAAACTAACCTGAGGGCCTCTCCAGAATCACCTGATCCTGGGAAGCCACATTATAGTTTAAGGTTGCACCTTCCACTGTTTGCAATGAAGCTGCCCCAGGATATTCCCTATAATTGATGCATTGGCCACGCAAGGAGGGTTTGCTGCCGACAGGAAAATTGACATTTTCAACAAGCAAACTTAAAGTAAATTTAGCATTTTCTATAAAAAGAGTACTTTGAACAAAAAGGTTGTCTCCCAGATTTTTCTACATATAAAGAATATTGGGCTGGAATTCGTTGGAGCAGGGCATCTCTGCCCTGGTGCAAATCATCCAGCAACCATTATGTTCTATGTGCACTTCATATTCTGATACTTTTGGAAGTACAGGAAATTCTCGATTTACCGGCAC
This sequence comes from Somniosus microcephalus, assembly GCF_052327205.1. Classification (NCBI taxonomy): domain Eukaryota; kingdom Metazoa; phylum Chordata; class Chondrichthyes; order Squaliformes; family Somniosidae; genus Somniosus; species Somniosus microcephalus. The sequence continues at coordinate 586,989 of NW_028225351.1, forward strand.
CTAAATAACCGGAAATCTCTGTTAACCGGCAAAATTCAGGAGTAGGTTCAGATAAGTTTTACTTCATATTAGTGGCCGTTCCTGGATCTGTGGCCGTGTAACTGGGGTTCCTGCACCTGTTGCTAAGCAACAGGGACGCCTGGATCTTGTGGCCAGGGTTCCTGCACCTGTTGCTAAGCAACAGGGAAGCCTGGATATGTTGCTGTGTACGGGGCTCTCGTACCTTTTACTATACCTCTCTGTAATCCGGACTTTTTGATAAACCGGCACCACACCGGTCCCGTCGGTGCCGGATAAAAAAGAGTTTCCTGTAATTAGTTTTCACGATGCTCTCAGTTCCTTAAATTCTTCCAGACTCCTGGAAGACTGAAAATACAACTTCACAAAACCAAGAGCATCTACAAGTTTCCTTTCAGCAAACTGCAATGGAGAGGGGGCAAAGGAAAAGCTCATGAATTCTAAATATGGATAAATCAAATTCCTCAAGGAGAATTTGCTGCACTGTTACGATGTAAATAGTAAAAGGATTCTGGGATTTTTCCATTTTTTTACTTCTCAGTTGTCACTAGAAAGTTAAGGAGATTTTGTCCTTTTGCATTGAAAAAATATTTTGCTCTTGGCAATTGTTAGAAGTTTTCGGTGGTGCATTTGCATCTGCACATTGGAAGATGGAAACCATTGTTGCTCATGTACACAATTGTTTGAAGATTATTTATATAATGTGGTGAAAAGACACATGAAACACTTGGGTGCACAACGCTGTACCTGAGAATTACACGCTTTGAATGTCTCACTCTTGATGATGCTGCACTGTTTCTGAGCCCACGCATCTCGATGAACGTTAATTGAGCAAGGGTCTTCATTTTTCTTTACATTTGCACAGGTAGGAGACACCTTCCAGCTGTTTCCAAACTCCTCCATGTTTACAACCACCAATTGGCTTCTTGTGGTAAAATCATTGTGTGCATTGCCATCATAATTGCCACACAATCCACAGATGGTACCCTGTAATATCCAATAAAGGTGACAATTATTATACTGAAAATATGGAAAGTTATTAGACTTGCTTTCGTTCTCTCTTTTAAAATTTTTCATTTAAAGGCGATTTCAGAAAAAAATATTGTGGTGGTGGTGGTGGAATATACAACTGCGTGCCATATCATTCCAAAGACATCATGCACAAGTGATGCAGTAATTTACATCAGTTCATCATTCATTTACCAGCAAATCAAAAAAGTTTGCTAATTCCATTTTTCGACAAACAATGTCCCTTTAACAGACCCATAAAAATGGTTACACTTTGGTACTGCTTGTGCTTTTTCAGTGATAAAAAGTTACATTGTTTGAATAAGTGAATAGTGTTTTGAGCTCCATATTCTCTTTACTACTTGTAGTATTTTGTTATAACTTTTAAAAAATATTCATGCTCAGGATATGGACGTTGCTGTCGAAGTTGGCATTTATTGCCCATCCCAAGTTGCATTGAGAAGGTGGTGGTGCTTGAACTGCTGCAGTCCATGTTGTGAAGGTGCTCCCACAATGCTGTTAGGTAAGAACTTACAGGATTTTGACCCAGTAACCTTTGAAGGAAATGCACAATATTGCCAAGTCAGGTTGGTGTGTGACTTGGAGGGGAACTTGAAGTGATGGTGTTCCCATGCACCTGCTGCCCTTGTCCTTCTAGGTGGTGGCAGTTGTGGGTTTGGGAGGTGTTGCTGAAGAATCCTTGGCGAGTTGCTGCAGTGTACCCTGTACATAGTACACAATGCAGCCACAGTATGCCTGTGACAGAGGGGTTAGATGTTTAGACTAATGGATAAGGTGCTGATCAAGTGGGTTGTTTAGTCTTGGATGATGTCGAGCTTCTTCAGTGCTGCTGCAGCTGCACCCATCCAGGCAAGTGGAGAATATTCCAACACACATCTGACTTGTGCCGGGGGTGCTATCGGGAGGTGCAAAGCATCCCAATATCCACCCCCCCCCCTAGACTATGACCTGCTTTAGTAGCCACAGCATTTATATGGCTAGTTGCTGGTCAATGGTAACCCCTAGGATGTTGATGACGGAGGACTCGGCAGTGGTAATGCCATTGAATGTCAAGGGGAGATGGTTAGGCTCTCTCTTGGTGGAGATGGTCATTGCTTGACATTTGTGTGGCACAAATGTAACTTGCCACTTATCAACCCAAAGCAGTGATGACCATGAGATGATAAGGATTGGTTATACCCATCAGTATTTATTAGTGCTGGACCCTTAGTGTGTAAAAAAATGAGCAAAAAATATCTTTGCCGTTCAAGTGAGTTGTTGAAATGATGCTGTAATGAATGGAGACTCAGTAATAGTCACTCATTTATAATAAACTAGCTGGAGTGCCCGGCGGTGCCGAGGCTTTTTTGAGGGCATGTTGTTGTTGGAAGAGAGAGAGAGTGCGACTGGGGGAAGAGAGCGAGCGACTGGGGGGAAGAGAGAGAGCGACTGGGGGGAGAAGAGAGAGAGAGACTGGGGGAGAGAGAGAGAGAGAGAGAGAGACTGGGGAGAGAGAGAGAGAGAGACTGGGGGAGATAGAGAGAGAGAGAGAGACTGGGGGAGAGAGAGAGAGAGAGAGACTGGGGGAGAGAGAGAGAGAGACTGGGGGGAGAGAGAGAGAGAGAGAGACAGGGGAGAGAGAGAGAGAGAGAGAGAGTCTAAGGGAGAGAGAGAGAGACTGGGGGAGAGAGAGAGAGAGAGAGAGAGACTGGGGGAGAGAGAGACTGGGGGAGAGAGAGACTGGGGGGAGAAAGAGAGAGGGGGAGA